>NC_064671.1:62914936-63220650 GCF_943734685.1 Anopheles coluzzii | reverse complement strand
TAATCCTTAAGGTCCGTCTGTGGATAAGAAATGTATAAAAATATTAATTAATTAATTAGTTAACCAGTGTGGATTCCTCTACGCCATCTTGCCATCTCAAATTCTGTCCCTGCGGATGGCCTAAAAGGACTTTACAAGCTGGGTCGTCCGATTCTATACGTAACGGGGCATGGCGGACTTGTTGCAATGCACGACAGTGCGACGGTGGTACAGTTCGTATATCACATCAGTGTATCGGCTCCACCATTGTCCTTCCACAAATATCATATGAAAATACTTCTGAGCATCTTCCTCTCGAATGTGTCCAAGAGAGTTTCTCCAGATTTGGACAGTATCCATGTCTCAACTGCGTATGTGAGTATTAGTACTAAATATATAAGTGCGATCGCGACTATCGCGACAGGTTCTTTGAGGTGAACTGCTTACTCAACGATTGTCTGCCAGCATCATTGCACGCAAATCAGCTTCCATCGATTCTGACCGTTGACTTGAGATAGGCGAAATCATGGACGACTTCAAAAGTGCGCTCACCTATGTATCTGTACATCACATTCACGTAAGTTTAAGAGACACAAAGCTGATTTGCTCGTACATAATTAAAACACAGCTAATGCACGTTTCTGAAATGACAATCATACATTCAAACATAAATCTTTTTTTTTTAATCTTGACATTATACTTTAAATGTTTGTAGATCCGTGAAACATTTGTTTAAATATTTCATCATACCATTTAGTGACAATATGTAGTATCTTTCAATATTATCACAAACAACTCTCCTTTTTCAGTTATAAGGTCATCCAACACCAACACACCAAACAACGTCTCAAAAATATTCATCACTTCCTTATCTCCCTTTTCAACCGTTTCATACTCCACCCATGGGTGACCCGTGCCCGGCGTCGGGCATCCTTCCGGAATGCGGCACATGCCAGCCCGTACCATACCACCCACAAAATAGCTTCTTTCTTAACTACATTTTTATCACCGTACGCAACCCATACCGCAATCGGTATAAACGAGACGGGGCCGCCTGTAAAGATACTCGGTGACCTTTCACTTTCCGACACCCCAAACCTAGTGCGTGTGCGAATGCGAGTGCATTTGCCGCCCGTGGTCGACATTTTAATGCACTGCTGCGGTCCCAGTCCCGTAAAACCATTACGCATAAATAAACAAGAAACGAATCTGGCGCGGGACGAAAAAAAAATGCGTGTGTCTGTTGATAAAAAGAAGTCAAACCCAACCACGCAGACGAGCAAAAGGAAAGTGATTGTGGATTTTTTTTGGAGGAGCTTGTTATTTTGCTTCATTTCGGTCACGCTCACTTGTCACGCGCTGTGCATACCAGGGTGCAATTTGTGCATCCATCCTACGCGTGTGATATTTGCAGTCCCGAAAATGCCAGCCAAGCTTACGAAGCATCGAGTCCTTGCGTACACTTCCTGTAACTCGTTCCATGGCCTGTAGGGACAGTTTGGTTTTCCGGAACCAGGGTGGTACACAAGGCGACACACGGGAAACATAATTTACATATTAACGAACACAGTAGGCCTGCAACGAGGCAGCGACCGCATAAATAAGCGTCACCAAATTAGGGGTTTTGCAGGATTAAAAAAAACACACACACACATACCATCGATCGTTCCGGTAACGCCAGGAGGGGCTTTTTCTATAATTGATTCAATTCACAGGCCGCCAATCGAGTTGAAATGGGCGCACCGGCCATACGAACTGATGCCATCATAAACTGATCAAGGCGAATGGCGCTCGATCGTGTGCCACAATTAGCAGGCAATAATGCACCATTTACACGTACTAACGCAACGCAACTGCTAATATCCGCTTGGTACTGCATCTGGTGTTGAAGCTCGTCGCCGATTTGTTCTGGAAACTGGAAGCTGTGTTTATGTGTCCAGAGCGAAAGAGTAATTGTGCCTTTCATCGTGATCGCTTGTTAGGAAAGCTCACAAGCTTGCTGAGAGCTTATGTTTTCGCTTTATTACTGCATTTGATTAGAACTTTATAGGATTGATGAAAATAGAGCCAATCAAGCACTATGTATTTAGATGCATGCAAAATTAGGCATATTATAACAGTAACACAATTATTATCTAACACATGCAGTTTAAACATGTAGTCATCGTCTCATTAGTCAAATATCTAATCATTTTGACTAATTGTTCTCAAATAAATGCAATTAAATCAGATTATTAGGACTATTCTTGCATGTGCATGTGCAAACACCAATTAATTGACCTATATGCAACCATAATTCGATTTAGTGATCACCTCTTTCCTTGATAAATCCTGTAAGATTACTACTCGAGTAAACAACCTATCTACTTTAATAAAACAAAATCGAATACTGAAAGTCATTTTACCTGAAAGTAGTACCATTTTGACAATGTTTCTAGCTTTGTAATACGTTAAAAGTAATTGATTTTATATAAACCGTTTTTTCTAGTTATTAAAAAAGCCATATATTTTAGAGTTGTGCTCAAAGTTTTGTGAACAAGTGTAAGATGATCAAAACAATTTCCTAATAATCAGCCAAACTAGTGTATTATAAGGGCATTGTAAAAGATGCTAGGTCGACACGAAAAAGACTGATTGATAATTTATATAAACAATTCATCTTGACTTATCAGAATTGAAGAGTATTCGCGATAAATTGAGCAACTTGTTGAGCAATCAAGCAAAAATAAATTAATTGCATTTTGTAACAATAGCTTTACTAAAATACGCATCGTCGTCTCGGCACACTTGAACAGACTTTCTAACATAAATGCTAAATTGTAACCCCGCGGATAACACCGGCAGTGCATTGTTTCACTCTACCACCTGGGTGAGATTAATGATACCAGGAAGTGGTGGCAAAATTCCAGCCTCCTCAAAACGCTCCCTATCTATCACGATTACCGAGCCCACCACCACGAAGTGTGCTCGGAATCTGACCACTGTCCACTGCGGACCTAAGAAACACTCGCCACGGGAGTGCCTTCTGTCCGTTCTAACCTCGAACCACTTTGACGAACCCGAGCAAACTGGTCCTTGTTCGCTGGCAGGCGCTCGTGTGTATGACTTTGTTGACATGACCGGCATACCCTGCGTCGCCTGGGTGACTAATGATGGAATTCGTGGTTCCGACCACACAGTTCCAGCGCTACAAGCAAGTAGGTGGACCTATCCCAAAATCTCGTCACACAACAGAATGCTCCTAACAGAGGGGCAGGCAGCTTAGGGGACAGAAACACAACAACACCCAGGTTTCGCGCGTTCCTTAACCTTGCTCCGACCGAACTCAAGTGAAAAAGGGAAGGAAGGCATAGGAACCGCACCAACGTACTCTGGGTGAAGAATGTGCTCCACTTAGATTTCATTTACGGTACCCTGTTACTGCGAGCCAATGTCGAACCTTGCAAAAGCCCTCCCTTGCTTGCATGCAGCGTGCCCTTGAAAACTGTCATCTAGCTCTGGTGTACAGTTGGGCGCCCGATGGGCCCATGGACCTGAGATGTAACGCAGCAGGGTTTCCGTGTTGCAGAGTAGGATGTCTCCAAACCAGCAAGCCATGGTGCCTAGGGAGAATGCCACAGAACAATTAGTTCGTTTGTCACTCTGGTACGCCTAGTCGATACCGATCGCGTTGCAGACACCATGGTCCAATTTTTTCTACTTCTTAAGTGCCACAAATTATTTACCTTTCTCGGACATTTGGACACTGTGGTGGGGAGTTGTGAACGCTTCTGATGGTTAAAACGCTCCACTGGTGTCGACTTTACCTTCCCATTCGTCCCGTAAAGGAGTTTACCGTCCAAAAGGGTCAAGTTGGCTGAGAGTGCATGTTTACAATACCGACAAACACGATCACTATGCGACGGGGAATTGACACAGCCTCTTGACATTGCGTCGACCACAAACAGATAGATAGGGTGCGTTGTTCGATAGACCGTGAAGCCGGCATACCAGATCAATTGATCAACTAATTCGACTGTACATTTGTAGTAGAGTGTGTACATTTGCGGATTGGTCTAGGTCACAGCGATTGAATCGTACTCATCAGAACTAATGTGCATGTAAAATTGAAGAAAATTAAATATATTCAATTACTTTTGCAGCTATTTTGGGATAATGTGCTTTCATGGTCAAATATTTAGATATCCTAGAACACATAGAGGTTTAATGTCGCATTCCTTCCAGGTGGAAATGGCAACTTACAATCAAATCTAGACCTATGATTTGTGGTGTCTCTGATGTTAAAGCTGCGTTTGTTTCCTTCAACACCTATTACAACAATATACGGTTGCATAGCTTCAACCATCATCGGCAGAACGCGACGAAATGGTGTAAATTTATATTTCACAACACATGATGAGCCCGGCCTGACCACCGCGAAGGCTTAATCTAATCAACAGCCGCTGCCTGCCCGTTCGTTACAATGACAAATGAATGCTAATGTCGTAATTGGCCACTGTGAACATTGGCGTGTTCCCATGGTTTGTGTGTTTGTACGAGTTTGTGTATCTACTGTAAAAAAACCACACTCCATACACACCTCATACAGTTAACTGACAAATTCAAATAGGATGACTGTGGTAACGACAGCAGAAACACACACACACAAAACACCTTTCAATGGCATCTACCGGCTTTACATGGCGAAAAGAAACGAAAGGAAACCCCAATGCACCGAACGGAACAAAGAAAACAGAAATGCTTCAGACAGTGGCATGGGGCAAAAATTGAAATGGCCCCTCTGACAATGCGGATTATAATTATAACCAATTAATTTACAGTATTGCGCACGTTCGCGCCACATTCGCGGGCTCGGGCGACAAAATGGTGCTCGACACGCTACCTGAAGACGGGCTGGGGACTGAGCCGGTGGGTCTATCTGTAAGGGCAAGCCTCCTTCGGGTAGGTGCAGAGACCATTTTCAAGCGATGAGAGAAAATCTGTGCAGCCATCTGTAGGGCAGCTGGTTGTGAGATCTCGTTTAGGTTGGGAGCTATTTTTCTTTCTTGCCCCCTTTGTGCCCTGTACATCGTGTTGAGGGGCTGGGGTTAATCTATTTTTTTTGTGTAAATGCATCAGAGTTTGAGATGTGTGAATCAAGTTCAATCCTTTCGCTCTTTCGGAAGGCACACGCTCTGAGCTGTTAACAACTGGTCGACATTTGAAGCTTATTGTACGGATAACTGTTGTATACAGATGGATTTTAAACGTGTGTAGCACTAAATATACGCTAAATAATACAATTTTTTGCAGAAGTTTTCATATGATTTAGAAACTGGACTGGATTTAGACTTTTTTGCTGGATTTTTTATTACGGACAGGTCATTATAAGGTTATGACCCATGTATGGTATGAGATATAATGGTACATATTTGTATATAATGAGGTCACATTTTTTATGTTCAAAATTTTGCTGCGAAATATATTAAAGAAGACAATAAATATAAGTCTTATATAGTTTTACTTTTACCGTTGTGAGTATTATTATAGGCTCTAGATGGTCAACTGCGGCATAGCCATATTGTGTAGCCCCTGATCTAGATACTACAACTTTCTTTAATTTTCATAGAGCTTTCACAATATTTGGCTCTTTAGCTCCCATAATATGCCGACCACAAGCTCATATAAGTGATCAACAAATAAGCTTATTTTTCAATTGTACGTAATTTCAAAATTTAGTTGGAAGGATCGTATCATAAATCATACCATCATATTCAAATAACATATATATCATACTTGAAAACGCTCTGAGATTTCAAGGAGGAAGGCACGGAGAGTACTAAAAAAGCAGAAACTTTCTGATCTTTGTCTTCTCCCACATATCTTACAATTACGATCTATAGTTATACAGTATTGGATAAGTGGTCTTATAAGAAAGAGGAAGAACAATTCTTGAGCACCAAATCATTCTGCAAAAAGAGCATAGTACTATAGTTTCCATACAAAAACGCCCTATGATTTGTATAAAAAGGCATTTGCCATAATAAAATAATGAAAAATGAATTAACACAGCTTCATAATTGTAAGTATTCTTATAAACCAATTTCATTGAAAGTTACATCTGGATCAAACAAAAAGAGGCCCAATTAAAATCAGCTACACAATTTGTCAGTAAAGCATAACATCTTTTTCACTACTACTAATCTTGTGAGACAAAATTATGAAATTTCCAGTAAACGTATCATGGTATCGTATCATTGTAAAAACGAAAACCACGGTGCGCGATCATAAAAAACTCACTACTCATAACTGATGGAAATTTGAAGGGAAATTCGACAAAGAGTTAACTCCAATTACAAAAGTCAACCTCGTTTGACGTCCCAAAACAGTGATTTTGGCTGCGCAAATGCGGGAACACATTCCGCTGTTCACCGATAACCTTCTCCGAAAACTGTGTGGACATCATTATTACCCACACAATAAAAGGGTCCAAACAAGTGTTAACCGATTGTCCCCAGCTGGGAAATGAGCACTCTGAATATGACGTGCAGTCTTTGGTGTTCATGCCTTTCCCAACAGACTTCCATTCATAGGCAGCAGTCATCTTCGCTTCTGCATAGGAGTCGTTGCAATGTGACATTGCACAGCATTTCACAACTGATCATATCACAGTTCCGTTCGCTCCACGATGAAACAGTGACCCAAAAGTTTTGTGCATCAATAATACAGAAGATCATTTATTACTGAACAAAACCTAGCAAACTAGAGCTTAATTCCCTTATGCAGTTTTTGATTTTTTGCTAACTTCTACTTGTTTGCTATTGTTTTTCTTTTCCTTTTCCTTGTCCTTTTTCTTCTGCTTATTCTTCCGCTTGTTTTTGTTAGTATTCTTCCTTGTTTTAGACCTTTTGGTATCAGCAACACTAGCAGCGGTTGATGTTGTTTCGCTGATGATCGTAGGTACTGTAATGATCACTCCATCCTCGTACTCGTCGTCGTAGTAGTATTCCACGGAGCTGGACACCTCTGGCCCATCCGTGTCCTTAGTAACTGGAATATTCGCCGTAGTCACCGTAGGAGTAGCTATCGGAGCTCTGCTAGGTGCGTTCGTTGTTGAGGTTGTGGTAACGAAGGTCCCCGATGGTTGTAGCATGCAGGGTGTCAATGTAGTAAGCGTTACGGGTGTTAGGTCGGAAGCAAAAGGATCATCATAGTCTGTGAGTGGGGCAGATTTTTGTATGGTGTTGGCAATAATGGTGGTACTGACCTTGGCTGCCGTTGTTGTAGTGGTGGGAGAAGCGGTGGTAACAGCACTCGTCGGGGCACTGATCTTGTTGGCGGCAGGAGTAGATGTTGTTGTAGTGACAACCGTGGTAGTTGACGGAATGGTAGTTGATGTTACGCTTGCAGCAGTAGAGGCAGACACTGTTGTGGTGGCCGCAGGTGCTGTATTAGTTACTGCTACAGTTGTCACTGGTCTAGTCGTGGTTGTTGTAGGGACGGTGGTGGTAGTCGTTGTTGCAGGGACGGTGGTCGTTGTTGGTGGAACAGTAGTGGATGTAGTAGTTGGTCTAGTCGTTGTTGTCGGAATAGTTGTGGAAGGCGTCGTTGTTGGGACGGTAGGGGAGGTTGTTGTTGGTCTGGTGGTCGTTGTTGTCGGGACAGTAGTGGAAGTAGTTGTAACAGGAGCAGTAGCAGAAGTAGTAGTGGGTCTAGCGGTCGTCGTTGGAAGAGTAGTAGAAGTAGTAGTGAGTCTAGTGGTTGTTGTTGTTGCGACAGTGGTGGAGGTAGTTGTTGGCCTAATCGTCGTTGTTGGTGCGACAGTGGTGGAGGTAGTTGTTGGCCTAGTCGTCGTTGTTGGTGCAGTCGTTGAAGTACTAGTTGGTCTTGTCGTTGTAGTCACAACAGTTGTAGTAGGTTTCGTCGTTGCAGTAGTCGTCGTGGTAAACATTGGCTTAGCGGTGGTCGTCAATCTTGCAGTAGTGGTGGTTATCTTAGTCGTAGTTGTCACCATTGCTCCCGATTTTGTTGTCATTCCAACGGTAGGTAGTGTGACATTCTGCCGAGGCTTTACTGTTGTCCTTGCTGTAGTCATCCATGCAGGAAGTTTCTTTGTAGTAGATGGTTTGGTCGTCCTCAATGTTGGGCGTGTTGTAGTACGCATTGCACGCGTAGTGGTACGCTTTTGTAAGCCAGGTGGTATTTTGAAGTAAATCTGCATCCATCCTTTTGCAATGTCAATCATTGCATACGTGTCATCCTTCTCTTTCGAATGCTTGTTACGCGCATCTACGACACACTCTGCCAATATGGCAAACACCAAAAATCCGACAGCAATCTTCATCGTCGAATGAAGATGCGTGCGCGAAAACTTGCTTAAGCTGGAATTGGAAGGCTTTATATACAACTATCATCGCTGGATGTGTTAATCTACTTTTAATACAGCATGCACGGAAACTATGGGATAATTTGTCAATCAGACACACCGCTTCGCTGCTTGATTGCGACTGTGAAATATTTTCAAACGAATGACCATGAACGTCATTAAAGAGTAGTTAAGTATGATAAAATTTGATACTGATAAACGGGCATATCAATCTGTTTAATGTTTTTTTACTTTTAGGTTACAACTTTGCTAATTCCGCCAACTCCATACTTCCGGATTTTTGATGACCGCTTAAAGCACAATTCAATAAAGGCATAATTAACACAATCAGACATATTACTGCCTCCCAGTGGATTGAATTTTAAAGATAAAAAAGGAGTCAAAGCCAAGGTACCTAGATAGACTACAGGTGGGTTCTTATCCCTAATTATGGTAGCCATAATGGATGGAGATTTCTATGGCGATTGACAGATAGGGAGTTATGATTGCTAGCGATAGTAGTTGGCTTGGATTTTAATTACTTATTGATTACCCATTGCAGGATATTATGCACGGTATGGGAGGCACGGTCCATTAAAGTTTTGAACTCAAGTCGGACATGTTGTTAAGTCGTACGACTTCAAAAGTAAAACAAAAAAAAAACAGTATCCATTAATTATGCGTCGGAGGAACGGATGGTGCAAGATCTCGTTAGGACGTCCTCCTTATAATTCCGGGTGCCAATTTCTTGACTCAACTACATCTCTCGAAGATCTACTAACACGTTTCCAAGCTCAATTGATTGCGTCTCTTCTTACGCAATTCGCACGCACTTCAGTTTTAATTATCCTATGCTGTCCTGTATAGATCGATTCAATGGCTTTGCCTATGTCTTTGACTTCAGTTCCTCCCTTTTAGATTTCCGTAATAATCTCCTTAACCGCTCCCTTCCTCCCTGACTTCTATATACCAATAGAATAATAAGAATTTTGTTAAACCAATAAGGAGAACTACGAATTAACAAATAAACTACGCATTAATGAATCAATGAATCAATTTACCAATGAAATACGTCGCTCGTATGATGTGTGTTGCATTTTATTTTATCTATTTAAAAAATGAATTAAAAATTATTTTATCCAGACCAAATTTGGAATCTTACATGCTATTGGCCCTCTCCTTATCTAATTGATATACGCATTTAGTAATTTATAGAAGTTCTCTGTTTTCATATAATGCATAATTGATATCATTACAATTGATTGAAATGGTTTGTACGACTAAAATTCATCAAACTGCACCAAATTTGCAGGAGATTTGTTAAAGGTGATCTTTACAAACGAGTTGCACAATCACTTGATTACAGCATCCTTTTAATGTTTTGTTCGAACATATCGCTCCTGTTCATCTCTCATTTCCTTTGCTCATTTTTTTGCTCGATTACAATAGATAATCAATTCCAGTATTCTACACGATTGAAAGGTTACGCCGACGAAACGCCTAACAAGGAACGATTGCATTGATCTGATCAAACTATTCCCTTTTCTTCAACGTTCGTGGCCTCGACTGCAAGTGTGTATAACAACACGCTGCGTTATTTGGTTTTGGAGTAGCATCAACGAAGAAGCTGCCGTTGGGCCGTGTGCAGCAGAACACTATAATTTATGCCGTGAACTTATCGATTATTAATCGGTAAGTGGCATGAAATTAGACTGACCGGCGGGGAAGCCAGAATATACCAATTGTTTAGGTACCAATGGATTGGATTTTTGTTACCATAGGTTGGTTGCGTTTCTTTATCGTGAAGTAGTAATTGAAAACGTACAGTACGCTTTGTGTCCGAGCCTATCTGAAGATGGCTCTACGTGAGCTGATGCTAGGTTTAGAAAGGACTGTACTACAATGGGTGACTTTCCATTACGGGAGAGGCGGTAGCGTTTGGTATGAAATACTTTAAACCCTATTGCTGTTGAATAGATATCGGAACCGAACGGGCTCATCCAATTGTATAATGAAACGGATTACGATAAAAGTCATAGTTCGGCCTTAGGTGAGTGGCTTATGCAAACTGATATTAAAACATTGTGATTATTGTTCTGCTGGCAACCATACGCTTTTCGTTTCAGATACGCAATATAATTAAAATTATTTAATATAAAGACATTTAACCTACAATGCACTCTAATAACTCTTTTCATGTTTATTTATTTGTTCTAAAATATGCTTTGGCTTCATTTTTTCTTGATTTTTGCTTATTTGTTTTCGCTCGCCTTTACACATCAATATTTCGAGAGATTGATGTTTGTTTCCAAAGCATAAAATGTTGAATGATCATTTATTGTACTCAACCAAAGGAGCAGGGAGCCATTTCCTTCTTTTTGAAGAGAGCTTTACTTCCCTGACATCGTTGTATTTGCTCGTGTTTGATGTTTATTCTTCAAACAACTAAATATTCTACATCCAATGCTAGATTATAGAGATTATTCAATTATACCGCTCGCATTACCATTTCCATTTACCATTTACCTTTACCGCGTCCGTTGTCGTTACCTCCTCTATCACCGTTGCCGTTACCTCCACCGTTACCATTGCCTGCTCTGGGAGTCGGGAAGAAAACAATTGGCGTTGTTTTCACCGTTGTAGTAGCAGCAGTAGTGGTTGTTGTAGTAGCTTGTGGAGTTGTTGGTACAATCGTGGACGCTCGTATAGTTGTTGTAGTCGTCACAGGTGTTGTTGTAGTAGGAGGAGCTGCAGTAGTAGTAGTAGTAGTGGGTGCCACCGTAGTAGTGGTAGTTGGTTTGGGAGTTGTTGTAATGGTTTGTGTTGTTGTCGTTGGAGCAGTAGTGGTGGTAGTCGTGGTAGAAGGAACTGTAGTAGAAGGCTGTGTTGTTGTCGTTGGAGCAGGAGTAGTGGTCGAAGGAGTTGTAGTAGTAGTTTGCGTCGTAGTAGTTGGAGCAGGAGTAGTAGTAGTAATTGTTGTTGTTGTAGTAGTAGTTGATGAAACCGTAGTTGTAGTAGGTTGTGTTGCTGTCGTTGGAGCAAGAGTAGTGGTAGTAGTGGTGGAAGGAACTGTAGTAGTAGGTTTTGTCGTTGTCGTTGAAGCAGGAGCAGTGGTTGAAGGAACTGTAGTAGTAGTTGGCGTGGTAGTCGTTGGAGCAGGAGTAGTGAAAGTCGTGGTCGAAGGAAGTATTGTTGTAGTCTGTGCCGTTGTCGATGGAGCAACAGTAGTCTTAGTAGTAGTGGAAGGAGATACTGTAGTCGAAGGTATCGTTGCAGTTGTAGTAGGAATAGTAGTAGAAATTGTTGAAGGCTTTGCTGTAGTAGTTGATGTTGTTGTGGTTGTCGGCGGTAGAGTGGTTGTGGTTGACGCCATTGTGGTTTTAGAAGTTGTCGGAACCATCGTAGTAGTTGAAGCGAATGCTGTAGTAGTTGGTACAGTTACGGTTGGTTTGGTAGTAGTTGGAGCAATAGTAGTGGTACGAACTGTTGTAGTAACAAGCATCGTTCTAGCGAGAGTCGTCGTTTTAAACGTTGTTGTTTTAGTAGGCTTCATGGTAGTAGTTTTTGGAGCCTTCGTTGTCCTCATCGTCGTGGTTTTCTTTGTTGGTTTTGGCTTAGTAGTTTTAGTAGGTTTTTTTGTAGTTGTCGTCGTAGTGGTGGTTAATTTTTTTATCCTCTCCGCAATCGCTGGGACAATTTTGTCGAGCCATCGTTTCCTAGTAGGACCACTAGTGGTGACATCTCTTCCATACCCCGCTTCCGGTGCCCGGTGTCGTTCTGCTTTAACTACGTAAAAAACACATAAAGTGACTATCAAAAACGCTACTGCAAATCGCATTGTAGCGGTGTCGGGGACTGTGCGCGAAAACTGTTCCAAAACTATCGACGAACGTTCTTTATATGGGGTTTCTGTGCACAGTTCTACTGATTGCAATTTAATGAACTTACCATTATCTGTTTCTAATCAGTATTTTACAATATTGGGCAACATGAGAAAAATTACAAACTTTTTAAAACGATATCATACTCTGCTTTTAGCAATATGGCCTATTCTTAATTTCAAAAATCATATTGTGATAAAAGTAGTTTATAAATTATCAATTCTAGTTTAATTAAAATCAGTTTAAATGGAATGCTTAAGCAAATTTAAAAGGGTGTAGGTCAATGAATTTTTTGTTTCAGCTTTAAACGATCGTATTCCATATTATAAATTAGTAACGCATTTTATCAATCATCATCATCAACATTCCAGTATTGCTATATAAAATGCATTACTGAAATAAAATTGTTTGTAAATTTAAAGCGCAAATTTAACCATTTACGTACAAGCTTGAGATCACATGAAGATTTGATCGCTCTCACCCGATCTATATTTCTTTCGTGCCTGTACGTGCCTACACCGTTGCACCAAAATCCTGATTAATTAATTAGTTAATTGATTGCGTCTACATAAAACATATGCCGATCGTAATGAACTTTTCTCACCATTGCCGTTCCGGTTTGTCCTGTTTCTACCGGAATTGCGAATGATTGGTTTGTTCTCCTGAAGCGTTGCAGCTGCAGTCGAAAGGTGACTGGCAAGTTTTGAAAACTTATCTGATAAACCATAACCAACAACACGATGAGAAGATGAAACGATATCATTGCATCTTACGTCGCCACGATCGAGTAGTTTTGGTAATTGAGCATTCATTGAGCAACATTATGCCACGAGTTTGTAATATTTACTCAAGTTGAATTACATGAAAAACAAAGCAAATGCGTCATGAGGTAAATGCTTTACTCGTGATAAAATATTATATTATATAATATTCATATTAAATATTCCATATCGTTAGCTTGATTCCACCTCTTTCAGTCGCTACAAGCCAGCCACAAGCTTGTTGTGTACAATGTAAATAAATATTTGCAACAAAATCACGATCCTTCTGCAGCAAGGCAGCAAAACACGTTTTTGATCACCTGTGAGCATCTAATTTTGATTTTAATAGATCATTAAAATCACATCTACTCATGTTACGTTCGTTGAAGCACATTTAATGTCTCCAGAACCATACAAACTCGAGATCGAGTTAGTAGTAAAAATCTATGCCATAAATTGAAAACATACACTGATCGCGATATTTGTCAAAAGGGAAACAGCACATCACCTGAGATATGGAATAAAACATAGCATGTGAAAAATTTGATACGCTTTGCTTAGGATGTAATTTCCAAAACTGTTACTACATAAAATATGGCCCTTTCCTTTCTTTCTAAAACTTGCATAATCAGCTTCAAACGAATGATCCTGCCGTAGGGGTAGATCATACAGAAATTGAACTACGCCTTTTATCGCCAGCTCCATTATGCTCACCGCTACTCTTATTTTATTTCTATCATCACATAATACATTTCCTACGAACCGTGTGTTGTACGCACCGCTCATGGTACTGCTATCGGTTACCCGGCCTAGCTGACCGGCGTACGCTTCCACGTGCGTGCGGCTGTTGAGTAACGACTAGATAAGTGATGCAGCTACGGCTGCATGTGGAAATGGAAATCGATTAAAGGTTTTATTTGCTTCCTTTTGTTGTGTAGCCGGCTGCTCTTGTACGGAGTAGCTTCTGGCGTTTGTTCTTCTTGTACATGTGGTCAACATTAATAGAGCTAATCGTGCGAAGATAAGTGCGTGGGATAAATCTTTGTGCACAAGCTGTTGTAGAAAATAATAGTTGAAAGATTTCAAATAATACTGTTGATTTTAACATTTTTCAATCCTCTTCACAGTGGATTGGAACAAACTTTGGTGTTTTTCTCGTACAGTATCGGTATCTTTTTATGATATAAGATGAGTGTTCTTAATACGAATGCATCAACATGTGCTTATTTTGATCATTCTTCTACAATTGCAAATGTTTTCTAAAATAATAGATGTGATCTTATTCCTTGGGTCAGCATTATGCTTTGCCAATGAACAAACGATCATGCTCAAGCTGCAAAATGCCTATATAAATGAAAAATAAAGTCTTTAAATTAATTTAAAATAAAGTTTTAGAATAGTCTGTACCATTTCTTGTACTATTCCCGAGACTTTTCACATTTTTCGTTCATAATCCGCCACCCATCGTATGCATCGTGCATCAAGAGCGGAATGTGTGCGCGCGCGCTGTAGAAGGAGCGCATAGCGTTTAATCATAAATTGCAATTAACATGTATAAACGATTCAATTACCGTGCCCTGATGGCTGGCTACGTACGTACCAAACCCGGGATGAAACACATAATGCCGGCCGAAGGATGCTTATCGCTCCGTGGACTTCTGCTGTCCGCTCCACCTGGAAACAGCACCAGGCCGGGAGGTTCGTGCGTGGCTGATGGCAAGTCACGCCCGGGCAATGCGTAATCGGACACTTTGCCTATTTCCCCTCCGCGAACGCAACTTCGGGCGAGCCGATTTTGTGCCATCACTCCCGATACGTTCGCAATTCGATAAAGATAGACCTACGCGTCAAGCGCGTGAGCTTTTACGCGGCGGTGTACCGCAGTAGGCGCTTGTAATTGACATGCCTGTGCACAAAACTTTGTCCAATAAATGGTGACGACGATCACCGTTTTGGGACGGCGGGCCATTGATTGGTTCGTGTGCTTGGGCTCATCTTTGACCTGCTTTTGACTGTGGACAAGTGTGTTGATCTCTTGGACGAAAGGGGACAATCACATTTCGTACAATTTAACGGCGACATACATTCCCACTCTACTACGATACGAGTTGATAAAATCGTATTAAATCATACCATACTCTGCCGTTCAACATGTATGATTTTGAATGGTAGAAAAGAGGAACAGTGTATATTTTAAACTTATTAATGTGTAAGAAAATTTAAAACGCCCTATAGTAGATCATCGCTCATTCCCCATACCAATCATGCACTTGCTACAGCTCTTAGAAGATGTCATACGCGTTATTTAAGAGCTTTAAATAGTTCCTATCAACCAGCAATAAAAGGTGGAGAATTAGCAGCACGGAATGTTAACGGAGGAATAAACTCTTCCTTATTTCACTGTCATGCATAGACAAATCTCCTTTCTAGACACCTCATTACATCATATTAACCGCTCGTAAATGCATCTCTCGCCTCTTCAAACGCAAACGACCATTGTGAGACAACGATGAACACGCGCACGTTTTATCTAGTAAATGGAAATTTAACCGTTTGGAATGTGCGTGCGTAAAATAGTTAAGTGAATGTTCAATAAAGTTTTATACTTCGTATCTTGGAGTACGATTAGCTGCAATGCAGAAGGATGCTTTACATGTAAATTTGAGTTTAGCAGATATCGGTGTGTGAGTGGGTGCTTGCAGTGTACATCTACCTGTAAAACCGCGGAAGGAGGTCATATTTGTATTTATGATGATGATGATGATGATGATAAGTCCCACCTCTTATTCCAGCACATCTTGCAGATAAAATTACTCTATTGGTAGGATTAAAGCACTATAATGCACGAACAAGTAGTTTGCAGTGAATAAACACTCCAAAGACCTTACCGTATTATATGCAATACCGTGTCAGTACCATATTGGTACCAACAGATATTTCGTAGTTTCTTTTTCCTCATATGCACTATTTTCCAAGATGGCAACTAAATATCCATAACAAATTTGCTCTTTTTGTATGGCTTTTAACGTTATATGTAATACACGTTCACAAATGTTTCACTCTCCAGACATTCTGTAGGAATTAGTAGAAAAATTATTATAACTTCATAAGAAGAAGAATTAGAAGAATGTAGATGAACTACAGTGAGACGCCGTCTATCCGGGTACCGGATGTCCGTATAACAATATAACATATGCAACATGGGTGTTGTTTAAAAATGACAACAACAGTAACATTGCATGCTGAGAAAAACAAACCGAAGGCAGAGCAAATTTTGATAATCAAAAAACACTCAAATTAATGGCAAATTTCAAAAATTTCGTTAATCGCATATGAAGTTAAAAAAAACTAAACTAAGTTTTATCAAAACATAATATACAAAAAACTACTTTAACCCATTATCCGTGTCATTCGAATATTCGCACATGGTCGAGTCTAGTGATGGGTAAAGTGGGAAAAAAACCCGGAGTCAACTCCGATCTGACTCCGATAATTTCGGAATCGACTCCGGAAGGTAGGTCCAACCGAAGTCGTACGCAAACGTCCGGAGTCACCCGGAGTCGCCCGTAATCGGTCGAAGTCGGAGTCGTCTAGAGTTGATTCCGAATCCAAACGACTCCGAATGACTTCAAATGGCCCCGGATGACTCCTCACGACTCCAACTCTGGGATCAACTAGATATTGCCGAAGTCGGATCGGAGTCGTGAGTTCGCTCCAAAGAGTACATGACTAGACTAGTGATCTATAAAAAAAATGAATAAGTGAGTTGTACTCCGAAGTATGCTCGTGGATCAGCTGCGATTCCGACTAAACAACTGAATCCGACTTCGGATAAATATTAGATTTGACTACACAATCGGGATGAATCGGAACAAATACAGATGAGTCCGCACGATCTCAGATGACATCGAGTGAGTCTGGACGACTCCGGATGATTCCGAATGATAATCTGACAAAACTCATTATCTGGATATTATATTTTTGAATGAACTTTTGAAACTATACACGATAACAGACATTACATAGAAATAAGGGTTCATCGAGCAATTTTGTGTTTTTTTATGTACAAAACGCATAATTGTTCAGTCAAATTGCTTTTAGCAATTACTAAATAGTATGTTTTTGCTCTCAATTTATTTTATTACGAAGTTAAAAAAAAATAAACAGTTTTAGTTGTGACTTGTATTTAAATTACTGAACAAATGTTCCCCCATGTAATAATTTCTCACGAATTCATATTTAATTCGTCATACCCCAGCATAACTCATTTGTTTGAAGCAAACCTTCTAGGATTGAGTATAAAATTATAAAATTATAAAATAATTTTACTGGAAATACTCCAAAACTCATGGAACTGCAACGTTATTTGATTCATATTCCGGACAGTTTCGTGCTCATGTTTTAAATTACGAAGGTTTTGATTTATATATATATATATATATATATATATATATATATATATATATATATATATATATATATATATATATATATATATATATATATATATATATATATATATATATATATATATATATATATATATATATATATATATATATATATATATATATATATATATATATATATATCGGACAGCCTCAAAATTTCATTTATAATCTTTATATTAACACACACACTACACCTTTTTTTGTTTTTAACTTATATTTACGTCCAGACAATAGATTCTGAGGGTCATCGTCGTCCTGGGTCGACAGGACGACGGTCTTACTGACAATGGGGTTTGCGTGCGGTTTTCCTCTTGCATTGAACCGAAGTACTGCTGCGCGATTCGAAGATCTTTCCTGTACGGCCATTAAGGCATTGGGCACATCTAAATTCAAATATCGTTGTTTTATTATTATCACTGAATCTTTGTTCTTGTTATTATCTCTGTCAAAACACGTATTTTTATGCAATTAATCAGAATTTACTTCGGCTGTCCGGAATAAAAATCAAGATAAACAATATTGCTCAAAATTCCGGACCGTATTAAATACGTGTTTTAATTAAATTCAGAGCACAATATGATAAAACAATATTGTTTTCACGCTGACAACTACTTCCGCAATTGATTCCGATATATTTCAATACACGTGGACGCGATTAATAAGAATTATCTAAGAAATAACACTGGTGTGGATTTGAAGCAAAACTGCTAAGAAAGCCTCTGGTGGTCATGTATTTACTATGGCAACAGGGCCTACTAGGGGTCAGACACATTTTTAAAATATTCTAGCACATAATGGCCATTATATAAAATTCAAAAGCGGTATGGCCAGGGACTGATAGGACGCAATTCAATAAATTACGGACAGCTTCGAATGTCCGGAATTTGAAGCTGTCCGTAATTTGAAGCATAACGGTATTTGGTTTTACTGTTCTTTAACTTGTTTTTGTTGTGCTTTAACTGTTTCCTATGATTTCTTATGAACTAATACTTCAATTTGATATCTGTCTAAACGTTATACGAAAGCACTATGAAACATGAAATAATTAGTTTAAAAAGTCGTACTATTAAAACAACAACAACAAAATAACAAAAAAGAAGAATTATCTCATTATAGACTACTTCCCTGCTCCATCTCATATAACTGACCTTCGCCGTCTACTCACGAATGTTTTGTTTAGCATCCACACATTTCACGCCTGTCGCTTGGCCCAATCGGCATCGGCTGGGTAGCTGCCATAGACTCGTGTCGATTGCAACCTTACCAGTTGCGACAGTGTTTAGCCCTCCCGTGTCCTCTTTTTTATTGCCCCAAAGTGCACCATTTCCTTCAAGGAGCCCTGTCCCATAATAATAATAATAACCAAAAAAACCTTTGCCAGCGGAGGGCAGTGTGAAGCGAAACGGCCCCAAAATTCTCAACCATCTCTCGGCCAAGATGGCAAAGCCGATGACGAATCGATTTACAACTGCACCCACTGGACAGCCGTATCGAGACGGTATCGTTCCACCGGCACGACGGGGCGTTACGGATTGTAACGTTCGGTTTCACCTGCGCCGCACGGACCACCGCACGGCACCGTAGGCTGAAAAATTAATCCGTCAATCAGGCGGGCCGCGTGCAAGCTACCGTGTTGACGAATTCGTTGCCAAAGCCAAGGTTCACCCAAAGGGTCACCCTTATGCGGGACCGGGTTTCGGGGTGAGTGAGGGAAAACAACAGCCTCCGCAAACCAACCAAGCTCCACCGTCGATCGTGCGGTGAAGATATTGTAGCAAAACTTGATTGCCTACTTGATTTGCCAGTGTTTTATTTCGGAGGTGGCATCGAGCGCAACTCGAAAGCGTGCACTGGAGACTGGAGAACGAACCCTTTCCGTTGCCCTGCGAATGTTCACATTGCCCCGCGGTGTCCATTAAACGATTGTAACCGCAACCAAATTCATTTGTACGATCGTTGATTAATTGCCCAGGTCGGGCCGGTACACACCCTGTTGCTTCAAACTGTGTTGTTAATCTATATGCGAAGGCAGTTTTTACGACACTTTTCCATGGGACTGAAATGTTCTTACACCGCCAAGGATCTCGGATCGGTTTAGCTAGAGGAGTTTCAGCTAAATCATTTCGCTCACGTTCGCCATCTGGGTGGGTTAGAATGAAATGTAAGGTTACCTCTTTTGGTTTGGCCTTAGCGTTCCTATGCTTTCTTCTACGACACAGCTGAATGAAGGTTTAGAGATTTGTGTCTCAGAGATATGATTTAACTACATGCGAACAACACAATCAATTCTATATTCTAGGTGGTCTGAGATGTTGTTATAGATAAGAGTTCAAATATTTTATTTTTAGATTTTATGCAAAATTTGGTTTATTATTAATGTATGTCAAATCATTCAATAGTTAAGAATTTTAATAAAGTCAGTTGAAATGGTTTATGAAGGAGAAAGAGTAATGACCAGTTTCATAAACAAGTATGCTTCATACTATCCAAATTTGAAATGAATAGTATGATCGGTGTAGGGGTCGTGTGGTACAATCATCAACTTATACGACTTACAAACATGCCCGGAATGGGTTCAAGCCTCGTATAAAGCGTCCTTAGCAATGATGGATTTATTCGACTCAGTGTGATACTAAATAAGTTACGAAAGCCTGTATTGGTTGACATTTGGCATAGATCATTACGCCAAAAAGAAGAAGAAGGAAGAAGGATCATCGTTGAACAATACATTCATTTTAACAATTTTTATTACTGGACTCGATGTGGTAGCTGCTATCATGTTTTGCTTATACATTATTTTCCCGAGTTACGTGACACTCGAGTTACGCGAATTCGAGTTACGCAAATTTTTATTTTTGACAATTCAGATGTCTTCTTCTTCTTCTTCAGATTCTTCAGTTCAGATGTTAAATCACTAAAATTGTCTGTATCAAATGACAAATGAAAAATAATTTTCTTTTTTTCTGTTCAAAAGTTTTAAATCACTAAAAAGACAGAAATAACCGAATTTTCTACATCAATTGCAGTAAATAAGTAAGAAAGTATATAAATGAATTAAATTGAATAAAAAATCATTATACCCACTAGGGTTACGGAACCCGTCAATTTGGCGGAATTTAAACTTTGAAGTGAAATACGAAAAAAACCATTTGTTTTATCTTGATTTTTTCTTTTCGTAAATTTACCATAACACTCTATGAGCATAAGTATTATTTTATTAAGTTTCATAGATTTTCAGAAACATATGTGGTGTACCTATCCCTACGGAACCCGTCAAATTGACGGATGGGTTGTTTATATTGTTTATTTAGATAAGTTGTAACATTTTTTCATTAAAAGTAAATGTAGGAATGAAAGAGTACTATAAACCGCTTATTATCAAACAAAAAATCTTGATAAATGATTTAAATAAAGAAGCCCCAAACGGAATTGCTGATTAACTTATTCCTCGTGTTTTCCAATTTTTAATGGTTACATGTTAAACGATTCATAATTCTAATAAAATATAGTTTTTTATGATTTTAACCAATCTAAATACGTATTTTTATCCATCCGTCAAAATGACGGCTGTCCGTAGCGATAGGTATATAAGAGACGCCCGTAAACTTAGTATTAATTGAATATATTTTGGCTGTAAAATGTAATATTCGACTATCGTGAAAATCCGAGTCTCCGGAACGCCTTATTCGCGTAACTCGGGGAAAGCCTGTAAATATTTAATTGTATAAGCTTTAGAAGAACTCAGATGTTTAGAAAAGAAAAGTTTTTAAAGCAGTTTTTATGAATCAAACGTCATTTGTCACAGATTTTAAACAGCTTCATGGACATAAATTGAAAATGGTAAATTAAATTAATTAATTCTAGTCATGCTTCTAAATCTTTAATTGACTAAAAATTTTCCCTTAAATATAATGATGCAGGATTTTCAGTTCTGTGTATAACTTTAAGATATATTAAATTTTTTACCTAAATAATTGTACTGTTTTTATTATTTACAGTGGAGCGTCGTTTATGCGGGTACCTTTTATCCGGCTGTCCGTTTATCCGCGCTGTTGAGAAATGACAGTTCAATACAAAGATGAAATTGCGTTCTGAGGAGGATATTTGAAATAACGGCTATCAGTGGACATTGTCTTAACAAAAACGCTATAATTCATTGCACATTTCAATAATTCTCATTGGAAAAACATGTAGTTAATAAACATTGGCTAGGTTTTACCAAAACATAATGTAAATTTCATTTAAAAAATCAGGAATTTGTGATAAAGTATATACAGTCATTATCCGATACAGGCGGTCCCCGAGATACACGGTACCTCTTATACGCGGATTCGGAGATACGCGGTTTTCTAAATTTGACAGTTCTTTGAACAAATTGTACTGATTTGACACATCAATTGTAAATTGCTAAATAATTTCCGTTTTGATCGAATGTTAAAAACTATTTCAAAACGTTTAAAACTGTTATATTCCGTCAGAATCATATCAAATAATTTATAAAGTGACTAAAACCGCCCCCTACTTTCAAAATTATACGAAAATTATTGATATTTTGGCTAAAAATCACGAGATTCGACTTACGCGGAAATTCGAGATACGCGGTATTTTGCGGCCGTTTTCGGTCCCCATTAACCGTGTATCTCGGGGACCGCCTGTATACGCTATCGTACGGGACCCAGCACAATAGCGTATCTCGAGTTTTCGCGTACTGCGGATTCCTATGGAAAAATAGTTTACACTACCGGTTGGAGGGTTGAAAAATATTGCCACAGAATTATGCATTAATGTTTTTTGTTGTAAAACAGGTATCTTTTGCACAAATTTAATGCAAAATGCATTAAGAACATTAAGGAAATCCAAAAAGAGCATAACATATTTCAAAGAATGAAAAAAAATTACATAAAACACATGAAGCTGTCAAATTTAGCGGAATCGCGTACTGCGAGTTCGCGTATATCGAGTGTCGCGTGCTGTACTTTAACTTTGCTTTGCTTTGTATAATTGCTGTACTTTAACTCATTATCCATGCTATTAGAGTATCCGGGCGAGTTCCAGTCACGATGAGCCCGGATAAATGTAGCACAACTGTATTTTGAACCGCTGAACACTTAGTGTTTTCTTACTTCTTTTTTTGTATGTCCTCTGTTCAAAATACAAGTAAGATCGATGGTGTCAAACTATAGAGTAATAACCAGTTTACTGACATGTACTGCTATAGTGTTTGAAATCGTTATTCGGTCTTCTATCCTTTCCGCCGGCTTGCAGGTTCAAATCTCTCCCTATTGTCCCCCGATTGTGACTTGCGATGACGTATTTTAGCTACTCATTTCTTCTCAAAATTATTTTTTGCAGTAATAAATGCTTAATACTCCTCTCGTTTTTTTATTTTACTTTGGCGCAACGACCTTCCGCCGTTTCACAGTCCTCAGAGGCTAGCCTTTACCACTGATGGAATCCATACGGGACTTGAGCCCATGGTGTGCTAGTTCTGAAGTCGTACGAATTGCAGACTGCACCACGGGACTGCTTGATTTACTACCATGTTATGCGCCTGCACTACAGTTAAGAGTGCAGAATACTCTGGATATGGTGTCTCTTCGTACTGCGTTTGGATCCTTCGAACATTTCTTTACTTCAATTCTAGAATTTAATCAACCATCAACTCCAATCCTTTAATGAATTCCTTCTGCTCCATTCTTCCTATTGAGATTATCGTTATTATTATTGTTGAGACGTTATCAACATGATTCTTTCTTTCACCCGAAATATATAAAACAAGCGGTTTTTAAGCAACGTTAATTTATTCTATGAGGCTAAAAATTCAGTCGCTTGGCTCGGGGATACGTGAAAGAATGGCTCACGATCGCAACCTGTGCCGCGATCGGAAATTTTCGTGCAATCGGGACGACTTGGCCTGATCGTTATCAGCAGTTGTCCACACGACTCCACTTCGATAGCGTCCTCTATCGGGATTGTTGTAAAACACTAATGTGCCATCGGATTGACCGTGAATATTTATTTTAATATTCAACACTGACCCCCAGTGTTTGTGAGCCACGCAAATACTCCCATTGGTACAATTCGATGTTGGCAGTTGTTGTGTTTTGTTTACGACCGTACTTAATTTTGGACTATTAAGGTAAATGCCTGAGCTATACTTGGTTTTTCTTCTAACACCACTACGTCCGTATATGTTTCTTTGCACTGACGGGTTGTTCTCCCCTGACTGGTTGCTGTGCACTGCTTGACCTCTTTGTTCTCGTATTAGAAATGGCGATTCATTTCTCGCTAACTTACTAGCAATGATTATGCGAAGCATCTTTAATAACACGAACAATAAAACAAAATATATCACATTCATTTGGCGAAACGTAATAATTCCGCATAGACTATGTACGCACTACGAATTAGGTCTGTCTATGGGTCACCTTTCCTGCTGCAAGTTCACTTCAGCACAGCTACGTTCCGACTTTCCTCAGGAACTTTATATCGCTGGCAACGGGTGAGATGCGCAAAGAGTCAACACAATAAACTTAACTTAATCCGTGGAACTTGTGTTAAATACACGCGTAATTCTGTAAACTAATTCCTCGCACAGTAATTTGCCTGTTCTTCACTTCAGCACGGCGATTCCGATTTACCTCAGGAATATTTATTTGCCGGCAACGGGTAAAATTAAAGGAAAAACTAAGTTGAGAGAATTAAATATTAGAAAACGAATGAATTTTTAGAATGTTGAGACGTTATCAACATGATTCTTTCTTTCACCCGAAATATATAAAACAAGCGGTTTTTAAGCAACGTTAATTTATTCTATGAGGCTAAAAATTCAGTCGCTTGGCTCGGGGATACGTGAAAGAATGGCTCACGATCGCAACCTGTGCCGCGATCGGAAATTTTCGTGCAATCGGGACGACTTGGCCCGATCGTTATCAGCAGTTGTCCACACGACTCCACTTCGATAGCGTCCTCTATCGGGATTGTTGTAAAACACTAATGTGCCATCGGGTTGACCGTGAATATTTATTTTAATATTCAACAATTATTATTGTTTTTATCATTCAAATTACAATTTTTACCTTTCGTATTTCAAAGATCTTCTTCTTCTTCTTCTTTTGGCTCAACAACCGTTGTCGGCCAAGGCCTGGCTGTACCACTTGTCGAGTTGGCTTTCAGTGATTTTTCGATAACCCCCATATAGCAGGCCAGTCAGTCCTACGTATGGCGGCATGGTCTATTTGGGGCTTGAACCCATGACGGGCATGTTGTTAAGTCGTACGAGTAGACGACTCTACCACGAGACCGGTTTAAAAGATCAAGTAGGTATATTATAGGAGCGGTCCCGTGGTACAGTCGTCAACACAAACGGCTCAATAACATGCCCATTGGGTTCAAGCCCAGAATGGACCGTCTCCCCGTAGCAAGGACTGACTATCCGGCTGCGTGGTAATGAATTAAGTCTCGCAAGTCTGTAAAGGCCGGGCATGTCCACGTAGGACGTTACGATAAATAGAAACAGAAGAAGGTATAGAATATGAATATGAATAAATATGAAAGTATTGTATGTATAGCCTGATAGAATAAATTTGTACAATGCTAATGATCATAATAAATTGAATGGAATCCTTCAATTTCAACAATTCTTAAAAGAAAGAGAAAAATCCAATCAGGGAATTCAAATAGTGAACAATAATGATATAGTACGAACTAATGAAATATTTGACATCTAACTTGGAAGGATTTTCCAAAAATAAAAAGTCTAAATTAAAGAAATATTTCACAGAAAGTTTTGAGAAATCACCCAACATTTATAAGCTAGCCTTATTCGAGCAAAACATAAAATCTTCCTGAAGAAATCCCAGGTAGCAATTATTTTTCCATTAACTTTTCGTTTAACTACTACTTTTGCACTACGTCATTTGAAGTGTATTATCAAGTGCTATCAGCAAACTCAAAAAGCATGCTTCCCACATTCCTTTCAAGATCCATCGGACATCTTTTTCGGTCGTCATTCCCATCGGATCTAGCTCAGTATCGCTTTGAGCACAAGCACAACCCATTCCCGGCGATTGTGTAATGTGCATGGAACCATTTCGACGTAGTTTTTTTTTCCTCAAACGACAAACGAGGTGAAAAGAAATCAACGACCTCATCCAAAGCCAAAGCTTTGCAAGAGATGAACAATTTTCCACAGTTTTCCTTCCTTCATGTGAATCTGCACAGCCGGGCACGCGCAACACCGGGGCGAACAACGCGGTGGCTATTCAAATGCGACTGCAAAAGCATACAGAAGCCACCTTAGCCGCAAACATCAACAAAACGGTGGGTCGCTTCGTCTTGTGATACGATTGTCCCGGGAACGTTAAAACAAGCGTCACGCTTATCGAAATACGTGCTGGCCATTTTGAAGAAGGTAAAAGGTGTCCCATACATGCAACCGTGAGCTCAGGTTGCGCAAAAGGTGAAGAAAAAACCAAAACGACAAGGAATTAACGGAGTTGGTCGATTGGCTGGCGCTGCAGAGAAGATGGTACACGTACGTTGCTACTTTCGATGCAAAACCCCATTCAGGTGCACTTGCAACTGTGACACCAACAGCGCAGCCCATATTCAAGATGATAGCCGTGGATAATTCTTACGGGCATGATCCGCGGAATGATAAATGTTCAGCCGACTATCGGCTATCAGCAGTTGTAAGCAATGGCTGACGACACGCAAAACTTGCGCATGCTGCTGTTGTCGCTGGGCTGGATTGATGATTTGATGGGGCCGATTATCTTTACAGGTGTGCGGTGCATCCTTTCTGTAGCAGGAAAAACACAAAAAAGAATGTTGTGTAATCGGTGTAGTTGGACCATTTTACAAACGCTACGCAACTCCTATTCTTGTGGTTTAGTTCAATTAAAATTCATTAAGAAAGCTACCATTTAAAAAAAAACATGTTTTTTTCAACTATTTCATTTGTTCTTTTACAATTAATTAAAATTCATTTTATTTACATACCTCATTTTTTTATAAATACTTTCAATTAATCTCCATCTTGATTGTTATTTTTCATAGAATCAAATGTATTGTATCAGTTGCCGTTTGTGTTAGTTTACTCATGCAAATTTAACAATGCATTTACAATATTTAATTTATTATTTAATTTATAAAAATTAACAAAAAAAACCGAACCCCTAGACAGATTTGCCCGTATAGTGCTGAGGCTAGGTGAGCGGGCCTTTGCAGTTTTACCCGAGCAGTTCCCGGGATGTCCTAATAGGATGCTTATAGGATAAGGGAATTGAAATCTACGGCACATTTGAAATTCCTAGTGGATTCCAAAAAGAGTGCCATAGAGCCAATTCTCATCACATAAAGTTCACTTCCCTCATCACATAAAGTTAAAACGTAAAAAAGTGTCCCAAAATTATGAGACCTCTGAAAACCTTATAACTTTTTTATACTTTATATCTTTATTCTTTAATAAACAATGCAGTTGATTAGCATTTTTTTTTTTATACTGTACATACACTTTCAGGCAACCAGGATTATTATTATTAAACAATTGTTCTTTAGTAAATTTACTTCAAAACACAAATCATATACAGGGCAGCAATTTTAACGGTTCATTGCACAGCACGTGTTGGGTACGGCCGTTCTGTTCAATTCATCGAGAGGGACACAAATTTACATTTTCCACATTTAAAAGCCAACTCATACAGATATGGGATTCATTAGATTTCATTAAGTCAAATTTTGTTAAATCGTACACACTTAAAAATATTTCACGACCTCGGTTAAAAAAAGTGCCGAAATCCGTCGTCTCTTTCGATTCTTGCTGATATGTCAGTTGAAAAAACCCAGTAGCCGAAAATCAGTACCATTTAAAACTGAAATATCAGTTAAATAAATATTTGAACCGAAACTCGGCAACACAATATGCCGAGCACATACGTTAACACTGCTGTCACCGAGATAATCCGTCAAAATAACCGAGATTTCAGCTATACTACTTGGATTAGCCGAGGCTCGGTATTCTATCTGTCATTCGCCATTCTGTTAATCTCGTGCTAATGAAACGAAAACCTGTCGGAGTGATGTTGTGATGTAAAATAAAAAATGTAAAAAAAGTGAAAATGAGTCTCTCAGCGTGAAAAAAACGAGAATCAGTAGCGTGCGATCGAGCACAGGTATGGAGCGGGGTTGGAAACTCCATCAGCGCACGCAACCGGTGCTCTTCAGAGCGTCGCTCGGAGCAGTCCCTATTCAAGGATCAGATGAGGAAGCTAATCCGGTTGGTTCAACCTTTGCCAGACCGTTCAGACTTCCAGGATTCATTTCCGGTCACCTACACGAGGTAAGTATCAACACTCGATCACATGAAATCTAAAAAGGGTTTACTCAGACTTGTTTCACTCTGCCCGCTTTACAGAACCGTGCCTGTACCAGTGCCCGCTCCTTGTCCGGCTCATTTTCCTGTACCGGTACCACATCCAAACGCTGTGCCCCATCCGGCGGTTGAATCGGCGCCTGTCCCAACGCTTTCCATCACATCAAAAAAACCCATTTGATACGCAAATAAAATCACTAAAATAAAAATAAAATGTTTTTATATTTAGCCGAGATCTCGATTTGTTCTAACCGAAAATCTCGGTTAAACGTAAACGTCAAAACAAAATGACATTAACCGAGATGTCGGCAACATAAATTTTACCGAGATCTTTGCCGAGATCTCAGTTGTGCAGATGTCGGCAAAAATTAACCGAGATTCGGCAAATTTTTTTAAGAGTGTACAAAAGTATGATAGAAACAACAGACATTATTGTAACGGCCTAAAATTCAAAATAAATTTGGAGCACCCTGTGTACTTTGCGAGCGTGCCCCGCAGGTAGAAAACTACTGCGCTGACATTTCGAAAGCGCGCCAACGTGAATGTTTTGATTCTGTCCTTGCAACGAACACTGCACATTGAATTAAATCAACAAATTCACTCATCGATAAGATGATATACAGCCAAGAGTGAGTTAAGATAAAGTATATTTAATAGAAATTATGTATCAAATTGATTAAATCCACCTCTTTTTCAGCTACGCACGCTCCATAGACGATGTGCGCACGATTGTGCAGCACGCCAAACTCGATCACAAAAACCTCACCAACACCGCGCAAGCTATTTACTATCCCCGGAACGAGGAGGGCCACGATATCGGCAACATAAAACTGCTCGAGGTGGACGAACACATCCTGGAGGAGATAAAGAAGGGCAGCGAAATATGCTTCAAGGGTGCGCTGAACGAGAAGGTCGTGCTGTGTACCGAGTCGCGCACGTACGAGATGAAGGAAGCGGAAATATCGAACAGCTTGTTGCTGGTGAAGGGTCTTAAGCTCGCCCAAGCCACGAGCCGATCGCCTATCAAAAGTCCCAAGGGAGGTGTCAACACGTCGATGGACAGCAGCATAGAGGAGGAGCAGGAGGATCCCGACAAGATCGACACGATCGACGAGGTGGAACGGAAGGATGTGGTGAAAATATTTCACGACTATTTCGAGCTACGTCAGGTGAAACCAAAGTACCGGAAAATCATCGATCTGCTGCGACTGACGCGGTACGCCGGTCCGGAGAACGAGCATTTGATCGATCGGTCGTTACTGTTTCGATTCAAACAGCTGCTCGACACGGTACAGTGCAGTAAGGATGAGTTTCACGAGGGACTAAAGAAGTATCGAGCCATCGAGGTTGATGATCGTGTGCGCATGTTGGACATAGAGTAAGTCACCAATGTTTAGCGTGCTTAATATATACATTTTCCTAGAGGCGAAAGAACTCCGTTGGAGCCAAAGCCTCTATAAACTATTCAAACAACAACAACTGAATATATAAATTAACCGAATCTATCCTTTCCTCCAGGTACGAATATCGTGTACTCACATTGCTCCTGTCCGTGGTATCGGAAAACTCCTGGGAACTTGACGCAATCGACAAAGACGTCACGCTGGAGGCGATGCAAGGCATCATACCGTTCGAGGTGGTTGACGGCATGTTTAACGTGTACACTACCCCAAGCGAACGCATGCCGGGCCGTTTCCAGTACCGCGAGGATCTCGTGTGCGCCATGTTTGCCGAAAAAATCCTCCAGCACGGGTTGAAGTTTCATATCGATGAGTTTCTGGTCACCTGGCAGGAAGCGTTGCCCGAGGGTTTCGAAGCCAACGAGCAGTATCTGCGCGGCATCGGTATTATCGATCGCGAGGGCAGCGTACCGTGCGTCCGGGGGCTAAACGAGGCCGATCTTCCGATGAATTTGCTTGGCCGGCTTGATATGCTGTTCCGGACGAAGGAGCGATGGAACCTGGAACAGATTGAACCGTACATTGAGTGTTTTGCGACGCCAACGGTGGGCGTCACCTCGATACTGGCCAAGTACACACGCTCGCTCGTCGTTAAGGGCGTTCGGATGTACGTGTCGAAGCATTAGGAATGTAAAAGATCGCGCTTACTTATTTATATGATGTTGTAAATTTGCTTTTTTACAAAATTTATTTAAAGGAGAACAAAGTTTGCCTCACTTAAAACTCCCTCAATTTGCTCGCTTCTTCTTTCGTTGCTGCTTTTTCTCGAGAATGCGCTGCTGTTCGGCTTTACGCACCACGGTGATGGCGGACTGTTCCGTCGCCGCCGGTTCGCTCATCGTAGGGTTAATGTTCAACGACGGATAGCTCATCTCGATGCGTTCAGCTACAATCGGCCTCGCCAGCAGCTGGCTAAGCTCCAGCCGTTTTGCCCGAAACTGTCTCTTCCGCTTGGTCTGCTCCGTCCGTCGTACCTCCTCCTGCTCGCTGTCCACCTCCGATTCGCTCTGGAACTCCTTTGCCAACTGATCCTCCCATGAACGGGTCGCCCCTTCCCGGCGCTGCTGCAGATCCATTCGCTCGATTTGCCGCGCCAACGTTACCCGTTCCTTCACCTGTCGCATCACCCGCTCGCTGGTCGGATACAGTGGCAGATCCTCCGTGCGGCCCAAATCTTGGTTCAGCTTAACGTAGTCCCTCACCTCGGACGGTCCAATCAGCAGCACCGTCAAACCTTCCTTGCTTGCGCGTGCCGTACGCCCCGAACGGTGCACATAGTTTTCCGTCGTCTTCGGCACCTGATAGTGGATGACGTGGTCCACGTTCGGAATGTCCAAACCACGCGCGGCTACATCGGTCGCAATCAGCAGTGCCCGTGGGTTGGCCGTAAAACGCTCCAGATTCTTCAGCCGCTGGCGCTGCTGCATGCTTCCAAACAGACTAAGCGGCTGGCAGTTCAGATAGTCGAACAGAGAAACGAGCCGCTTCACGCAGTCGATCGAGTTGCAGAACACGAGCGTTCGCCCGGGATGACGATCGAGGAAGTAGTACAGATAAAAGTCTTTGTGCTCCATCTGGCACAGGATACGCGATTCGGTTAGCGTACGAGCAGTGCCGTGGTCTTGCGTAAGGTCGACGATCTTCGGATCGGTCATACCGATGGTTTCGATTAGATTCGCCATACGCTGGCCGGGCGTTAGTTTGAGCGCTTTTTTCGACTTCTTAGGATGTCCTGTGGAGGAAAAAGTATACGGCAGAGAAGAAATTGGTAATAGTATCGTAAAAAAATGCTACAAATGCTATCAAAACATACTTTTTATATGAGTAGGCATCTCATGGTCCATCGTAAGCGTGGCAGAGAAGATATAGTTCCGACGAAGCTTCTTTGCCTCCTCGTTGGCGTTGATCAGGGCCAGCAGTTCCTTCAGCTCCTCAAAGTGTCCCTTTTCCAGCATTCGATCTGTTTCATCGATAACGAGATATCTGAAAAACAGGAAATTATTCCATAAATTGACCAATACTTTCGCACATTCCTCACAAAGCCACACACACCTGATGTCTGCCACCTTGGAAAGGTGATGATTTTCACTCTTAACCAGCTCCCACAGCCGACCCGGCGTTGCGATCACTATCTCCGGACATTTGCGCAGCATGCGTTCCTGCTTCACCGTGGCCAAACCACCGAACACGGTCGCAATGTTAATGTCGGTATACTTAGCGACCGCCTTCAGATGATCGTTAATCTGTACCGCTAATTCACGAGTCGGTGTAAGGATTAACCCGTACAAGGGTTTGTCTTCAGGGGCGGCTGACGAATTGCCCAGCTTACAACCCTCCTCTGCGAACACCTTTGCATCCTCCTCCGTGACTTCCATATCTTCCGGTGGAGGCGTCATTTCGTGCTCGCTCGAATCATCCGCCACCGGTTTCTTGCCCTTCTTCAGACGCATGATACCTTCTAGCATCGGTATGCCGAAGGCAAGAGTCTTTCCGCTGCCCGTTTCCGCTGCACCGAGCAAATCGCGACGCCCGTAGATGGCAACCGGAAGTGATTTGTTTTGGATCTCGGTCGGTACCTTGAAACCTTTGTCGGCAAGCGCTCGCACAACCGGTTCTGATACGCCCAGCTGTACCCAAGCCTGGAAAAGGAAAGAATTCGAGTTAACACAGGAAAATCATGCTAAAGAAGCTGCCACTACTACTCACCGTGTAGTCCGCAGTGGAATAAGGCTCCGGAACGGGTTTGTCAGACACTTTAGTAGCATTGCTTTGTTTCGATTGGTTTTGCTGCAGCTTGGTACTGGAACTGGACTTGGGAGGTTCCGGCTCTTTCTGCGCTTCAGCTTTATTGTTTTGTTTTGATTTTTTCTCCTCCTTCTTGGAGTTGGAATTGAGCTGCGAAACAGTCGTTTTGGTTTCCTTTACCAAGGGTTCTGTTTGCTTCTGCTGCTTTTTAGTGGCTTTTGGAGGTTTTAGCAACATCGAAAAGGTCGAACTGGTCGCTTCCTCTGCCCCTTCGCCTGGTTCCCTGTCATTTTTCTTCGACTTTACGGGCGGAGACTCTTTCTCGGGCTTGTTCTTTTTCTTCGGCTGATCATCAAAACCCGAATCATCTTCACTCGAGTCGGTCTCAGCTTGTGGTTTCAATTTTTTGGCTTTCTTCTTCTTCTTCTTGCTTTTCGTCTCTTTCTCCGAATCATCGCTATCATCGTCGCTATCATCACTGTCGCTGCCGAATGAGCGCTTACGTTTCGACTTCTTTTTCCTCTCTAAGCTATCAATATCCTTGTCGTACTGAAAGCAAAGAGTAAATGAATTATTCACAAATGATTTCAACTCTACACGATCGAGTTATTTACGTTACCTTTCTCTTTTCCTTCCGCACAAAGTCGCCGGAGTAGTTCTCGAGCACTTCCAGCCCGATGAAGCCACCAAAATCGGCACCCTCGTCCGAAATGACCGGACCGTTCAGTTTCACCTGTTGCCACGAAGCATCTTTCGTTTTCTGCTTGGCGGGCCTTTTCTTCGGATTAAACTTACGTTGCTTTTGCATGTTTAGAGAAGAACTTTAATAAAGTGTGCCGGTAGCGCACGTGTTTTCAACTCTGCCGATTAACGAAAACAAACAGCTGTCAAACAGTCGAAACGTCACTCCACAGGGGATGCAACCAGTGTGGCCAGATTATTTTGGCAGATTTCGGCAGGAGCACTGTTGAGAACGCGACAATTTAAATTTAATCAATTATTTTAACGATAATTTTCGTTTTAAGCTTTTACCGCCGACAGCGAGATTCAAATTCAAATTCAAAGGATTTTCTTTGACGAGCAATTCTCGGAATCCACACAACTGACATTTTCTTCTTATTAAGAACATAAATGTTTATGGATAAAATTTTGAATTCAAAACGCATGTAGCATTTTTCAAGTGCCAGGCAAACAAACGTGCATTGTGCGCGATAAGTAACAAATGAGGATAGCGATTCTTGAAACAGCATCCCAAGCGCCACAGATTAAGCTTAAACGACTGAAAAATCAAATATCAGTGATTTTCGGTAGGATAAATGGAAAATCGGTAGTTTTAGGGCGGACATCTGTGAATCGGTAGGCATATAAAAAATTGGTAGGAATACAGATAAATCGGTATTTCTGGTCACTGCAACAGGGGGGTGGTTTTCAGAAGTTTCAAACGTCTTGGAATAGCTTACAAAGTGGTTAGACGTGTTCACACGTGGCTTTTTTAAATTACAAACATCAGTTATTTACCAACAAAAATATTGACCACAGAATACGAATACGGAAAGTATAGATCATATCCTACCAACCAAATAAGAAGAAGAAGAAGAAGACTTCAGAATAGTGCTGTATTTCCATGAGATTAAAAAGATAATCTACGGTTTATGTAATAAACGTAATATGAACCATCACAGTGCCTAGAATTTATATTTTGATTTTAAGTAATTAATTTAAATATTTTGATCATTTAAAGTAGATTTGATGTTCTTGATTATGATACTTAATTTTCACAGGTTTATTAGGAATCTTTTTTTACACATGTTTGTTTACTTTTTTATAGCTGCCCGTAAAGCACGATGAATCATTTTGAACAACGAATCAAAATTTGAAACTGATTCTTACGTTCAATGCATTTTTCGAGGTTTATGATTATCTTAAGGTACATTGATGAATCTCAAAAGATGCATGAATGACTTTTTGGACGTACACCATGATTCGGAACTATTTTACGGTTCCAAATAAAGTCGTATCTCGTGGATCACCCGTATTCCCGTTCAAGCCTCATATCAACCATCCCCCCATTGCAAGGACTGACTATCCGGCTGGGTGGTACTAAAAATAAGTATCAAAAGCCTGTATAGGTCACGTTGACTGCGTAGCTCGTTATGACAAATAGTAGAAGGATATTAAGATTCAGATTCGTGAATTTGAATGAGATTAGCCCATCAATAACTTATACATTTATTTAAACAACAAAATTCAAAATGCAGAATACGGGTCGTTATTGGCTGATGCGATGTAAAATACAACAATCGATATTATTTTCTTACATGAAAAGAGATTCTAAAATTATACTCTTTTTGTGTTTAGACCTTATCAATCCTTAAAATAGGATTTTTTTTTGTAGAATTGACAATGAGTAATGTATAATAGTGTTAATATACAACATCTTTTATCTTCAACATGACATCTGCTACATAAAAAAGTGTATCATTAATTACATCACAAATTGATGCATAAAAAATCAATAATAATAGTATCATAAATTATTTAAAAAAACTAATAGACAGTTCTTAAAAGCTTCTTCTACTTCTATTTGGCATAACCGTCCTGTCCGACGTGGACATGCCGGCCTATACAGACTTTCAAAACTTTATTCAATAAAACGCAGCCGGATAAGTCAGGCCTCGCTACTGAGGGACGATCGATTATAGACTAGAACTCAGGACGGGCATGTTATTACGTCGTGTGAGTAGAAGACTGTACCACGGGACCGCCCCACCTCAATAGCCAATGCTTTAGATCACGCTTTGTTTAAATTATCTGCTTGTTGGTCATTCGAAACCTATGAAAGATAATGGAAGTTTCGAATATAGGTAATAGATACAAACATTTACACAAATCGAAGACAAGTCATACCAACATACCAACAAATGATTAATCCAATATCTCTTAGAATCGTGGCAAACAAACAAACCACCTCCGGCATAAATTTTTCGCCTCAAACATTCAATTCATCGCGATAGAAACAATATCATGTGAATCATATGTCATCGCCGTTTTCATTCTTAATAATTACTCCCAAGCAACATCGTCCAATCGTCACCAATAAACAATCACACGCTCCTCCACCCGGTACACTAATCCATTTCCGTACCTTGTTAAGCAATGTTTACATTCGACTCACGTGCCGCCAACCGACCGAACGCATCGTTCAAAAAGTTCGCGGTAACGATAGTGCGAAAAGTATTTCCAGCAAGCCACTTCCGCCACCTCGGTAGGTCATTGTCGGACTTTCGACAGCAGCAGCAGCAGCAGCAGCAGCATCAGCAACAGCATCTAAGGACAACCGGTGTCATCTGCCTCGACTGAAATCCATGCTGATATGCCGCTCGCTCGTCTTGCCTTCGAGGTCCATGACTTTTAAAAAGTCTCCGCGAACATATTTTGCGCATTGACTCGTGACTCCTACACACGCCTCACGATATCGTCACGTTCGACCTCATCTGGACACTTCCTGCAACAAAACACGATCGGCGGATGATCATCAGCTGGTGCAAGAACACATACGTCTACCGATCGATTCTTAGCCCCTTGCGACAAACGCTCTGACGTCGCCAACGGTGAGCCTCGTCTGTGCAGCCCAACCCGACCGACGACCGCGGTGCTGGTGGCAGTGGTGGTGGCAACGTTGAACGAACGATAAAAAAAAATACGCACCACTGCAGTCGGCTTTCGCTGCGCCCGTCGCTTGGGTCGGTGATCAGAACATTTAAGCGAACCCCCTCGAACCGGGCGGCCAGTTCGCGGCCAACCGAACAGCGATACGCACGCACTTTCGGTTTCGTACCTCGGCAACTTCGGTGTTTCGGTTGCCACTTCGCCATCACGCTCCATCTCGCAGGGTCGCAGGGCTACCGCAGGGCCTTCTTGTGTGATCAAACAAGCGCAAGAAATTGCTCCTTTGATAAAGGCTAACAATTACCCTCGATCGCGCTGAGCTGGGTGTGCGATAGGTGCGGACATACGCGCATTTGATGACAAGTTGAACTGTGATCTGTTGGTACGAGGTGTTTTGCAACAAGCAAATCCTATTAGTGTAAGTGCAATTTTAGTGAATCTATGGTGTAAAAACCGAAAAACTGTGATTTCAAAGGACTGATTTATAGAAAGCTACTGTGAACTGTATAATCCACAAAACATTACACACGATAGACTTTAAGCTTAAGTAAATTATATGCTAACAACTTCTTCCATAGGGTAAGTAAAGAAACTTCTAGTGGTATAAAAAACAACTACTCATGTGTCAAATATGCTGAACGCGAAATACACAATGACTTCACCCAAAGCCCTTTTAGCCCAAGCCTCGATTGTGAAAAAGGTGTACAAATTATAATGTTCCATTCGCCTAATCGATCGTAGGTAATCGGCTGCACGTGGGGACGCTTTTGCAGCACGATAAGCACCAAAGCAGCATGCAAACTGCAGTTTAAAACCGTTTTTTTTGTTCGTTTGTTTGCTCTACCTCTCTCGCTCTTTCTTTCGCATTGACTTGTCTAATTCGCGGACATTGGTGGACGAGAATGTCAAGTTCAACTGGTCTGGTGTGCGTCAGTTTGTCTAGCGCGTCGTTTGGATCAGGTTACAGATATTCTATACTATCCTTTCTCATTAAAGTATTACCCTGTGTGTGTATTAAAACGAAAACTGTACCATTTATGGGTTTCATATAATTTTCTCCCAAAAAAAAGTATCGTTCTATGATCATCGTTCTACCCTGATTGATCTGTATAGTGCGCTGTGTTTGATTGTGCGTTATCAGTGCAGACAAGCGTGCAGGCGTAAACCTACACGGTTGCGTGACACGTCTGTTTGCCAACAGCACACACCCATTAGCCGCTATCGGGGTTGTAGTTTGCCTTGCAAAAATTGTAGCACCCTCCATCACGAGCAGGCAATTATTGAATTTTGGAAATTTACTTCAGAGATTGCAACTTTGATAATTAGTTATACTTATGACTGAAGGATTAGTTTCAATTTTTTTGAGAGACATAGCAAACTATCCTACTGATCGTTAAAGGTCTTCCGATCGTGTCGATCTAATGCTACTTCGTTTCCCTCTCCTCTTTGCGGGTCTGCAGCAACGGACTGCTTTACAAGACCACATGGTGCGCTAAAACGGTTTAAGCATATGAATCAAGTAGCCCGCGCGCAGAGTAGCATTTCCTTTCCTGTGTGCCGTGCGAAAAGTGCATATTTGACAGTGACATACTTAGGATTTGTGGAGCGATCGGTGGTAGTGGTGGAGCGAACCGAGGCATGATGCAACTAAGTGCAGAGATTTCTTGGTAGACAGTTGGGCGCTGCAAACACTTTGCTTATGTTTCACATTCATGTGAAATGCAACATACGAAGCGCTCTCTTGGAAGCTTGGGTGTTTAAGCATTGGTATGGAATTAATTTATCGAGGTCTTGTTGATGGTTTAAGTGCAACAACAAAAATGTGACAAGATTCAACGGAAATGGGTATTGAGGTATTTAGTATTTCAGTATTGAGGTATAAATAATTGATAATCAACAATGTCCAATTTATTTTTTTAGTATAATAAAGCACATTTTAATTAAAGATCCGTCCTAAGTCGTATGCTAATTTCAATGACAGTCCCCCCGCAGCAAGCATCTGCTCATTTACTCGTACACACACATATACACTCCCAGCGCGCAAAAAGTGCAAAACCAGTCCAGCACCTAGCCCCCATTCCGAGGACATTGCAACCGGGAGCTAATTGACCCCCGCATAGTGGCCAACACCACGCCCGTTCGGCGCAAAAGTGATCGCAGCGGAAAAGAAGCCTTTCCATATCATCCTTAATAGACATGTTAAATGAAATGCCGAAAGAAGGTCCACTGCTGAAATGACTCTCGGCAATTTTGCTTCTTCCCTCTCCCCTCAACCCAACACTCCTTCCGAAAATGAAGGAAAAGTGTCCCCCAAGCGGACAAAACCACAGTGAAGAATAGCTGGAGGGGTTCGTGAATTTTGTTGTATTTTTTGTTGTTGTTGCGCCAACTGATGGCGCTGACATTGGCCACTCACTACTGATACGAAGTGAGGCGACAATACAACCGGCGGGCAAGCCCCTATAACTCTGGGGCACCCCTTTCCTAATAGTAACCATACTCACCAAAAAAGGAGTAAATTAAAATCGGTGGAATGGAAGAATGGTACGAGGGTAAAAAAATGGGTAAAATAAAACAATCCCCCATTCTGTAGATTTGCAAAAGGTACGGAAATTATGTACAACGTTACTAAAGAAGTGGACGGCGCTCGAGACCCCGAAAACTGGTTCCCTACCACCCCATTGATCGATCGCGAAAGCGGAAAGCAGCGATCGCCGGTGCAGCCTCGCAAAGTAGCATTAAATCATCATTATTCTTCCATCATGTTGTGCAGTTTTTTTTTCTCTCTTCATTTCATTGTAGGCCTGTTCACAGTGTGGAAGAAAACTTCCTCATTGTCATCAGCTGTCAATCAGGTCTGCGCAAGGGCGCAACAGAGAAAGGAAGAGCATTGGACGAGCCTCCGTACGTTGGTGCCTCGTCGGTCGCTGGATCTTTTGGGATTCTTTTCGATTGCATTGGACCCACCAAATCAATGAGCCCAATGAAGAGGGAATTCGGCAGGAGGGTCATTGTCTCGCTAACCTATCATTTCTAACCTTCCCACCCCCCTCGGGGTAAGGCCAAGGATTGGTCGACCTACCCTACCTACCGGTCCGTTCCCTTGGGTGCAGGGAACCTTCCAACACCGCCTCTATTGCGGTAATGATTGGTGAAAAACCTGATTTGACACGTCCTTCAGCGTGTGTTTGGCTGGGAACAGGACGGACGGAGAAAACTGGTTTTGACCGGTTCCTTCAATTGAGATAGATCATGATCTGTACAGTGAATGATGATATATCTCCCTGGCGTGGCTGAGACGTCGTGAGGTCACACAAACGCCGCATCAACCAATTTCGAACCGAGAACCATGTGAAGGTCAGCTAATCTTGCTATCGATCGTATCTATGCTCCCATTTCACTTATCACTAAACCCAGCAGTGGCTACACCCTGGAACAAGCCTTCATCTATTACCCAATTCTCGGCATACCGTAGTGCAGCAGTGAGGGACAAAAACTCACCAGATATGCTGCCAGTTGACCGGTCTGTTATCACAAACTAAAACCCAAAAGCTACCCCTGACCGCTCACACACCCCACTCAGTAAAGTTCGTGTCAGTACAGTTCGTCGAAACCTGCCCGACCAAGACAACCCGACGACGGTGCCACCATTCACAACCTCCATCATCGGTCAGGTTCGAAGATGAATCGCGCAAACAACGGAAGACATTTGACAAATTTATTGGCACGCGATTTGGCCGCAATCTGCCGTCAGGTGTGTCTTCTATGCCCCGGTGGCTGTGTACGCAAGTCCCGTGACTTGCCGGGCCGGAATTTCCTCGATAAGATAGGTCCGAGCAGATAGAGCAGATGGATCCATCGGACTCAAATGGCCAAGTAGCAAATCAGCAGCCGCTTTAGCAACAATAAGACACTCGTAAAGTGGTCAATTGTTTTACTCTCCTACGCAACCGCATGGGGCGCACCGTATCGCATCCCGCAGCCCGTTTGTAATCGTCCCACGGCTATCTTATCAGTTGTTGTTAAAGCTTTTTAAGGAGGGGGAGACCGTAAAGAGGGTCGCCTCAATTGCTTCACACACGCTTAACCGAGTGTATGAGTCGTCCCTACGCGCCCTACCTACGATGATCAAGATCGAAGGTATTCGGCTAGTATCGGCCCTACCTGAGAGAATATCAACCGTTCATTCAAACAATGCGCGCTACTATTGCACTAATTAATCACAGAACGGTAGTACCGCCTGCGTTATCGGCACTGTGCTGCGATTGAACAAGATTGATTCATGCTGTATGTAAAAATGATCTCATCTCGCTTAAACTCGCAACATGGAGCTAAGGTTATATAAATGAATCACATCATTTTATGTTGCCCATTAGAATACGTTTTCAAATTCTCTTTCAATTTTACATGCACCTTTCCGTACGATAAATTCAATCACCCAGCTACCAGAATGGCTGTGAGCAGTTTTGGTCGGCTGTTTGAACAGCTTTCCACATCGACCCGTTCCCTTGCCGGTTACTGTATCAAACCCAAATAACAGAAGGTTAATAACAAGCCCTCCCCTCCCAAATAAACGGTTGCACTGGTACTGGTACTGGCGAGACATTCAGCTGGATGGATCACTGCAGGGGGTTTTGCACTTGAAGTGGAAACAGATGCACGTCAATGGTTTCCCCCCTACCCTGTTACAGAACAGGGTATAGCTAATCTCGGCCTGGAACGCTGGAAAATCTAGACACCACTTGAGGTGAAAATCCACATGCCTGTGACACATTTCCTCGTGTGAGATAAAATATATTTTGCAGCTTTCAAGCAGCAGTTGCCCTATTTTGTCCTAAAGATTCCTAACTAGTGGTTTATTTAAACATGTAAATCCTTTAGTAACACGTAAATTAATATGCACATCTTCTTCCAACAATGCCCCAATTATGTACAATCACTCAATATTACCCTCTGTTGTTGTCACTCTCGCTGTCGAGTGGATTGGCAAGTCCCACTCGAACTGCTCCAAAGTACAGCAATAACCCCTGTGCCCTGCGGCTGAAGAATCCTCCCCCGCGTTCGTTAACAAGTGGCACACTGGTTGAAAAAAAGAAGGGTTAAATTGTTGCAAATAATAAAAAAACAAACAAGAAACAACAGACAATAAACTTCAACCAGCGTCGCAACCATACCAGACGATCAAAAAGACCTGTGACGTAGTCGTATTTAGTAGAGAGCGGGAAAGACCGGGAGGAGTATGCCATCAGATTCGGTGGACGGTGGAGTGTGGGTGCTACCCAATCTGTCAGCGTGACATATCGGCAAAGAGATAACGCACCCGTCGATGGTGCTTATTGTCCAATTGGTTTGCAATTACTATCAGCTATTTGATACGCTCCTGGGCGATAAATCGGGCACAGTCGCGAACGATCGCTTCACCGGTGCACTACGGCACACTAGAGCTCGATACACTGCACAACGTGTACTGCGGGCAAGAGATCGTGGGTTTTGCGGTTTTAGTAGCTTTGGTGCTTAGGTTAGTAAGCTGCAGGAGTTGGTAGTTACTAGGCAACAAACTTTCTAGTGACCTGTGATCGTGATCGTGTGCGTTTGGCATATTTGCAGTTTGAAGTAGTTTAGTGTTTCTTTTCTAGTACAGTACAAAATTAACGTATTATTGTGTGTGTGTATATTTTTGTTGACAGTACGAAATATTGAACGGAGCTCATCATGGGTGAGGAAAAAGTAAAAGATGACCCGTCGGCACCATCCGCACCGGGATACAGTGTTGGTGACTTTAATTCTACGTAAGTATTAAATTACAACCTGTGCGTGATATAAAACATAAGAAGATTTCATTTCCTAATAGATCTATACCGGAGTTACCACGACACTTTCTTGTGTGAACATCTTATTTCATTGCTTGTGAAATGTTTTTCAACAACTCTCACACCGTTCAAATAATCTATCAATCTGTACATAGTCACTCGGGTGAAATAGAAAACTAGTGGCAGTTGTTGACAACCCTTGTGCACAATGAAACATGTGATTGCGATTGGGACATTATTCAGTAAATCTTGCCAGATCTATAGTATATTGAAGTATTGAAAGAAGTCGCCTAATTCTTTAAAATGACTTCAATTTAATGCTTCTTTGTCCATTCCACAATTTATTACCTGTATCGATTGACACATTATTGGCCATAAATCGGGTTATCTACGGCATCGATCAATTAAACCATAAACGAGTCAGACTCAATTTGACGTCCGTCTCTTGCGCCATCAATAACGATGACCACACTAAAACTGTTATGACCCAGTAGCATTGATCACTTTCCTTGGCACTTGGGTGTTTTACCAGTGCGCTGTAAACTACCCCGGGGTTGTTATGAAGATAAGCAATCTGTCAATTTTAATACACCTTCAATACAAGATAGCGCTACAGGGAGACAGGCCCCCTTGGCTTTACTTGCGCTTCAGCATATGTTTCTAATCAATTGTATCTATTGCTCTTCCGTTCATTCTATCTTCTCCCTTCAGAACCAAACTAGCCGAATCGCAAATCATCTCCGATGCCGAGTACAACCCGTTCGAGCACCGACAGATCGACAAGCCGAACAGTACGACCGGTTCGCTGATCCACCTGCTGAAGAGTTCGCTCGGCACGGGCATTCTGGCCATGCCGGTGGCGTTCAAAAATGCCGGCCTACTGTTCGGTGCGATCGGTACAGTCATCATCGGGCTGATCTGTACTCACTGCGTGCATATACTGGTAAGTGTGTTGGAGTGTGGCGGTTGTTTCTTTTTTTGTTTTGCATTGTATACGCAGCAATAGCTATTGTAGTTAATCAGCTTCCCTTCTCCCTACAACCGGAGATGAGATCGCATGAGAATGATTGATTTTTGGTGGCCAGTGGTCGGTGGATTTTTTTTTTCGCCAGTCACTCCCAACAGCGGCGCGATACAATCGTGTATGACACAAACGATGGTGGCAGATGAGTCATGTGTGTTATGCGCACGACACAACTGTGGCACGTGGCTGTTATGGATGCAAATTCATAATTACACCAAACAATCACCCATTCAATATTGTTCTACAGTAATAAGAACCATTTAATGGCAATTTTAGGGTATTTTTTGTGTTTAATATTTCGTATTCTTAACTTCCTATCCTTAAAATCTCATTTAAATTTTGTTAATTGTTTGCCAAATGTTGATCAATCGGGTGAAAATTTATGTTTCTTGAATGTTTTTACGTGTTTTATAAAGTTTGCTTTTAGTGTTGAGCTCGCTCGTAAAAACCCTGTAAAGTCCATGCCACTTAAGCCTTTTTGCGCCATCAACCTTTCCCACTGGTTGCGAATACAGCTAACGATGCGCACGCACTAGCCACCAGTAATCCGGTTACCCTTGAAGCTCGAGAGTTCCATTGGCTTTCGGTTCGCACCGAGCGCCACGGGTTCAAGTGCACGGTCTCGGGCGGCATTTCATGCTTTCACGACTTACGCCTTCATGTTCTCCGTATCCTTTCTCAAGGTAATCCTTACGGTGCCGGTTCTTCGATCTTCGATCGAACATCACAAACCGCTTCTCACAACCGATCGCATGCATTTGGCCCATGCCGCGCTTGCGAAGATGTTTCAATGCGGAAGCAAAACTGTACACATAAAACAGCGAAACCTGCCCAACGCTTCCAGCTGACCGGACGGTGCACTAACCTCCACCATTCCCGAGAGCGGCCCTTTTATGCCGCGACGAACGGTTGTTGCAACGTGCGCCGGCAACGTTGGAGGATCAAGCGATCGATATACGGTGTGATAATTTATACTACCGCTACTAAGCCACTAACAATTAACGATACACTACCCAGTAACGATGACGTTTTGTTGCTTGTCCTTCTGGCCAGTGGGGACAGTTGCGCGCCACCCACCCGACGGTATGTCACCACCGCGCTGCCTCTTTCGATAAGGTTAATGAACGATGGAAACGGTAACGCTTCGCTATCGGGGTAATAGGCGTCTCAATAGGATGATTTACCCCTCCGATTCACATGATTTATGCCCACTGGCGCAACGTGTGTAAGTGTTTACAGTGACGAAAGTACGTACCACCGCCTCTCTCGGTGGAACAATATTGAGATACCGCCGTGTCATAATTAATAATGTCATTATTTATCGTTCCACTCGTAGCCAACGATGGGCAAAGATTGTATTGTTTTTTGTTTGCTTCCCCGGCACGGCAAATTAATCGATTTGTTATCATGGGGGTGTCTCGTTGTTTCTTTTTAGGAACGCTACCCCCACTACTACTGCGTATAGGGCTACAGCACCGTTACTACTTGAACGATTGTTTAGGGTAGTTTGGAACCATTGAAGAACGTCCGACTAATCTTTATTGAATTTCAAATATTGATCATCTACTAAACACACGCGCGCTGTCCACTAACGCGCGCTGATAGGATCGAGCAGGTTGTAATCAGCAGTCGTTAGTCATTTCTATTATCTCTTTCATCGCCATGTTATTATTGGCTTTAGCACGCTGATATCGTAAATATCTCTCATTGGTAAACAAAAACAACATCGATTGGGTATTTTCTTCTGTGTCTTCTTTGGAACAACATCTTCCTTAACTTCCTTTGTTTCAACTCATTTTAAAGCCCCCACAGCAGAGCATTGTGATTTATTGCAGTAGCAGTAGTCATCATACCAGAATAGTCAAACCGGCATTATGGGGGGGGGAGGGCATTCCGCATAGAAATCCAAACGCGTCCGTCCTTGTAAGAGCCAGGGTTGTTCCAAAAAATGATGACTAAAGAAACCAATTCCCATACCAAATGTCCCTATGAAGCAAGGACTTACAATTCGTGTTACTTGTAAAGCTGGTTACATATTAACATTCACTCTAGTTACCTCATGCAATGATCATACTGTCATGAATTTTGTCATGAATTTCAAAAGATCGTCTACCCACACTTCACTGAATCGGGTCAGAATTCAGCTTCATTAAAGGCCTCAACGATAATAAAATCGAAACAGCCCATAAACAGATACCGTAACCTTCGGTTAAAACGTGCTATCGGGTTAGCTCTTGTTTCCGGAAACACACAGAACCCCGTACGGAAACGATATGTCTCGTAGAATCATAAAGCCGTGGGCACGCAAATACACTGTGTCACCGAGCCACTGGGACGACGACATCGGGTTTCCCGTAACCTCGAGACGGTCGAGCATCTCGAAGTGTTTACTAATTCCCTATCACATATGTATCTTCCGGACGACAGGTAAAAACATCCCACATGGTTTGCCAGCGGACAAGGATACCGGTGCTGGGATTTGCCGAAACAGCTGAGCGTGTCTTCCAGTATGGACCAGCAAAACTTCGACCTCTGGCCGGCTTTTCAAAGTGAGTATCTGTTCCCCTTTTGCACGGTCAATAGTTGCCGCAAACCCGCGTTCCGCGGCCCGTACACGCGTTCAGTGCACGAAGAACAATCGGGTTCCATCGGGTGCGACGACGTGATGATAAGCATTTTAATTAATTACACAACCGATATGCATATGAATGACAGCACGACCCTGCGTCGGCTTCCCGCTTGCGCACGGTTTTGTTTGCACGGTCTAACAGTAGTGCACAATGTGAGTGCCGGTGCAGGGCATCTTTACACGGCACAAACACACACACACACACACATCCGATGGCATTCACCTGAAGATGATCCATCGTGTAAGACCTTCCCGTCCGTCTGTCGACCGACAAACAAGAAGCCGCCTGCCCAAATTCAGCAGCCTGCTGTACTTGCCCGGCGCTCCGGTGACATAGAAAACTAGACCCCCGTACCTCTGGTCGTATCAAGGTCGGAATATGAAATTACCAGCATCGCGATGTAGTTGACAGTGCGCCAAATTTGTGTACCTTGCCCCTCAAAAAAAAAAGGTCGATCTACTACTACCGTGCTCGATCGTGCGGAAAAAACACAGCCGATCACAACTCTTCTATCACATCTTGCGATATGTTTGCTTATGTTAATACGCTAGCATTCGCAGCCACTAATTAGACTCTCCCGCTGTATTTGCATATTGACAGAGCCTTCGTTGACTATGCCCTGATGGCGACGTACTTCAGTGCCGGGTGCGTGTACATCGTGTTCATCGCGACGTCCTTCCACGATGTGATCAACCACGAAACTGGAAACGATTGGAGCGTGCGGATCTACATTCTGCTCACGATGATACCGATCCTGCTGATCGGCCAGATCCGCGAGCTGAAGTATCTGGTGCCGTTCTCTGCCCTCGCCAACCTGTTCATCGTGGTCACGTTCGGCATTACGCTGTACTACATCTTCAAAGACCCGCTGGAGTTTGATGACAAGCCAATGTTCTCCTCATTTGGCACGCTGCCACTGTTCTTCAGGTATGATGAGATGATCTGAAGACTTAAAGAAACTTCTAATTTCCCCTTTTTTAATGTTTCAATCTACAGCACGGTCATTTTCGCGATGGAAGGTATCGGTGTAGTCATGCCGGTGGAAAATTCGATGTCCAAACCGCAACACTTCCTGGGCTGCCCCGGTGTGCTGAATACGGCCATGGGAACCGTAATTGTGCTGTACGCCGTGATTGGATTCTTCGGTTATGTGCGTTTCGGAGATGAGTCCAAGGGAAGCGTTACGCTCAATCTTCCACTAGAAGACTCGTAAGTATTGCGATCAGTACATCATCATTGTAAGGATCTTTTGCAACAATAATTCAATTTTTTCCTATTTTTTTTTTTTTTGTTCCAGCTTGGCAGTGGCGGCACAGATTCTAATCGCCCTAGCCATCCTGTTCACGTTCGGCCTACAGTTCTACGTACCGATGGACATTCTGTGGCGCAAGATTCAAGACAAAATACCAAAGAACAAGCACATGATCTCGCAGATTGCGCTGCGCTCCGGCATCATGATCATCATGGGAGGCGTTGGATTGGCGGTGCCCGAACTTGAACCCTTCATCGGGCTGGTCGGAGCGGTCTTCTTCTCCAGCCTCGGTCTGTTTGTGCCGTGTGTCGTCGAAACCGTGTTCCTGTGGCCGAACGAGCTGGGCAAGTTCCGCTGGGTGCTCATCAAGAACGTGATCTTTGGTGCGTTCTCGATCTTTGCTCTCGTGGCCGGTGCGTATGTCAGTATTAAGGACATCGTTGCACTCTACACCGACGATGAAGGACACACGGAATAATGGTGGATCGAGCCGGTACCAAGTACGGAACATCCCTAATTGCTGAGCACACTAGCAATTGTGGAATCCTTCCGCGGAACAAAAACAGTATACACCGGTACTCACACAGTGCGCGTGGCACACTGTGAAGGGGTACAAGCATAGAAAATAGGCTATTATTTTACGATCGTGACACTTATCGTGGTGTGTATCTTAAATTAAGATACAGATCCGATAGTACCGCCGAAAGAACAAAAGTGTGACATGCGTGACATGGCGTTGTTGGGTCATTCATTGGCGCAAGGAAGTGTTTTGTGCTATGTGAACAACGCGCGGCATCGATTTCTATTTATGATTGAAGCGTATGTTTTTTTTTTTCTTCTCTATAACTTACTAGCCATAGTATAAATGCTGTTTTATGTGGAAATAAATCTGTTAATAAAATAAAGAAAAAAAAAATCAAGCCTACTAATTTGTACAACAATCTATTTTTTTAATCATCTTGTTGATTTTTAAAGCAATATGGCCGTTTTGAGTCATTCCTCGTGAAAAAAAACTGTTCGATTTGGCCCAGTAAGAAGATCACACACTAATAGACGTTTTATCGAACCTAGTAGAACGGGTTCTGCTTCATTATATGTGTGATCAGGCAAAAAAATCGCACTCTATTTCCGATCTAATACCGTTTAAATTATCGCACAAAATTGGCTATAGAAATCGCAATAAACTGTCGTTCATGAATTCCTCGGTCCAAAAATCATGTTTATAAACGACATACCAAAAAATGTTCTACAATTCACATAAATGATCGCTCCAAGTATAATTCGCATGAACGACGAACAAGAAAGCATTCAAAAGATTCTGATGATGTTTGCTTCAAATATTGTTCCTACGAACATCTTTCCAAAAATCATGCATAACTTCCTGCAAACGATCACTCCAAATATTGTAGTTATGAACGAAACTATAAGTTCCATAAGTTCCTATGAATTGTCGTTGGAAGCTGATTCCGCTCGTTTCAAGGAGCGATTGGATTCAAAATTCTTTTTTTGTAGATTTACTCTTCACTACTGTGTGGGCATTTATTAATTCCTTAAAAGTACCTGAGCGTAAGCAACGTAGTCTCCATTGTTACTTACACTGGTTTTAAAGTCTCTAATCTATTCTGAACTGAACCTATGTCAGTCACTCTTCCGAAATTATCATGTTTCAAAAACAGATGTCAAACCTGTACCGTCTCAGGAAATGATACGGAATACATCCTGACCCAATAACTAGTAAAGATTCTGTTCCGGCCCACGAGCTAATAAGGCATCAATTTCCTGAACTAGTCCTGAAATAATTCATTTTCACGAGTATGACTATATTGAAAAGTATGTGAGCGCTTCTGAAAACAACTCTGAGTAGTAATTCTACGCACAAATTGTATTCAGTGATGAGCAACACTTACGCTTGATAATCGTACAACGTGACAGAGATGATGGAGCAGCATGGTTGGAATTGTTTTACAACGGAAAGAAAAAGAAATCCCCTATCAAAACCGGTACCAAAGCTCACCAAGCTACGCACTAATACAGTACAACAGTTCCATATTACACATTACACCATACATACTTCCATCGACCAGTTAAAGCAGTTGGTAATCGAACAAGCACACACTTACAGCTTCCTGTAATCGCACGGCATCGTGTACCGTTGTCGAGGTTTTTTTTTTTCATTCTCGCTCAGTTTTAGTTGATTGCCTTATCTTGAACGACATGCGCTCCCGCTTCCCTATCGCGCCTATATCCGAACAAGATGCGTCCAAGCAGCCGTAGCTCGCAGTTCGCGTACGCTGATCGTCGTCAACCGTTCTGTCAAACGTGATCCGCGTGCGTGAGGGACTGAGTGCGTGCTTGCGTACGTCACGCGTGACAATTGTAAACGATACTTCAGATCGGCGATCGCTCCGTGAATGTAGAAAGCGCCAACACGTGCCACACGCAATGGAACTTCAGAAGACCGACACTGAGTCGAAGTAGGATTTGTTCGTTTTTTTCTCCGTGTGTCTAACCCTTGGATTGACAGATCCAGATCGTCACTGATAATCAAAACAAACCTCCCCACGGGGGGCGGGTTGGGTTTCCTGTTTCTCGCATCTTTCAGCGGCGGGCTTTCCGATGAGGAGTACGAACCATTCCGGCATCGACGCGTAAAGAAACCAAATTCGTGAGTAAAACAGTGGAAATAGTGAAGTTTTGTTTGCTTACCGTTACCGGTACCATTTTCTCCCACCACCAGTACCAATGGCACAATCATCCACATGCTCAAAGGATCGCTCGGGACCGGCATCCTGGCGATGCCTTCCGCTTTCCGCAACGGTGGGCTGGTGTTTGGTGTTATCGGCACCACGCTCGTGGGACTAATATACGCGCACTGCGTCTATTTGCTGGTAAGTGGCCAATAACACACACGTCGTTGGGTGATTACTACTTCAAGTTCCCTGGTTTTAGGTATCAACGTCACAAAAATCCTGCAAACGGACTCGCGTACCGGTGCTTGGTTTCTCGGAAACGGCACAAAGTGTGTTCCGGCATGGACCAGCACCTACTCAACGATTTGCCAATGCCGCTAAGTAAGTGGGAAGATCTTACCATTTTAATCCGAGATTATCTTCAAGAACCTCCTCTTTTCTCAACGATTGTTTCCTTCCGTAGGGCGTACATCGATTACTCCCTGCTAATCGTCAGTTTCTTCTCCGTTTGCGTCTATCTGCTTTTCATTGCGACAACCCTGCGGGACGTGATTAACAATGAGCTCGGCATCGACTGGGACACACGCATCTACATTCTGCTGACCGCTGTTCCGCTAATCTTCGTTACACAGGTGCGTGACCTCCGCTATTTGGTGCCATTTTCTGCTCTTGCCAACACACTCATCTTGGTCACGTTCGGTATCACGCTGTACTACATCTTCCGCGAACCGATCGACCTGTCCAATCGGGAGCTGTTTCCGGAAATAACCGCACTGCCATCGTTCTTTGGGTAATTGGGAAAATGATTTTCCTTCCCCACCATCAATATCTAACATTTTGCGTCCTTTATCTCAGCACGGTTGTGTACGCGGTGGAAGGCATTGGGGTGGTCCTCCCGGTCGAGAATAAGATGAAGCACCCTCAGCACTTCCTGGCCTGCCCGGGGGTAGTCAGCATCGTGCTAAGCTTCATCACCGTCTTGTACAACGTGACCGGATTTTTTGGCTACGCACGTTACGGTCCCGGCACGCGTGCATCCGTTACGCTCAACCTACCGAGCGAGGAAAAGTAAGAAACGAAAACGATTTAATAGTTTGTTTACGTTAATGAAATGAATTATGCACTTGTTTCGAAAGGCTCGCTGTATCCACCCAGCTGCTGGCTGCCCTTGCAATCCTGTTTACCCTTGGCATCTACTATTACGTACCGATGGACATCCTGTGGCGCAAGGTGAAACATTACTTCCCCGTCGAACGGCACAACATTGCGCAGATTGGCATCCGCTTCGGCATCCTGGTAGCGATGACCGGGCTGGCACTCGGTGTTCCGGAGCTCGAACCATTCATCGGACTGGTCGGATCGATCTGTTCCGCAACGCTTGGGCTGCTTACACCGATCGTACTGGATACGGTTTTCCGTTGGTCAACTCCCGGTGCGTTCGGTGTTTTCCGGTGGCGGATGGTAAAGAACGTAATCCTGATGGCGTTCGGACTGTTCATTCTCGTCGTTGGGACGTACTTCAGCATTAAGGATATCGTGGAGATCTATGGATAAGGCTCAGCAAGAAAACAAAACATGTGTTGTGAAATAATAAATATTTCATTCATGTACCTTTAACAAACGCATTTATGCTTAGTCAAAAGGACCAACGAATAATTGCGTTACGAACTGTTCTTTCAAACTAACTTGTGCAATAGTCCGCTCGCGATCGAATTGATTGCTTTACGTTTATTTGCCATCCCGATCGATCAACCTCTCAAGCTGCAGTCAATCGTCGACACTTTACGTGCGTTATAATCTCTACTGAAAGCTTACAATAAATACATGCAATTGGAGTAAGTAGTATTGGCGATAGCGATATAACTGACTGTCCTCATAAGTCGCTGATGGGGCACGGGGCGGGTTTTGATCTACTTTATAGCTCCGGTGTGGGGTGCTCTGGTGTATGCCTTTATCTGACCTAACCGTAGTTTCTTTTCTAATTACGAGAACCATTGTACAATCAACTTTAGCTGTTTGATGTGCCGCCAAGAAGGATCAAAAGCTAGCAGTAGTAGTAGTTGCAAACTGGATCAATACTGGATTGTAGGTTTGTCTTTCCCTTCACTACGCGGGTTTTTCTTTTTTCTTGCTTTGTTTGTCACTACATCGCACACCAGTATGCACCCTCCACGACCGTTTTTCTGTCATACAAACGCGCACAAGCTACCCCTTTAGCTAGGGGCTCATTGTGGAAAGTAAAGCTAATGGGTGTGTGAGTGTAAAACTTACGAGCTAGGGATAGAGATGTACGAAAACTCATCACGATTAAGACTAAACCGCACACGGAGAGATAGATAATATGTGCTGCACTTCCCGTTCGCAAACCATACGCCGGTCAATCAGATAAAACATTGCGCGCACCTCACACACAACACCAAGAAGCGAGGATGCGCTGACATGCTGATTCAATTCTGCAGTACTTAAGATCTAAGGAGAATTATTCTCTCGCGCAGGGAACCGAGGATCGGTACGTGTCACGGGGACGGGACATGAGGGGGGGGACGTTTGTGGCGCTGAGGCTAAGGAGAAAGCATGACGAACGTTGGTAGCTGTCACCCACGGATATCGGAGCCAGCAAGTGGTGTGGCGGCTATCAGCGCTCTCTTTCCAAACGCTGTTGCTCAAATTATCAAAAAACTCTAATCCTGAATGCGGAATGTGTCACTTCCTTCGGTCCTTCGTCCTGTTTTTCCGCTCAGACTTTCGCGCTCTCTCCCTCGCTGTTCTCTCATCCTCATTCGCACACTTTTACCTGATGCACATATACTAATTTAAAAACAAACCTATCGTCCTTCCGCACGAATAGCGCCGCGCCACGGGTGGTTGTCTAGTGCTTACACTTATGTTTTCTTTTTCTTTTTGTTCTTGTCATTGGCCGCGGGCGTCGTTTCGGCTTTACGCTTTTGGTTCGACTTTTGCGCACCGCCACCGCTGGCTCCGACGGTGCCACCACCGGCCGCCGCATTGCCGCCACCCGTTTTCTTCTTCTTCTCCAGCCGTTCCTTCTCCTCGAGCTCCTGGTTTTCGCGCTCGATCAGCGTGATCAGCGTGTTGCAGCGACGTTGCAGCTCCAGCGCGGTACGCGACTTCAGGAACCAATCGAACCGGAACTGGGGTGCGGTCCGGACCGCCGCCCGTAGCTCCTCGTACACGTTCTCCTTGTCGAAGCCCAGCTTGTGCAGCATGCACACCAGGAAGCGGTCCTCCTCCTCGGTGTAATTTTTGCCCTTGTTGTTGGCGTACGCAATGCGCAGCTGGTGGAATGGTGCACGGTATCTTGCCATCTGGGGAATTGAGTGGGGAAGGAAAAACAAAAAAAGAAAGGAAAATTTATTAATATTGCGCACCCGTTCAGCATATACATAAATGCAATTGCACGGAAATGTCTCCTCACCTTACTGTCCAGCGCACGTTTGATCGAGGCACGCCGTTGGATTTTCGCCTCGCCACGCTCTATCTGGCCCATTATACGATCGATGTCCTGCAGCTCGTGGCAACGCTCCCAGAACACCGTACTGTACTCCATCACCTCGTCCGGCGATTTGCCTTCCACCTCACGCGCAATGTTCTCGATATCATCGCGGCCATACTTTTCGTTTGCCTTGATGAACTGATTAAAGTCTCGCTTCGTCCAGTTGGTGAAGCCCTGCGTCAGCAGCGATTCCTTCTCCACCAGCTCCTCTTCCGTCAGCGGTTCGGCTTCGTCAATTTTGCGCTGCTCCTCCCGCTGCACCTTGTTCGCCTCCGCGCCGAGGTCCGAGTTTTTCGGCACCTTGTAGTTCACCGTCTTGCGATAGTGGTAAATCTCCTGATCGAGCAGCTCGAACAGCCTCGGCGGGAAGAACTGAAAGTCCTGCACGATCGGTTGCTTCGGTGGGCGGGGCGCTTTCGGTGCTTTCGGTTCGGCCACGCGCAACGCCTCCTTGAAGTACGCATCGACCGCATAGTTCGCCTTGCGCTCGCGCTTCGGCGGCTCGATCCACGAGCCGAGCGTTTGCAGCTTCTGCTTCTCGCGGTAATCCTCCCCCTCGAACTGGTACACCGACCGATTCTCCAGGTTGTCCGTGTCGAGCGTGAAGCTGCGCAGCGAGCTCTCCCCCAGCTTGTCCAGCTTCTCGTTCTGCTCCTGCGTCTTCTCTTCGCCCTTCTGCAGGATCGCGTCAATGTCCTCGTCCGTAATCTCCGAATCGCGCGACTGGAACACGTGATTCGCACCGAACCGAATGATGTTCAACATTTCGTCCTTGTTCAGCTGGGTCGTCTTGTTGTCCACCAGCCGACCCTGCTGAATGACGAGCTTGTCGAGCTTCAGCTTCACCTCCGCCCGCTCCACAATCTTCTCCTCCACCGTGTTCTCCGTGATGAGGCGGAACACGCGCACCTGCTTCTTCTGCCCGATACGATGCGCACGGTCCATCGCCTGCAAATCCATCTGCGGGTTCCAGTCCGAATCGTAGATGATGACCACGTCGGCGGTGGCCAAATTAATACCCAGCCCACCGGCACGCGTCGACAGCATGAAGATAAACTTGGTGCTGTTTTCCGCATTGTAGTCGGCAATCATGTTCGACCGGTCCTCGTGGGGCGTTTGCCCATCGAGCCGACAGTACTGGTAGCCGCGCCAGTGGCAAAAATCTTCTAAAATGTCCAACATGCGCGTCATCTGGCTGAAGATGAGCACGCGCGAATCCTGCTCCTGCAGCTTGCGCAGCAGTTTGTCCAGCACCACCATCTTGCCTGCGTTCTCCAGCAGATGGTAGTCGGTCGTGTACGGTGGGCCCGGTTCCGCACCGTCGAACAGGTACGGATGGTTGGTACACTTGCGCAGCTGCATCAGAATGTTCTGCAGACGCATCTTCTCCACCTTGCCTGCCCCGTTCACCACGTCGATGTCCTTCATCAGGATCTTGGTGTACCACTCGCGCTGCATCTTCGACAGCCCCACGAAGATTTTTACCTCCTTCTTGGGCAGCAGCCGCTTCTCCACCTCCGACTTGAGGCGGCGAAGCAGGAACGGTTTCAGCACGGCGTGCAGCCGCTCGATCAGCGAGTTATCGCCCATACACTGGTTCGCATCGAACCAGCTGTCGAAGTCGTCCGCGCTGTTGAAAATGTCCGGCAGCAGAAAGTTGAGCAGCGCCCAAAGCTCGTGCAGATTGTTCTGCAGCGGCGTACCGGTCAACAGCAGCCGGTTGGCCGTTTTGAACTCGCGCAAAATCTCGGACAGCTTCGATTTTTCGTTCTTGATACGATGCGCCTCATCGATTACCATGTAGCGCCAGTTGAACTTCTTGAACACGGCCTTCTCGCGGATGCACATCTCGTACGACGTGATGCAAACGTCCCACTCACCTGGCATCAACACGTCGCGAATGAACGCGGTACGCGTCTCCTGGTCTCCGATCAAGCAAACGGCCCGAATCGAAGGACACCAGCGTCCGAACTCGTTCACCCAGTTCTGAAGCGTCGACTTCGGCACTATCACAATGTGCGGGCCCGGATTGTTGCGGATGTTCTTGAGATACCCGAGCAGCGAGATGGTCTGCAGCGTCTTGCCCAGTCCCATCTCGTCCGCCAGGATGCCGTTGATGCCGTTCTCGTACAGCGATATCATCCAGTTCAGGCCACGGATTTGATAGTCGCGCATCTCGCCCGCCTTGATGTATGGCGGAGACTCCTCGAAGCGGAACTGCGTCTTCGCCTTCTGGTTCGTTTCCGCTAGCAGCTCCTCGTCCTCCTCCTGCTCCGTCTTGCGGTGCCGATGGTCGCTGGAATCGGCATTCTTGTCCACCTTCGGCTTACGGCCCCGCGGTGCCTTCGGTGGGCTACTCTTGCTCGGGGCCGAGTTCATGAAATGGGCAAAAATTTCCGTCTGCTTGAGCAGGAACTCGAACCGCTTACCGCGGTCCGTTTCCAGTGTCGCATCGTAGTCCGGTTCCTTTGTGTTTGACGAAGTGGTGTCGGAGTTGGATTCATTCTATTTAATAGGTTAACAATATTAACAATATGAATAGAATTAATGAAACGAAGCAGATGAGTTAATTATTCGCTCTCCGGCACGCAAGCCAAACGCTGCGGAAGCTTTGCATGGCCCCCATTCTTTTTTTCGCTACGCTTGCTTGCCCAACACAAGATCTGTCAGATGCACAAGCGTCCCATCGCGTACAGCGCTCCGCATCTGGGGGCTACCAGCAGCAGCACCACTGTCACCACCTTTCGGAAATAGTTTTTCACTTGCATCATCCGCATCCCACGCCACACTTACCGAGTTTTCGTTTGTATCGGTCGCCTCTACGGCATTTTCCTCCTCTTTGGACATGTTTTGCAACTATTTTCCGGCTAGTAAACACAATTTAAAACCCCGCAAATACGTATGCCTTGCAGAGAGAGGCCAAACTTCAAAAAAAAGAGCGGCGAATGCTGGCTGTGTATATCAGTGCTGCCAGATGGGCAAACAGCGACGGTCTGCCCGCGGATTATTTGGATGATACGTTCCGCTCCGGGAACATCACATCCGATCCAATCCGAGGCTGGCGATTTGTTGCTACAGGGCTACTGGCTGTATCCCTTGAACCTCCTGTTTTTAACCATTAGCTCTACGACCGGCTACCCGGGTATGATTTTCATTTTCAAAGTGAAATAACTTTTTATTGAAAAATGGTTGCTAATTATTTTTTCAGCTATCTTTAATAAATTTTCATTCTCATAAAAGGCAAACGTTAAACTTACTTTTCAAAAATTCCAAAATATTTTATTTAAAATAAAGTATTAGGATACCCCTTATCTCCAGGAATGGTTTACCCGGTAATCCCATACATTTTGTATGAAGAGTAATACTTTTTCATTTTCAAACTTGACAGAGTTTACACGATTTATTGGTCAGTTCCCATAATTTTTTGAGCTCGTCTCACGAATTATTCATCGTATCCCATAGATTTTTAGTTCGTTACTATAATTTATTGGTATCGTCCGATTGGATATCAATACAATTGAATCAAAAAATTCTGGGAATCGGTCATAAAATCGTGGGAACGCACAAAAAATATGGGAACCAATCAAAAATTGGTGAGAACCAACTAATAAATCATGGAAAACTCTGTAATAACTTTGAATGTAATGAATTTTACATTTTCAATTTTGATTTAATGATAAAGGCAATACAGTAAAAATTCAATAGTTGAGCGCTTTTTAGTTGGAATGCATTTTAGTTGAACGCTCGATATTTGGTTGATACATCAATTAAAAAGCATGCTTTTGTATGGAAAACTCAGTTTTTGAAAAAAAAATACACAAATCTCATGGCTTGCCTAGAAAAATTTCAGTGTTTTTGTATGAAAAAACGTGCTAACTAAAAAGCACATATTCAATAATCAGCAGAGAATCAGAATTTAACCAGTTAGTTCAGACTGTAGTCTTTTTATTTTGATGAAGAAATGGGAATTTTAAAGAATTGTATATTATTTTAAAAATGCATTATGGTTTAATTTTCCTCATTTTTGCTCTTTTCTAATCATATTTCCATTATAAGATTTATAATCATATTTTTTTATAACATTGACTATGCAAAAATATAAAACAATAAAAAATAATACAATCCCAAGTGCCACAAATCCACTAAACGACCACTAAACGGATTCTAAACGACTCAAGTTCTCTACCTAAACGGAATATAGAAAGACTTCGTTTAGCAGACGGCAAACGACTCATGCATTCTAAAAATAGCGAAAAAGCTGGTGGCGCTCTCTGTTGGTGGGATACCCCAACCAGTTGAGCTTCATCGCTTGGAGGAGAGCTTTCTCATTTCCTCTGTACTGTTGTATGGTTTCGCATTGAAGTTATGCATCGCTAGAACTAGAATGGCGATACGATTGTTTAAATACTTAACTCCAACGGAAACCACCATCACTGAAGCAAGTGAGATTTGAGTAATGGTCATTGGTGTTGATACCCACGTATCTGACCACACGACCATTCATATAGATTTTTGCTCAGAAAGTTAGAAGGCTATATAGGGGTCATGATAAGATGAAACTTGTCGAAACACATTGCAAGAAAAGGATAGCAATATAATGATGAGTTGTAATACGCCATCTATTGATCAAACCAATGAAGCTGTGGAGCTTTCATTTTTTTCTATGGATATTCAATTGTCCAGTCGTTTAAGCTTAATCTGTGGCGCTTGCGATGTTTTATCCATTTATCATATTATTTGAATTGATTTGGAAACCTATAAAATGATTTTCCTGGGTATTTTGTTCAGTTATTCTCATAAAAACTTGCCTCACACTTTCTCCACAATTTGTATTTAGAAACGTTTTTTACAATGTTTTCGCCTCAATTAAAAATGGCAGTACTATAGTGTGGGACTCTTTTGTAACGCAAGTACCACGTCGGTTCGTCGGTGCTTTCAATATATTTTACGTAAAACAGCAGTAAAAACTTGCATTTAAAAGGCGAGTTGTCAAACTTAAATTATACAAAAAATATTAAAAACAGTTCCATATAAAATGTATGGGATACCCGGGTATTCCGGCAATGGAGATGAAGGTGAAAATTGATTATTCAGACAACGGTTTATTATAATTTAATTATTAATGAAATAATATTGTGCAGAAATAATCATATGCCCATCACTACAATTTTCAAACGTCTGCAAAAACATCGAAAACATCGCTTGCAAAAGAAACCGAAAATATAAATTTTAACCAATGTACCCCATGAAATATACAAGCAATTCACAAAATAAATGCATATCTAGTTCCAGTTGTGTGATTTTTACATCAAAATATTCTACTATACATACCCCAAACATGTTCCGCACTGCGCTTTCCCAAAGTTATGAAATTATCAAGGAGCAATCGTCTGATCCCGCATTGAAGCAAACATCTGAAACTCCTATGTCAGTTGCGCGCCAATCCGCTACCTGCAGATGCCGTTGAAAGCCGCGCTAACTTGATCATTCCTGTACCCGTAGTGTTGATGTGACTCTGTGTGTTAAACGTTTCGTCAAAATGGTGAGTGAAATTGGTGGTTTTAGCTTTTCGTGAAGAAATTGAGTAAGATCGTTTGTCTTTTCTTGCCGGATTCTAGCAATCCCCTGTAAATGATTCTGCTCCATCGTCGCCGGTCGACGAGAATGTGTTGATCGAAAAGACGGCTTTCAAAGAAGAGCTGAGCCGTAAACGACAGCTGCAGCTGGAGGCACTGGAAAAAAAGCTAGCGGGTTTTGCAAAATTCAGCCAAGAACATTCCAAAAAAAAGGCACAGCCAACTAATGGTAAAAGAAAGCTGAAAAGCATTGAAAATTTGCGTAAAGATGACTATGACAACAATAACAACGAGGATGCGATCGAGTTCACGGAAACGCCGTCCTACATGAACGCCGTAATGCGCGATTACCAAATCGCAGGGCTCAACTGGCTAATTTCGCTCTACAACAATAATCTGAACGGCATACTGGCGGACGAGATGGGGCTGGGAAAAACGATTCAGTCCATTTCGATGATTGGGTATCTGCTTAACGTACGGTAGGTATCGGGATTCCTAACCTAAATTTCTGCGGTAAATCGTCCTCGCTTCTAATCTGACGCTTTTATGTTATTAAATATTCGAACACAGTAAGCTAAAAGGACCGTTCCTGGTGGTAGTCCCGCTTTCGACGCTGCCCAACTGGTTGAATGAGTTCAACAAGTTCCTGCCGGGGGCTAAAGTGCTTCGCGCACACATGGTCGGTCCGCAGAAGACGGAAATTTTTAGGAAATTGCGCGCGTCGAAACCGACTTGGAATGTTGCCATCACATCGTATGAGTTCATGGCAAATAACCGCGGGAGCTTCACATCGACTAACTTCCATTACGCCATTATTGACGAGGGCCACCGGGCGAAGAACGAAAACACGATATTTGCCGGCGTGCTGCGGCGCTGCAAGATCCAGAGCATGGTGATGCTGACCGGTACGCCGGTGCACAACAATCTGCACGAGCTGTGGGCACTGCTGAACCTGCTGATGCCACTGTTCTTTAACAGTGCGGACAATTTCGACTCCTGGTTTAAGGTAGAGGACTGTGTCGATCCGAAGCACGAGCAGACGATTCGGTTGAAGAAGCTGCTGAAACCGTTGCTACTGCGACGCACCAAGAAGGAGGTGACCAGCGATATCCCGCCCAAGGTGCACATTGACATCTACGTGCCCCCGACCGAGCAAATGTGCTTGTGGACACACAAAGTGTTGCATCGCGAGGTGAAGCTGATAATGGGTTCCGGGGAGACGAAGGAAATGAGGATCGCTAGTCGACTGCCACACATGCGCAAAGTTATTCAACATCCATACTTAATTCCGGGGGCAGAAAATCTGAATACGAACCTGGTTACCGACGAAATTGTGCAGTTCAGTTCGAAAATGATAGTTCTTGATAAGCTGCTGGCAAGGCTGCGAGCGCGTGGCTCGAAGGTTCTAATATTTAGCCAGTTTGTTACGGTGCTGTACCTGCTGATGGACTATCTGGATTGGCGCGAGTACGAGTACTGTATGCTGGAAGGTCACACCGACATCGCTGAGCGGCAGGAACAGATGAACGAGTTCAATCGGCCCGATTCGACCAAGTTTGTCTTTCTGCTGTCGACCCGTGCCGGTGGTCTCGGCATCAACCTACCGGCGGCCGACACCGTCATCTTCTACGACATGGACTTCAATCCCCAGATGGACTTCCAGGCGGAGGATCGAGCGCATCGTATCGGGCAGCAGCGAAAGGTGCACGTGTTTCGATTGCTGGTGCGCGGCAGCATCGATGAGCTGCTTTACCTACATTCCGAGCGCAAACGGCAGCTGGACGAGGCGGTCATCCGGACGGAGACCAAACCGTCCAAGAAGTTGCTGATGTCGGCTTACGAGTATCAGCGCACTTCCCTCATGGCTGACGGGCTGATCGATGAAGCGGCCGTAGACACGAAGCTAGACGAGCTGTTCCACAAGATGGGCAGCCTGACTCGTGTTACAGCTTCGACCGATTCGGGTATTATGGAAGATTGCCAGATAATCGTGCCCGGAGTGAGCTGCGATCTAAAATTCGATACAGTGCTGTCCACAGCCCAGATGATTGAGAAGCGTAAGGCGGAGGAAGCAATCGTTCCAGTACCGGCGAAGCGTTTACGGCGCAGCGTGCAAGGCAATTATTACTAGACGAGGAGGCTACAACGATATCTGTTTGTTTTGATTTGAAGGACCTTTTCATTCGAGCAGAAGCAAATTTTTCGCTAGAACGCGGTCTTACCTCAGTGTTTTGTTTAAGTTACCTGAACTTCAGTATTTTGTGACTTGATGTAATATTACTCTTAGCTGTTACTTTGTTCCATTGCATGTCCATAGGACGAATAAATACTCATTTGCATTTAACGATAAAATTATAATTATTTCTACATGTTTACTCACAAGTATACAGGCTTTTTAATTGGATATTGTTTGAGATCAGTTGCTGGACTGGTTGTTGGTATGAATTGGAATAAAATCGGGACCATTATTAAAATTCAAGTGATGATATCACAATAGTTTTCGAGTTTGACGAAACGCTCTTTGCCGCGTTCGAGCGGAATATGATCAGAAGGATACTTGGCCCCGTATGTGTGGACAATGGAGGAACCGTTATAATGACGAGCTATACTAGATGTACGGCGACCTCACTGTCGTGCAGCGTTTCAAGTTCGCCAGGCTCCGGTGGGCTGGCCATGTTGTATGCATGGAAATGGACGACCCAGTTTGTAAAGACTTTTTAGGCCGTCCACAAGGACAGAAGAGGCGTGGTAGGCCCAAACTGAGGTGGCAAGATGGCGTGGAGGCGTCCGACATTAAGGCCGGGATAACGGACTGGCAGACGAAGGCGCGAGACTGTGAACGGCTTCGGACACTCCTGAGATAGCCCAATACCGCAAAGCGGTTGAAGCGTCGGACAAGTAAGTTTCGAGGACGGCTTGTAGATCGGTATCAAATCGGGATTAGGTTTATGTTAAAGTTTATTTACAGGACTGACATATCTTCTATACCAGCATCAGGGCCGCCATCCATTCCAGTGTTCCAATTACTCAATAGAACTCCAATTTTTATCCGTTTATTAGCATGATTTCTCCATATTAAGGCTATTATAGTGTAGTGTAGCTTTGATTCTTTAATGTACAGAAAACGATATAAGTAAAACAATTATTATATACTTTAACAGTTAACACTGTCCGATATCATGTTATGATAACTATTCCAGCTTTCGTGGGGCGGTTTGTTGACATGTGTACGATTAATGTTTTTTGCATCTAATATTTGTTACTCCACATTGAGACAAACAAAATTTGCTTTGGCCAATTACCAGTTTCACTAAAATTTCAACCATCTAATTTTATTTTCTTTGAAAATACGCCTTTGATTGGATCTACAGTTGCGCCATAATAAATAAGGAAAATTTCTGTAGTCGGATTAAAGAGACATTTATAGAAAATCTTCGAACTAAATATGACATTTTATCCACGGCAAAATAATTGAACATAATCTGGGAAGGTTGATATTTGGGAAACATGTATTATAACTACGAACTTTATGTAAAGAAACCGGACATTTACGGCTATCATACAATAATCATTTATTGTACAGCATCATTAGTGCAGGACCAGGACTATTTCAGCGCTTTTTTCAATCGGACACGTCCATCGATTCCTCATCGCTATCCTTTTTAGAATACCCATTTTGCCGCCGCTTCACAAATGATCCGAAATCACCATTCTCATGCACCGTCTCATCCTCCTCGCCGTCATCATCATCATCATCATCATCGTACATCTCCTCGTTGGACGAACCGGGCAGATCTGGATCATCCTTCTCTAGCATGGATTCAACGTCGGAATCGTCGCCCTCCTGGTACACCAGCACGTTCCCACTGGTTATATCGTCCAGATTAGCCGCCTGGTTTTTGCTGCGGTCGATCTGATCGATCAGCAAGCCTAATCGGCCACGCAGCCTGGGGAAAGAGTAATGGGATGGTCAGTCAGTATTTTTACATTGAACAGTCTTTTCTTGTAGCAAATCATACTTTGAAAGTGAATTCAAGTGTTCCACCCGGTACTCGATGATTCCGAGACAGGTGCTGAAGTTGGCGAGCAGATTTATCGAACCGAGCGCCATCAGCTGGCTGGCGTGTATGCTGATCAGCGGTTTCAACCAACAGACGGCTGTTTTGACGCTATAGTTTCGAAATTTAGAAAAAAGGCATATTACTTATTAAGCTACAGGAGCTGAGATGAGGACAGAAAAACACATACTGCATCGTTTTCATCTGCATCAAGTGGGACAGTTCGTTTAGCAGCGGGCTAACGTATTGCGAAGGAAGGCGCTCGAGCGTTTGCTGAATCATTTCCGCATCGTCCACCGCAAAGACGCTCTTCAGCAGGGTGGCATCGCGACTGTGCATGCCTTGCATCAGCAGGTGAATCATGTTCTTCGAGCTCGTCTTGGGCGTGGAAAGGTTTTCCAGCCGAACTTCCATTGGAATTTCCACCTGAAAACGTGGAGTTTTGTGTAACAATATTAACAATATTGATGATGAACAGCAACGCTTCTCCAACATACCTCCTTGACCGATTTCCTAGCAGAATTTGCCGAGTTTAGATATTCGACCTTGTCCAAGATGGGGGTCTTTGCCTTCAGCTCCCCATCCTTCGCTTTGCCTTCCATCACCTTCATCGGCTCGCGGATGATAACGTTCTGCTTTACGTCCTCTTCGATGGCAATGTGCTCGAATCGCACGCTGTGCTCCGTTCCGTAGCCGAGCAGTATCTGCTCCTGCTGGGCCGCGTATTGAACGGTGGCCACAAACACGGGCAGCCGGTCGACGGCTTGCTTCTTGGTGCTCACCGTGTCGACGGCGATCTCGAACGTGTGGGCCGCCCGGTACGGTTTCTTCACGCTCAGCTTGCCCATATCACGCACGAAGTAGTGCGCAACGCCAGTCCGCGACACCGCCACCAGGTGCAGTTTCCGGTCCACAATCTTCGGCGCAATGTATTCGGGCACATCGTCCAGGGCGAATGCTGCCACCGCCGAGGTGGCGTCTTCGTCGCTGAGCGACCACAGGGAAAGGTTCCGATCGTTCACCGACCCGGACAGGGCGTACACGTGCTCCTCGTCGAGCGATATCAGCTGCAGCAGCTGCGTATTGGCCGTATGGCCGGCCAGCGTCCGCTCCACCGTGCCACTCTCGGCGTCCCACAGTTTTAGCTGCTTGGCGCCGGTAAGGATCTTGTCGCCGTAGGCCAGCACGCAGCTCAACTTCTCCACCCCGATGTGGTGCACCTTCTGTTGCTTGCACTGGCTAATGCTCCACTCGATCACCTTCCCATCGGCACCGGCCGTGTAGAGTGTGTCCGGATTGTGGCTCGCGTTGAAGTAGATTGCCGTGATGGGTGCCGTATGGCCGTCGCCCTTGCACGACCGTTCGATGCTGGCCGTCGCGAGGCTGTAGAACGCAACGCCGCCCTTGCTCGTACCGAACGCGACCAGCAGCTGCACGTTCTCTCCCAGGCTGGCTCGCGCTTTTTTCGATTTCTTTTTCGTCTTGGCTGGAGCATCGCCCCCGACCTGAAACCAGGCAAAGCTGGTGCACGGCACGTTCAGGTGCATGTTCGGCGTGTACACCTGATGGATGTCGCTCGTTTCCACATCGTGCACGACGAACTTGCCCTGCTGGCTGATGTAGGCGCAGTACTTGCCGCAGGGCGAAAACTCTCGCGATATGCTAAACATTGTCCGTGTGTATGATGGTTTTTAATTCACTTTTGCGGGGGACTTGTAAATAACATGTGGATTTTGAAATCCCACAAAACAGCGTGCTCCTGCTTCTCGCTGTTTGCTACAAATGTCACAATACGACGTGACAGTTCGGACAAACACCCGGTTGGCAGCAATTGACGTTCTGGTGTTGCACAAAAATAGCTTTCTTTTATTTGAATTCAAAAAGCTGTGGTTGGCAAAAATGTGATTTCAAATTTAATACAAATTTTGGATTTTTAGGATGAGACATAGTTGTAATTGGGAAATAATTAGAAAAAAAAAAGTTATCATTACAGCGCCGTTCCACTGTGCCCCACGAACTGACAGCTGAAACGTCTGACACTGTCGGCTGGTGAGTCAGACGTTTGGCTCGGCTTGGCAGTGTGTGCGTCTGAGTGTGTGCGTGTGCGTGCAAAACGTCTGATCTCGGCCCCTACAACCAGAATCGCCATTTTTGTCTTGCTCCAAAGTCTACCCGACGTTCCGGAACCAACGTTAGGCTGGATTTTGCACTGGTTGTTGGATTTGGCCGGCCTGCCCGAAGTGGCAACCCTCTCCTGGAAGGATCGTACAGTGCGTCGACGCTGCCCGGGACCAGCTTGATGGTCTAGGGCACCCACTGCATCGCGGTCAAAAGTCGGCTGCAAAATCCCCAGCGCACCCGTCGTTCTGCCTGTACGCGTGTACGTGTGTGTGTGTATATCTGTGTCGGTGTGTGTGTGTGTGCGTATGTGTGCATTTGCTGTTGTGCTCGCTATCTATTCGCCTGCTGTGTGTGGCTCGAGTACGGATTTGCTGCTCGCCTAGCTGCTCGTCGGTTTACGCTTGTTTGCTTCTGTTGCTTTCCGCAGCCTCAATATAGACAGCACACACACAAACACACACATACACATTGCAGTGGCGGCGGCGGCGGCGGCGGCAGGCGTGAGATCAGCATCGGAAGAACTCCTGTCAAGACGGGGGTACGGAGCGGCCAACACGGAAAGGGTACCGTTTTGCATCCCAACTGCCGGGAGGAAAACAGAGACGGTGAGAGAGCGAGCGAGCGAGCGAGAGATAACATAACATCCAAAGCCCGAAGAAAGTGACAAACCTTCAGCAGGAGCAAGGCACTCGCAGTGACACACCGAACCATCCAGAGAGACACTGCGTCGTCATCTACAAAGAGAAGTCCACATCGTAATCAACACATCTAGCGGGCGGCAACCAAGGGTTATTCACCACCACCGAACCCCCGCGCGCTCGAAACCCCTTTCCTTCCAGTGCATCGGCGTGTGAGGGAAGGATGAGGGCGCTGCTGACCGCACGTAAGATGATGCTACAATTGCAACCGATCAAGCAACAACCCAACCACCGCCGTCTTAATCAAGCATTTTAGGGCACGTAACGAAAGGAAAGAAAGGCAAAGGGCGCTCCCCACCCAACCCTGTGTGGGAGTGTGTGAAAGCGAGATAGAAGAGGAAGAAGAAGACGCGCAAGAAGATCTCACAAGTTGGTGGTGGCAAGGAAATCTCACATGGACGGAGCGGCGCGTGTCGACCTCGACATCATTTCGCGCTGTTAATGGAAGCAGGTAGAGCGACGCTCGAATCGAACTAAACTCGACTGGGGAATCGAAACGAGAGAGACAGAGAGAGAGAGAGAGGGAGAGAGATAAAATTAGCATCCTCTGGACATGGCGTCCGATACAGAGGATGAACTGCAGCCAACCACCTCGGCCGGTGCCGCGGCGTCAACATCGACGGCGGCGGCAGCGAGGGCCGGCAGGCGGCTGCGCAACCGGAACGTGCTGAACGTGGAGGACAGCGATAATGATAGTAGTGGCAGCGGGCCCATTGCCGGCCCGAGCCGGCGTCGCACGGTGCCAGTGGCAAAGATGGACCTAGCGTCCGAGAGTTCCGAGTGGGAATCGGACTGGAACAGCGACGAGGAGCAGCTGCTGGAGAAGGGCGACAAGGACGCGGTGGCGGCAGTGCTGGCCAGCAAGCTCGGCTACGCGTCGGACGAGTCGAGCGGCAGCAGCAGCAGCAACGACAGCGAAAAGTGTCCCATCTGTCTGCTGTCCCTGCATAACCAGGAGGTGGGCGTGCCGGAGGTGTGCGAGCACGTGTTTTGCGCGCCGTGCATCGAGGAGTGGTCCCGCAACGTGTCCACCTGTCCGATCGACCGGAAGGGTTTCGAGCTGATCAACATCTACGCGGACCTGGAGCGCCGGCAGCAGCAGAAGGAGGTGCTGCGGGTGTACCGCGTCCAGCCCAAGCCGGCCGAGGGCGAGGGCGAGGAGGAGGGCCAGGGTACGGCCGGCGCAGGAGGGCTGCCGGTCGTGCCGGAAGCCGACGAGCTGACGTACTGCGAGGTGTGCCGGCAGGCCCACAGCGAGGAAACGATGCTGCTGTGCGATTCGTGCAATCTCGGCTACCATATGGAGTGTCTGAATCCGCCGCTGCTGGAGATCCCGTCCGGCTCATGGTACTGCGACTGCTGCTTCGCGTCCGGGTCCGACGAGGACGACAATGAGCTGCAGGATCTGCTGGACGACCTGAACGAGATCGGCGGCATGCGCGAGTCCCGGCTGCGGCAGCGCATCCACAGCCCGCTGCGTATCGTGCGGACGCGTCAGAGCGAGCGCATACGGGCGGCCATCTTGACGCGGGCGGCCGCTGCAGTGCGGCTAAACATTGTGCAAAGCTCGCCGGATGGGGCCGCCGGCCCGTCGACGGTAGCGGCGAGGGTGCGCCGGCTGGCCGCTGGGTCGTCCGCGCACGGCGGAAGCAGCAGCAGCAGCAGTCTAGTGGCCGTGGCCGCACCGCCCCGTGCGCGCAAAACCGTGAAGCGGAAGCGAAGGCGCCGCACGAGGCGAAAAATCCTCAGCATGATCATCTCCGAGTACGACGTGGACGACAACGAGAATGGAACGGGCGCGGGCGGGCCCGGCGATGGGCAGAAGTTTGCGATCAAGCGCAAGAAGCTGTACAGCACGCTGCGCAAGCTGCGCAAAAAGCGCGCGAAGCGAAGGAAATCGGGCGGCCTTGCGGGGGCCGGCGGAAGCAGGCGGCGCGGTGCGGCGGCAGTGGCAGCGGCTGCCCTGGCGGCCGGCGGCGAAGGCGCAGACCTGCTGCGCTCTACCAACGCGATGGAGGACTCGGTGCAGCGACAGCGCATCGGGGCAGGCATTACGCCGCTGAAGATATTCGGCGGGCGGAACGACCTGGACTACTTCAGCGACGACGACGACGAGGAGGAGGGCAGCAGCACGGGCGGTGCGGGCGGAGCAGGCGGCTCGACACTGGTGGCGGGCGGCGCGATGGGCTCCCGGCTGCGCAACGTGCTAGGACGCAGGCGCGTGCTGAAGAGTGGATTCGAAAGCTTCAGCACGCCATCGCCGGGCGGCAACGGTTCGACCGGGCCCGATCTGCTCGGCAGCATCCTGGAGAACCAGGAGCGGTGGCACTCGCGGGACGGACTGCGAAACGTACGCATCAATGGGGGGAAAATCATTTTCCCCACCGACACGCCACCGAACGGGGGCGATCGGCGTCGAGCACCACCGGCCGGCTCGAGCGGGCGGAATGCGGCAGAAGGGGCGGTGAATGTGGCTGCCAACACGCCCGGCAGCAGCACGACCACCCAATCCATCCCGAGCAGTGGAGGTAATGGGGCAGGCAGCAGCACTAGCAGCGGTACGGGCGGAACGAGCTCTTCCTCGAATACTATTGTCACCAACGGCACGGGAGCGGGAGGAACGGGTGGTACAAGCAGCTCTAGCGCTAACGCATCCGGAGCTTACACGAACACTTCCCAAGCGTCGCTCTTAACCGGTTCCCCGATGGGCGGAAAAGCGTCCTCGGGCGCCAACGCATCGAGCAGCAAACAGCCGAACGATGGCGACAGAACGGATGAGGAGGAACAGCCCGAAAAGGAAGGACCGAAGGAAAACGACAAGACTGTTTCCGGCTGCCGACTGCCGAAGGGGCTCGCACACCAGGATGTGGAGGGAGAGGCAGGCTCTAGCGGATCGGCAGCAGCGGCGGCGGCAGAAAACAATTGTCCCAACTTCTCCGTCTATTCGTCGGAGACGCTGCAGTACGCGAAGGGGGCCAGCGATGGAAACCAGCCGTACGATCCGCTGGACAGTGAGCAGCGCAGCGATGAGGACGATAACGATCGGTTTGCGGGCGAACGGGACGAGGATCTGGTGCAGCTCGACGACGACGACATGGACGGGGAACCGTACACGGCGGATCCGAAGCAAAGTGCCGCGACGCCTACCACCTCCAGCGCTGCTACCGTGAATGGCGAGAAGGAGGAAGCGGCCCAGCCAGCGCCTGAGACGGAGAAAACTACCAGAGAAGAGGAACAGGAGGAAGAGGAAGACGAAGGTACGCCAGCGCGGGACGAGTTTGATTCGGAGAGCGACGATGAGCTCAAGAAGATTGAGGCGGACTCAAACCGCGGAATCGACGGTGGCCGGAGAGAGGGGCTGGATGCGCTAACGCCTCCACTGACGACCTCGCTGGTCGCTGCGCTCGGTGCTTCGGGTGCGGCGATGGCAGCCGCTTCGGCCATCGCTACGGCCAACTTCGGTGCGCCGGCCGGTTTGCTCGGGCCGGGCGAGGACGACCGCAGCTACACCCCCTGTCTGGACGAGAAGTATCAGGAGCGGCGCGAGCTGATCGACGCCGGCGAAGGTCCTTCCGGCGAGGGCACTTCCGGGCTGGCCTCGTCGTCGCGCTTCCGCAGCCAGGGCAGCGCGATCGACACGGCCGGCATCGATGGCATGGACACGGAGCTGATTTCCGACGAGGATGAGGCCGAGTTTGCGGAGGCTGCGGGGGAGCATGGGGCGGCCGACGGTGCCGGCCCATCGGGCTCGAAAGGTGCGGCCTCCGCGAAGCGCAAGGAACAGCTGGCCGCGTTCAAGAAGGTAACGAAGAAGGGCCGCGAGCGCAACTATCGCGAGAAGGACACGAAGAAACGCTCCTCGCGCGAGCGCGGCCGGCGAGGGGACGACGGTGGCGAGCCGGACCGACGAAACGGTCGCACCGGCGACAGGGATAGCGGTGGCGAGGGCAGCAAATCGATGGACCGTCGGAATAGGCCCCGTCGCCCGAAGCGCAAGGAGCTGCCGCGGTACGACATTCGCTCAATCATTGCGGAGAAGCGGCCGCGCATCCTGAAGGATCCGTTCGGCAGGGACATTACGCCGAAGCGACGGTCGCGCACACGCACTCCGTCGCGCAGCCGATCGCGGGAGCGGCGCAACCTGTCCATTTCCCTCTCGCCGGAGCCCCTGCCAGCAGTACGATCGCGCGGCCCGGGCGCAGGATTCAATACCGGACGGAGGCGCTCTCTATCACCGTTAGCTGTGCCGCCGCGCCATCGGGGACGATCGCCACCGCACGGAGCGCGTTCACCGCTGCCACCATTCCGTCGGTCACCCCGCCGATCATCGTCCCGGTCACGGTCCCGCTCGAGGGGCGGTGGACGCTCCGGTGGACCGCTGCCACCGCTCGGACTGCGCTCACTGTCGCCCCGGTCACCACCGCCACCAAGGGGCCGGTTTGCCCGTTCGCCCCGCTCGCGGTCCCTGTCCCGGTCGCGATCACACTCCCCACCACCACACCATCGGCCGGCAGTGCGGCGGGGAAGTTTCCGCCGCTCGCTTACACCTTCCCGGTCGCCACCCGATCGACGCGTGGGCCGCACGAAAAAGAAGGCCAAGCGAAAGAAGCGCCCGGTATCGGTCAGTCGCAGCCGCAGCAGAAGCCGCAGTCGCAGCCGGACCCCCCGCAGCCGTAGCCGTAGCCGCAGTCGAAGCCGCAGTCGAGGTCGGGGTCAGAAGGCGTCCCTGGCGGCAGCCCGTAACGCCGGCCGCAAGAAGAAACCCAAGAATCGACGCAGCGTGTCACCACTGCCAACGCCGGTAGCCAAAACCGTCGGCAAGAAGCAGAAGAAAAAGAAGGAACGAAAGCGATCCTTCTCACCGCTGGGACGATCCCGTTCGCGGTCTCGCTCGCGCACCCCACCGCCTTCGACCGCAGCCCCGAACGCATCCGGCATGCTTACCGAGCGCTTCGGCAAGGGCAGCGGCGGTGGAGGGCGTGCGCAGCGTGACAGCTCCTGGACGCCTCCGCCCCTGCCGGCAGCCCTGTCCGGCTCGCGACTGAAATCGAACGGACCGGCTGCGTCGGCCTCGGCTGCCGCCGCCAGCCTGACGGTGATTCTCACGAACGAGGAAGCGCTGGCAAAGCAGCAGGAGGAAGCCCTGCTCGGCGGCAAGGAGCGGGACGGACGCAGCGGCAAGCAGGCACGCAAGGAGGCGCGCCGCCGGGAGCGGGAGGCCCGCGAGAAGAATGCCACCCTCCCCTCGAAGGAAGTATTTACATCGGGTGATAATATTCTTGTAAGTGTTAGCTTTAACGATAAGGGAGCGGCGGCAACGGCGTCGACGGCATCCGGTTCCGGCAGTAAGGACGGCGCGCAGGAGAAGCAGCCGAGCGCCGAGCATTCGCGGCATCACCACCACCATCACCATCATCACGGGGCGGAACGATCATCGGGCGGTGGCAAACAACAGCAGCAGCAGCAGCAGCAACGCCAGAAGGACTCCGTCGGAGGTGCCGCGTCCGGCAAGCGACAGCGTGCGGTGGAAGGCGAGCGGCCAAAGAACAAGCGGCTGGAGGGCCGGCTGAAGCAACGCACACGCTCGACGATCGATGTGACCGCGAAACCGGTGGTCATTATCGATTTGGACGGGTCGCCGTTCCGGGTGCTGACGCCGTCGCCCAAGGCGGTCATCGTGCTGTCCGACAGTGACACGGAGAAGGACAAGGATCGTCGTGGAGGCAGTGGAGGAGCTGCAGGTGTTGGTGGCGCTGCAGGAAACGCCACAGCCGGTGCGAACCTGGACTCAGGAGCCGGAGCAGCGGCCGGTACGGGAATGAGCCAAGAAAAGAGTGGTGCTGGACTGCTGATGCGAAGTGGAGGCGCTGTTGGAAGTACGCTCGGCCAGTCGCTCGGTTTGATGGACGGACCGAATGTGATGGGTGTTGGTGTCGGTGCTGGAGGAGCCACCGGGACGGCCAGTTCATCCACCGCCGGAGTGCTGCGCAAAACGCCGCCCGAACGACGCTCACCCGTGGACGACATGTTTGGGCCGAAGACACCGCCCGGTTTCCCCACCAGCAGCAGCGGATCTGGCCTTGGCAATCAGCAATCGCTCAAGACCCTGCAGGCACCGAAGTTCTCGATGCAGGTCAAGACGAAGTCGACGAACCTGCGACCGGTCAACCCGCTGTACGATCCGGGCGATTTGGACGAGGGCAAGGAGGACAGTCCCGAACGGCAGGATGACACCGTGGCGGGCGACAGTGCGGTGGACGATGAGAGCGGAAGTGTGTCCCAGTCGCAGGGAGGTTTGGGCATGGGCTATGGTGCGGGTGGCAGTGGCGGTGGCACAATTGCCACCGTGGGACCGAACACGCCACCGGAACCGGCACCCCAATCGCCCTCGCCGGACGTGTACGATCCGTTCGAGCCGACCAAGTCGCCCTCTCCCTCACCAACGCCCGGCGGATCGTCGCGTGACCGGTCCGATGCCCTTTCCATTGGGCGCCTGTCCGACGAGGAGCAGAGCAAGACGACGAACCGGGACGGCTCAGCGCCAGGCTCGGGCGCGGACAGTGGAATGATGATGCTGGACGGTGGTGCCGAACCGAACGACACCATGAACGGCGTTGGTCCTGTGGGCAGCGGTGGCGGACCAGACACGGGACACTCCCGAACACCGCCACAGTCGCAGCTGATGGGCCGCAGCAATGGTAACAGCGGTAAGGTCACGGTACTCAGCAACATCGTCCTTGGCGGATCAGCCGCGGCCAACTCGAACGCGAAGGCGGGTGTGTCGGATCCGTCGGGCGCAAACTCCGATTCCGACGTGATCTTCGACGAGTTCGTACCGTCGTCGTCGGGTGGGCCGGCGAACAACCTCATCTCCAAGCTGCCACTGCCACTGGCCGGTGCCGCCGGTCAGCAGGGACAGTCGGCCGGCAAGTTTGCCGACTTCCTGAACCCGACCGACTCACCGTACTCGCCCGGGGCGAGCGATTTCGACGATCTGTTCGAACCGCCCGGCGGCGCCGGAGGCATGGATATGCTGGATTCGCCCCCGATGCACACGCACCCGAACAGCAAGCAGCAGCAGCAGTCGAATCATCAGCAACATTCGAATGCCAACTCGCAACCGTCGGCGGGACGATCGTCGAAACCGATGCCACCGACGAAGGCGGCCAAAAAGTCGACCAACCAGTTTGACTCACTGTTTGGCTCGCCGAACCTGCACAACAGTGGCAAGGCGGGCCGCAGCCGGAAGGGTCCACACAAACGTTCGAAGGGAGGTATGTATCGCCGATGCTGGATACCGGTTGATCAACATTTAATACCATTCTCTTTTCTATATTCTTTTATTTTGCAGGAAAATCAAACCAAAAAGGAGATACCACCAACGACGAAGATCCGTCTAAGCTGTCGGATAAGGAGAAGGTTAGCATCGTTGGTTTTGGGCATGATCGCTCATTTGCAGAGTTGCGACTAAAACATTCAACCGTTTTTGTTTTCCTCTTCTTCCACATAGTACCTGAAGAAACTCAACCGACTCGAGCGTGTCGTCGAGGAGGTCAAGCTGGTCATCAAGCCGTACTACAACAAGAAGCAAATCAACAAGGACGAATATAAAGACATTTTGCGCCGAGCCGTACCGAAGGTAAGTGCGAAAAGAAGGGGCACCACAGTAGATTGCAACAAAACAAGCAGTTATAACTATAATCGCATTTTCGTTACTCTTCCTGCTGTATGGTTCTGTTTCCGGCTATAGATCTGCCACAGCCGCACGGGCGAGATCAATCCCATCAAGATACAGAAGCTTATCAAGGCGTACGTGCGCAAGATTCGCGGCAAACGACGCATCTCGAAGAAAGGTTCCGGCGGCGGCGGCGGTGGTGGTGGTGTCCTTGGGCAGCTCGGAATGCCGATGGCAAACAGTAACTCCATCATCTTAGCTGAGCCACCCCAATGAGCACAACACACTCTACAAAACTCTACAAGTGAACAAAACAAAAGAAGCAAGCTAACATTATATTCCACACAGCGAACAGAAAGGGCATGGACGCAATATCGATCATGTGTTTGAAGGATGGTTCTAAAGCAGCATGCAGTCAGCACCGTGTAAAAACAAATATTAACTGCTTAAAACAAACTGTCTATCAAAAAGTGTACTCTTACCCGCCACGTGGCGATTTGCACGATTATGATTAGTGGGATAGGTCTTACAGTAACGATTACGCTGAGGAATAATGTATAAGTAATGTATTTTACACACATCTATCGGTTAGGGTATGTACAGGACTTGCGCAGAAACTCGTAGGATAGACAAGTTGAAGAAATTCGCCTGCACCTTTGGCAAGAGAGAGGGTGGAGACGATGGAGGCGCGCGAGTGTGTGTGTGTGTGGTGTAACGCTCCGCAATTACGGTGGATTGATTTATCCTTAAGTTTGTCGTCCCCACCCACGGATCTTCCACATCTGCTCGCCAGCTCTCGTCGAATTTCGTTCGTTAAGTCGTAGATCAGGTTCAGGACACTGTGAAAAGCAGTGTTGACAAAATAACACTATCACGTAAAATTACTTATCATATTGGGACACGCATCGTAATGCTAGAGCTAGACGCAGTACAATCTAGAGGAAAGCATGAAGAACTTCAAAACAAGTATGTGTGTAAACGCTCTCCTGCGCGTTATGTCGTGCATATCCAGATGCTTCTCAGAGACTTCAGAACAAATTAAGTAATTTAAAAACAAAATGCACTGTTTTAGATGAAAGCTAAACGCTAGACGAAATTATAAAAGTGCACCCAAGCTAGTAGAAAAGGTGAAAAACGGAAAGGACGTTATATACACATACAGTTTGTGCAACCGATCGTCACTGTCATGTTGGAGTTAATGTGCTGTTGCGTGTTGTAGAAGAAGAAATAGTAGCAAATAGTAATTAGATAACAACTGTAGCACATAGAAAGGGGAAAGGGAAAGAACCTTGTTGTATTAAGAAGCTAACATTAACGACGATTGCAGAGGGAGCGTGTTGGGGCCCCCTACTTAAGGGCACACGAACTTGTAAGTAAGGTACGGGGGAAAAAGGTCCGCAGCGTGTTTTTTTTTGGAGGTTTCGTGTATGTTTCAGTGTTTGTAGTACAACAGTATGAACACAGAAAACACGCAATAGGAGTTAGTGAAGCTTCCAAACTGGCGCGGAAATGCAATCACATGGTTCGCATGTTGGGCAGCACGACGCACGGCGCTGAGAGGCACCGATTCAACAATTAAGATATTTATAGATTGATTGTATTATAGGCAAGCGGCAAGCGGAGTAAACACACAAGCTGCTACAATTATGTGGCGCAAAACGAAGGCAAACAGATACGAGATTTGCCCTAGATTCTCCCGATGGGTGGTGATATAAAGCCGAGTGTACAGCGCATCGTGCATGCGACGCTGTGAGAGTAAAAAAGAAGGATCGATCTATTATAGAACCCACTGTACACCGTAATGCATGCCCTTACTCAAAAGAATAATATACATATTTATTATCATAATATCTAACTGCACACAGGTCACGGGCCAATCTGAGAGACACAAATTAAAGACACACACACACAGAAAGAGAGACACATGAACGCATCCACACGCTGTTTGTAAGCAAAAGGAAAAGGCCGGTTCCGGTTGCGGACGGTACAATCCGGCATTGCGCGACCTTTTTATGATTCACTTACCGCTTGAAACTTTCGTCACTAATACGCAACTGTTTGTGGAGGAGTTGGCGCAAACTAAAAGAACTGAGTCTGGTCTGAGTAGCGAACTCAACTATCGGATAGAAGATTGTATTTTGGGAAGTGTTGTGCGGGCGTGTGTGTGTATGTGGTTTCTAGGAAAACGCCAGTTATTTTCAAAAATTAAATTTCTCACTTGCGCGCTAGGAATTATTGAGTGACGATGGAAAAAGTTCCAACTGTGAAAAGAAAGACCAGACCCGGGGCGCGAGACGTCACGGTTTGTGTGAAAGGTGGGGGACATGGCAATCCTCTTTCTCCTGCGTACCACACCAAGATGCGAGAGAGAGAGAGAGAGAGGAAGAAAATGAACATGAAAATGGAAAGAAAAACTTGATTTAATAAAAATGCTAGTATCTAAGCGATATGGAAAGTATAACTGATGGCGTGTGGACATTTATTGTAACTTGAAAGAAAATCACAACACTCATAAAATAGTTGAAAATAATGGCTACGAGAGTGAAAAAGAGGACGTATGTGTGGTGGAACTCTGTCGAGAAACAAGAGCATATCTTTATTAAATAATTTCATCTAAAAGCATTGTGTAAGCGGTACTTTACAACAAAACAAAAAAAAACATGTAAAAATTATAATGCTACAACCTAAATGCGATGCACGATTACAAGAAAAAGTTAATAATAGTGCTTAAATAATTTAAGTAGAAAAAAGACAACACATCCGCTAATATCGTGGTAAACGAGAATGATAGTGTAAATTGTACTAAAGAAAGATAGAAAAAAAAAACACTTTAAATAATTGACCAGTAAAATGCTGCTTCGTTCTGGAAACGTGTGTGTGGATTGGATGCGGCGAAGTTGATGCTGTATGAACGTAGGACACGTGAGAGTTACGCGTGTATTAGGCACTTTGGAATGTAAAACATTGGGTGGCCGCTCCATGTCCCGCTGCCCGGTGTATGTGTGTGTGCGCTGTTTTGCTGCAACCCAGTAGGCTTGTTCTGCTTTATTTCAATTCATTAGCGCCAATTTACCGGCTGTCGCGAACACGCTGCAAACGCTCCATGCCAATAATTTTCAGCAGGCTGTGAAAACACAAACCACGACACAGAGAAGAAGGAAATGATTAAATTATAATAATTACTGGGTGATAAATAAGTGATTGTTTAAGTGATGGTGTTTGAAAAGAAAATTTTGTAAAATTATAATGCATGTTTTAGTGCACACTTACACTCGCTTCAAGTTCGGGTAGTAGCAGCCAATGTACAGCAGAAAGTTGATCGGGAACGTTCCGACCCAGCTCAGGTGGGTCTTGTTGGCAATGGCCAATGCGTACAGATGACCGCATCGTTCGCTTGTCATACGCCGATCGGTCGGCTGCACGGTTTGGTTGTATTTCTGAAACAAAAAAATCGTTTTTAGAATTCTATTTCTATTTTGCTTCTGTCGCAAAGTACTTACTGCGCCGGGAGTATCGGTGAAGCACTCCTGCAGAAAGTTCGTGGCCGTCGGTCCGGGACAGAACATCGTAACGTGCACGTTGGGGTATTCGTTTCTTAGTGCTTCAAAGTAGCCCTGCGTGACCATCAAATCGGAAGAAGTAAGTTAAGCTCATATCTTTAAATTAATTAGCATAAAGCACCACTTACATGGAGCGCATGCTTGGCACCGGTGTAGGTACCGGAGTTCGGGGCCCCGATAAGGCCCGCCGTACTGCTCGTCACCACCAGGTGGCCCTTCATCGAGTTGCGGGCGAAAAAGTTGAGCGCCACACGGGAAAGATTGATCACAGCAAACACATCCAGCTCAAACAGCTCCCGGTCGACCTTGATGTTGATCGAGCCCCACTCGGCCCGCTGCGAGCGTCCCGCATTGTTCACCAGAATGTCGACCGTTTTGAAGTGGTCCAGCACCATGTTGAAGTAATCGTTGTGGTGGTTCAGATGGAGCATATCCATCTCTAGCACGTACACATCGTTCGGCCCGAGACTTCCGTTTGATTGTGCTAAAAAGGGGACAGCTTGAATCAATTTACTGTTTGGAGAGATTTGGTTCCAGCCTTTTGCCAATGCCTACTACGCACCTATACAAGCTTGCTTCACCTTCAGCAGTTCGGAAATGTTACGTGCGGAAATGCACAGCTTAACACCTTGCCGGGCCAGTGCAATGGCCAGATCGCGCCCGATGCCGCTGGATGCTCCAGTAATCCATACCACTTTCCCCCGAAGTGAGGCTGAAAAACGAAGAAAAGTGTATTAGACACATCGTACTTGCGAATCAATGCAATCATCACGATTGCCGTCAGCTTACAGATGGGTCTGCCCAATTTGGAGAGAAAGAACAGTTCGATGTCCGAATCCAGCACGGCCCACATTATCAGCCGCACCAGGTGGTACAGGAAGAAGCTGATGGCGACAAAGTTAAAGAAGAACGCCATCGTTTTGCCCGTTCCGATGCCAAGGCGCACACAAAATTCCCCTCAATTGCGATCACACAACACGACAGCAGTACACGCCCACCTGGACCAGGTTTTCCCTGTTCTTTTTTGGTTTGTCACGCACGATCGTTTGCACTGCCCGATTGTTTCTATTGTCACCCGCAGAAAGCGCTGTTGTCAAAAAGTCATCCGCGACGGTACGCCGTGCGCAGGGCAATTGCAACCGATGTTTACGCACGACGATATCACACGACGACACCCGCGTACGCACTTTCTTTTGTCACCATACGTCGTCGGGAGGGGGGTCGTATGGGTGAGTTTCCCAACGAAACGCAGCTGCGGCACTATTGATAAAGCAGACCCCCAGGGAGGGAGCAGTGCAATGATCGTTTACTATTTTCCAAACGCGGCGCGGACCGGTAGGACCGGTTCAAATATTTTAGCAAACAGTGCACACAGCCGATCACCGACAGCTGCAATGTTTATGATTTCATCGCCTTGCACGCTGATGACGCCAACAGGTGAGTTCGATAGCTCTTGGTGTGAATCACTCCGCGCAGCAAAGAAGTTTTGTTTATGCCATCTATCTGTCAAGTGAATTACGAGTGTATAGTATTATGAATTAATTTTAGGCGTAATACCGTATTTTATGCGTACTAAGCAAGGAAAAACATTATCACTTCCTGCATCACGTAAAAATAAATTACAAAAATTCGTTTAGAAAGTGCGATCATACATGGACCACAGCCTCAGCAACCGGTAGCTGTCAAGATCATGATCATTGCTAGACAGGGTTGGCTTCTCTGTTGCATATGGCATGGCAATAAGAGTTTTTTTTATATTTCAAATAAAATATATGTATTTTATGTCGATGTCATTACCCAAATTACAAATGACAGGATGCCATTATGAACTGGTGCAGCAATATGTGTACACTAGGCATGTTGAGTTTGGTTTGATAAAGATTTATTGGTCTTTGGTAGCGAAAGGGTACTGATAAGCAACCGAGATAACTTTGAACCCTCGTTGAACTGTTGAAGAAAAGCGTCCCCAAAGGTTTTATCAGTACAGGTGGTCCCCGAGATACACTATAAAAAGGGTCCGAAAATGGCCGCAAAATACCGTGTATCTCGAATTTCCGAGCACGAATTTCTCTGTTTCTATCACTTATCACTTATTTTCGTGATTATTTGATGAAATTCGAACTGTATATTACAATTTTAAACCTTTTACTTATTTTATTTATTTGGATTCACATTATTACGGCTTCGGCCATGTTTTCAACAATTTTAAACCTTCTTAAAAGAATTATAATATTTGAGCAGAAGAGAATTTATGTTGAATTTGACGATAAATATGTCAACTCAGAACAATTTGCTCACAGCACTATCAAATTTAGATGATCGCGTATATCTGAATCCGCGTATTAGAGGTACCGCGTATCTCGGGGACTAATTGTACAAGTATTGCGAGATAAGCAAACATCCCGTAAGAGGTTTTTTTTCATTTTTTTTTGTTATGGACCTCAGTTTTTACACTTCTTTAAAGCGATTCGCGCTTAATGTGCGTTCCCCTGGACGTTGACCGTCCAGCCACTGCTGCTGCCACTGCAAGTCCAGGGGTCGGCAGGGCTGCCCGCAACGCTTTTGTCTAGATTTTGCCATTTTCCATCTAATAAACGGAGTCTTTCAGGATTCCTTTCAGATTGACCTTTCAGAGCCGTTTGAACGCCGTTTATGAGTCGTATAAGGCAGTGGCTCCAACCTGTGTTCTGCGGAATAGATTGATTTTACAGGGTTTCCCACGATTTATTGGTCAGTTCCCATGATTTTTTGGTGCGTTCCCACGATTTTTTGGTTGTATCCCATAGATTTTTGGTTCGATCCTATAATTTATTGGTATTTTCCGATTGGATATCAATACAATTAGACCAAAAAATTCTGGGAAACGACCAAAAAATCGTGGGAACGCACCAAAAAAATATGGGAATCCACCAAAAATTGATGGGAACCAACCAATATATCGTGGGAAACCCTGTATTACGAAAATCTTATTACAATTCATATCGTTAATCTTTTTCCTCACATTCAAGATTAAATGTTCCTCAGGCATGTCTACAATACTATTTAAAGATATTTTTGACCAAAAAGCTTTGAACTTAGCATATTCAAACGCAAGTGATGGTGTGATCCTAAAAAGGATGTAGAGTACAGCCTGTTCCCAAGCTACGCGGTTTATGCGTTCCCGAGGAATCAGCGTAAGTCCAATTTCACGTTTTCAGCTAAAATCCTTCTGATTACTCTTTTTTTTAATAAAATGTGGTACTTTTATGCCTTTTATCATTTATTCGATACGATTCGTGCCGTAAACTCTGATATTGGGGCTCTTCACGATTCTAGTAAGTTTTTTGTATGGAGTTTGACAGTTGGAGGCTGAAATCATGTAAACACTTCATGCAAAACCACACACAAAACTAGCCTGCAATTTTTATTTCTAGATTAATCTAGCCTCAAAGCTAGAATTAGATTCGAGTACCTGCTTTAAAAATGGCAAAACAAGATGGTGTTTACATTTATCCCAAGGTGCATTAAAGAGATCTGGGATAAATGTAAACACCATTTTTGGTGCATCACCATTCTGGTGATGTAATCCAGAATCAAAGTGTATGTAGTCCAGGTGGTATCATAGCATGTTTTTTATAACCAAATTTGAATATCGCTTTTTGACAGGATGGGTGAAAGCTTTTGTTCAAACCAGCTGTCTGGAGGCTTGACGAATTCACAAAACACCATTAAAATCTTCCTTCAGAAACAGAAGGGATAAAAATCAGCCTTCTAAATTCATATACCTTGGGACAAGCCCACCTGTGCATTATACTCACTTTGATAGCTGCTCGAAAACTGCTATGCAATGCAAACATCTGACAGGCTGAAAATTCAGCCTACGAACTTAAAACGGAAAGGGCCCCATTTCTGGATTTTAAGTTTTTTTTTGCATTTGCATTTGCATGCATTTCAAAGGCATTTGAGGCTCTCGACTTTATTTATGTTCGTAAAATTAACAAAAAAAAAATAATGTGGCTTGTAATTCGCAAGCCTCTCAATATCACTTTACGTTGAACCTTAATTTGCATATTTTTTAATCAATTGTATTTAAACATCTGGCGTCAATCTATGCTTCGGGAGTAACATGAATTTTGTTGAAAGGATCACATTTTCAAACATATAAAATTGAATTAAGCTTATTTTTCTGTGTGCCTGTCTGTCTGCCTGTACAACTAGTGGCCTTGGCTTTCAGTGAAATATGCATTACGGCAGGATAAGTGACCGTAGAAAAATAATTGTAATTAGCATCCATCGAATCTTAAGAGAAATTTGAAATAAATCTTTTAGAGGTGTTATAAAACTGTTAAACTATAACTAAAACAGCTTTGTGCGATACTTTATAACAACTAAAACTGACCCTTCTTTACTCTCTGCAATACTCTTGTTCTCAATTTGCAAACTGCAAATTCTTTATCTTGGATGATTGTTATGACTATGATTTTCGGATTATTTACACCATTTGTTTTATAAAAAAAATAAAACGTGCGCTTACGATTCATTACATTAATACTATATCGTTTTTTACTTTATTTCCTAACAACAATAGTAGTTCAATTTGAGCAGAAACGGAAAGCATTAGAGATAAAAATACACCCTTTTCACGAAAGATACATTACGAGCAAAAAATGTACAAACGCAGCAGCAAAACCGTTTAAAAAAACTGGAACAGTATGGATATGAGCTATATGATACAGAGACAGGGAACGCACCGAAGCAGGCTGCCTGTCTTACTCCGATTTCTTTATCGCCCCCATATCGATGCAGTTAATTTCGAACTGCTGGATCGGCTTGCCCTGCATGTAGGCTTGTGCGTAAAAGTTACCGAACAGCAGGATGAACGAGATCATGTAGCCGATCAGTGTGTAATGCATCCAGAGCGGAAACTCGCATCCCGTAATGATTCCATTGATGCCGAGCATCATGGCCACGGTGAACTGAATCAGCTGAAGGATTGTCAGGTATTTCTTCCACCAGAGGTATTTGTTCATGTGCGGTCCTACCGCAGCCAGACCGTAGTACGTATACATTAGCACGTGTATGAAAGAGTTGACCATTGCCGGAAGGAACGCTGAAAGTGGGATGGAAAAAATGTAAAAGAAAACGATTATTCTGAGATCATCACCATTGTCCCCGCTGAATTGGTGCATTATAATTATGGTTTATTATAAGTTCAGTAAATCGAACCATAAAATATAATACCGGAGAAAAATTTGACTGCGATTTTGGTAGCCATAATGGGAGAGAGTTTGCATATCAATGATGTGTCAGACATTACATTTTAGTAAAAATGATGTTCAAGAGACACTTGCAAGGTAGCTGTAAAGTAGGTATTAAAAAGATATTTTTTAACAAATGACTCTTGGTAGTTTGCACATTAATTTTCAATTGATTTTGCCCGTTCTTTGCTTCCTTTCTTTCATCTGTTCCTTTTCGAAGATTAATGAACGAATCATTTGTGCGTGTCGGTGGAGTTGCATTTTTCGACCCATGTTTCGATCCTATTAAAGTATAATGCTGGGATATAGAAGAAAGAATGAAGGGCAGTTGAAACTGTAGAAGTAATTTTAATTTTATAACTTAATTTAATTTTAAACTTTAATTTTTATAACTTTTGAACAAACGCTTAATTGAGTGTTCGAACAGGAAACGATATTCGAAGGCTGCAAATTATTGTCTGTCTATGTTTTCGATTAGTGATTGTTGAATGGATGGTTTAGTAGAGGGGAGAAATGTAACTAGATGGGCTATTGAATTCATTAAATATTTAGACCAAGTTATGGAAAAAATAGCTATTAACCTTGCATGCCCTATCAACATCAGTAATATGCTCTTGAATTCATCTCTCACCACAATAAAATGCGCTGGTTCTAAGTATAACTATTTAAATCAAACATCTTATACTTACTGCTTCCGCTCGGAACCCATTTCACACCGATCCACCAGAAGGAGAACATCGTGCTGTGGTGGTAGACGTGCAGGAAAGTCAGCTGATTGTCCTTCTTACGCAGAATGAAGAAGAAAGTGTCGGAGAACTCGAGCACCTTGGAAAAATAGTACCACCAGACGGCATCCACAATCTGCGGTGGAAGAAGCGACGCACAAAGGAAAATTAAACAGTTTAAGCAAACCCAACGAGAGGGGAGCAATACATAAATAAATTCCCAACCGACATGATAGCAAACTGAACATGAATAATGGACCGACGGAAAGATGAAAACAAGGCCTGCGAAAGAGAAACCGATGCACTCGACCAGCTGATCGAATCGTGCCAGCATGAGCGCGATCCATCAGGATATGAAACGTTGCAGTCGGAAACCGCAAACTCACGTGCCGTGGTTCACCAACGAAAGTGAAATCTTCCCAGTTTGATTTCACTAGTCGAATAGGGGTTTAAAGTTCATCCATGTTCAAGGCACTCAAGGGAAGGTGTCGTTATAGGTGAAATCGAGTAAAGAATATTTGTTTTAGAAGAAAACGAGTGCAGTAATCCGGTTCGAGAGCGCGTAAACTCCAAAAAATTTACCGACCTGTTATGCTCGTGCCTCGGTCAGAAACATGGTCAAATAAATCAAAAGAAAACATCGGCCAGAAAGCTTCGTAAATGTGTGTCAAAAGGCTCGAGTTTTTGGGTTTTTTTGGGGCGGTGCATTGATAAATCATTCACTTGTTTCGCAGATCTTGCACGGGGTCAGACGGGGACGAATTTGGGGCGAAAAACAGGAACCATAATTAAGAGCTTTCGCTTTGCGCAGTCAATCGCGAGAGACAGTTTACGGAGGATGTAATTTGCCGGCATGATCCACAGCACTTGATCGTTGCCTTTGATAACTGATGCCCTGTGGTTCCATGTCCATGGTCATTGCAATGACCTTATACGGTATCGGCGAGAAGTCACGACAATTCGGTACAATAAAATACCGGATACACACACTCGGCACTTGGCCTTTTGGGGGGAAACAAGTCCTTAACATATGGGGTAGTCGGGCTCTGGTTTACTTACACGAAGCTCCGCTGGATGAAAACTCTGCCGGCACGGTTCACAGATGTAGCTGTACCGACGCATGGTGGAGCCGATAAAAAGCTGCAGGCAGATGTAGAGATTCAGCAGGGCCATGGCCAAATTGTAAGGCACCAGGAAGGTGGTGAGATCGAACGGTTTTCGGCTGATTGGTAAGGTACAATGAGATGGGAATGAGATGTCAGTTGAAGGACTTGGAAGAGGCGCTGAAGTTGACGCTCTTACTCGTGCATTAATTTTGGACCAATCCATACGATGAACAGGTATATGCAGACGCCGGTCAGCGTGGGAATCGGGGAGTCTACCATCGGCCATCCTTTCGTGCGGGGATCTGCTAGCGTTAACGTCCATTCGTAGTAACCGAACACGTCGTAGAACGGAATGCTCTCGCTTATGTTGGTCGAGGCCATGGTGGTGTTAAGGATGTTTCGTCGCAGGGCTTTTGATAAGAAATCTATGTAAATGAGGAAAAATATACAAATGATTAAAAAAAAACGAAGAAAATGTATTTAAGAGACAAAGTCTCCTATCAAAGCTATCATTACAATTGCTACCGTGCAACGACTATCGTAATTACGTTGGAGAGCCGTTTTCTCGATTTAAAAAAATCCGATCGCAAAATCCGGAAGAGATATAAAAAAACAGTAAATCTACAATGTGTACAAAATACTATTTCACATCTTTGTGTATTTGTGTTCGTATGTTCAAAACCATCATTACATAGTTTTAAAACGGACCACGAACTTATTACGAAAAAACGATTTTATATAAATAGCATAACATAAAGCAACTTAAACAAAAAGGGTTTTTTAAATCAAAGCATTTAAAACCGTGAAAAAATACAAGTAACACATTTTAGGATGGTTTTACAGATATACATTTTTAACGATTTTTAAAAGACGATTTAGTTTTATTACTGTTACTGTAAAGATTTATGAGTTTGATAACGATAGTTATAAAGTTGTAAATTAAAAAATATAAAGCATATAAAAATACAAACAAAGTGTTTCTCATAAGTTTTTATTGTTTTGAAAATACAATGCAAAACATGAAAAGAATTTTCAAATATATTTTTAATTTGTCATGACAGTCTTACCAATTTAGCCAATAACGATTCAAAACTGATCCGATCAGACAAAAGCGACTCAAAACCCTTAGCAACGATTTTTAGCAGAACGCAAATGTTTGCCATTGTTACATACATAGTTAAGGAATGTAAACATAAACTGATATTTTTTTCCTCCCACCTCCCAATTTACCATCGATGTTCTCTTAGACCGCTACAAAGGCGCCCGTTGCTGTTCGGGTTTAATGTTTGTTCGTGTATTCGCAAAGTAGTTTATCTAGCTTGTCTAAATAAATATAAATAAGGGTAGAATCTAGTATATTATTTGTGATGCCGATACTAGGATGTGGAGACGTCATTATGATAGGCCCATTGCAATAGAATGTTGTATTCGTCTGCACTTCCTCCAAAACATAAACGGACGCCTTCGTAGCGGTCTCAGAGAACATCGATGCGGAAGTGAGTGAGGATGGGACGGGAAAGAAATAGCAATAACTTAATAAAACAAATGTTTACATTTTTTTATATATTTTGATGGGTATTTTGTGAAATATTATCTTCATAACGTTTTATTTTTTTCACTTGGACCTGTAAGAGTCTGAATCCTTTCTACTAGCAGACAGTTTCGAAAACAAGCCTCATTTAGCGTAGCCTCCTGTAGCGGCTGCGTTTTCCAATATACTATCGGATTCAACAATTTTCACCTTCTTAAATAACACATTGTTATATGTGGACAGTTACAATGTTACAACACATTCATTAAAATATTTCCTCCTTCATTCATTCCTCTTACAAGCATTACGTTTAACATTGTTTGCTTGGAAATTATTCATATTTTACACATTAATCAATGATTTTAAAATTTTCTATAATTTAATGCACAAAGGCATTTATAAAACTGGCAAAAGCACGATAAAGTATAAAAATATATTTCTATTGAATCGCTCAAATTCAGATAGTTTAGTGATATTTTTTATTCAGAATGAAAGTATACAGCTGGTTTATGAGTATTGTGCTTTAAAATTATACATTTTAAATGTTTGCTTACTGGGCTGGATAATTTTAGAGTGACAGCAAAAACACTATAAATATTATTGCTTCCCTCCTTTATTTTTAAATAACATATTAACCCAACACAATTAATACACGGAGGTCATAATTACAAAGATCTCAAACTCTATGAACATAAATTAGAATGATTTAAATTCAAACTACTCACATTGATCACAGCAACGATCGAAATCGTTCGCCTCTTTACCGGAACCAACAATTGCCGCTCAAAACGTAATATGGAAGCAAACGGTCAGCAGAAGTTCGTCAACGTCGGCCAATGCCACGACGACTACGATTGCGCCGGTGCCTTCGGTGGAAGTCCCGGAATTCAGCTATTTAACTTAAACTTTTATTTTGTCTTTTAATGCCTCTGTCAAGGGTGACACAGGTAGGTTTTTGCTGCGATCGAGGGATTTTAGCTGGTCACAAACAAGCGCGCTAAAACCAATATGCAATGACACCGGCCGTTGTTGTTGTGTTGTGATGCGTAGGAAAGTTTTTAAAGAAAGTTTTATCGTTTTGAAGTGAATAGAACGTTGTGCAGGAAACGATTCTAATTTTGGAACAGTGTTTTGCCACTCAGCGTTCACATACGCGTCACACAAAACTCCTTGCAAACACACTCTTCACAAACTCCAATGGGGATGTATTTATTCCTCCCAAGGGATGTCAATCACACACAGTATCCTTCCAGTTGACTGGGAAACAGCTCTAGGCGTACGCTCAGTTCCTCCACAAAATGCACAACTTCGCTTCGATACACTTTAACGCCCGTATCTCGGTACAAACGATGGTGACCTGCCACTCGCGTGGTGCACGGTTCGGCGTGCGTAGAAACAATGACGCCACCGTTAGCCAGCGTGTGGACAGGAAAGCGCGAACGGGCCACGATTTTCCCTGATCAATGCATTATTATTTTTGCGCTTTTAAGCGCACCTCTCGTTTCTGCATGTACGGCGCTCCACTCCCTTGGCGGTTGTTGCGAATGGGGGGGACCTGTGCTGGAAGTGTCGTGACCCACACACCATACACAAACACATGCCATACGACACTTGTTTTGCGCGTTGTTGGTGTCTGGTGTGTAAGAGAGATGGCAAAAGTGAATTAAGCCTTGTCGGGGATGAAGGGAGCGACGGTGCGTGTGACGATCGAGGCTCATAAAACAGTTAATTGTTGGCCAGGGGATGCAACTGATTGGGTGGATCGATTCGCACACGGTTTACGTTTGCCAGTTTCTATCGAACAAATATGTTCTTTGGTGAAATGAAAGTAAAAGCAAATGGCTCAAGTTTACTCTTTGCATGATGTGCTAAGCTTTGGCAAATGTAAAGACAATGCTCAAACAACAGTTCTCAGCTTGGGGTGCTTGAGAGTGTAAAACCTAACACCAAACAACTTTGTTGAACAATCGCCCTAGCTACACTAATAGTAGATCGCTCGAAGTGTGCGATTGTGAGTGATAAATACACCATTTCTTGCAAAGTGACATTTAACAAACCATCCTCGAAGAGTGATGACAAAGGAAAGTGAATAGTTGCAACAATCTTTCAACATCGACTGCTAGCGGTAGATTAACATACAAATCAGTACAAGGTACTTTAGAAGAGCGTTAAACAAGGCTGAAGATTTGTTGCATAATAGATAACATATGTATGGTAACACATTCTTTCTAGATAACCGATGAGAGTAAATAAAAATATTTAATTAAATGATTTACATTTCCAAACGCTATTTCGCTATTCTTTTCACACAATTTATATCATACCTTGTGTTAGTTGTATGTGTTTCATTTAAAGCGAGCTGATTTAATTTTGTTAAAATTAATTCATTACCTCGGAGCGTTTTTTGCAGATTAATTACTGTCTCGGGGTTGTTTGCAATAAAAACGACGCGAAAAATAAGATTCTAACTGGAAGGTTGGGCAAACAAGTACAAGATAAAAAGAAATCTAAACGCATATAAAGTGCAGGTCAAAAGTTAAGTGTTGTGAGCCGTCTGAGTCGTTCTTTGCTTGCTGTTTGATTATTCAATTAATGCATCTTTATGTATTTGGCATTTCTAATCGTTCCAATCGTTCCAATGAAAGTGACAAAAGGAAAATTTAAAATAAATTCAATGAGCCGAATAACGACGATTTCTATACTTGTATATTGGCCGAAAAGGCACGCTAAGTCTGTATCGCTCAAATAATTTGAATAATTTAAAAGTAAATATGAAATAGAATAAAATATTTCATCAAAATTGATGAATTGATGATTCGTTTTTTGATTCGTGCTTTTATCGTGTATTATTCTCGTATTGAATTAACAAAAAAACGAAGTCATAGAAAAACGAAACTTTTGAAACTACGTACACACATCAGACGCTCACTGGCTTTTTTAGGTTCGTATTCGTATTTCGTGCTTCAAATCATTGATAGTTATCGTACTGCAGAAAGAGATTAACTATCAGATTGCGTGGTTCAATTATGTCATTTCAATTTAGATGGCCTGTCAATGTGATAAGTCGTTATTAAATGTAACTAGGAACAATGAAAAAACAATTTTAATACAAAATAAAAACGAAGAAATTATTAATATACATTAACTACCTGTTCACTTTCTTCCTAGACGAGAATTACACAACTGGCTGGAAAGAATTCCTAAGAACTCCTTGCAAAACCGGTTCTGGTGGCAAATTAAGCGCGTCCGCATTCTATCGCGAATAAAAAATCCCCTTAATTAAGGCGCCACCCACCGGCCAGGCCAGTGAGACCTTCTTGTCCCTTCTACGGTAAGGACAACTGACCGCACGAGGCGTGCCCTTTGCACTTTGCAGTTAGCGTTAGATTGACCTAGATGGAGATTAGACACGGAAGATAATGCCAGCATCCCTATAATCAATGCCGGGGCCGTTTACATCCACGATCGTAACCTGTTTTATAGTGTACACCAGAAGTAAAACGACCTTGCATTGTTTTGTTAAATGCTGCGTATTATTCCATACAAAATTAATACTATTTATCAAATCTCGTTGCCTTTCTTTTATTTTATGAACTATTAAAATTATCTTGTACAAGTAGACTATATTCATCTAAAGTTGCACTGCATGTTAAATTGTTGTTTTAGACTATTGGCGAAAAGTTATCAAAAAACCAAATCTTCGACATACCTTGCAACCATGGTTTTTGGGAGCGAGTAGCAAACTCGAAAATTTCCCTCCGCTTAATCATCTTTTATCACGTTGCAGAAAGACGTCAACGAGATAAAGAAAACGGTGAAAAAAGAAAGTTCATGATCTTGCGCCCGGCGGTGAGCCCTTCCAGCTACGTGCCCATGCTCTGCGCAAGTATGATTGAGGATGTCTCGCACAAAATTAAATCATTTATAGAAAATGAAACACCGAAACGGCGCAGGACATTGCCGATCTGCATGCCATACGCCGGTAATGGGTGTAAGTAATTGATCGGGTGAAAATTTACGTCGAAGAATCTACGCACGCAATCCGGATGCGCATTGACATGATCAATTTTCGGTTAACACGGTAAGTGAGTGAAGATTTTGATTGTTTTGCCATGATATTCCCATCGGTTTATGTTATTTACGTATAGCAATTAAAAACTTAAAAAAAGTTCATTTAAAATCAAGGTACAAACTTTTTGTTTTTATGCAATTTGAACTTACTAATTAATTAAGTAACTAACTCAATTTTCTTATATAAATATTATTTTTGTACTAATTTAACATAGAACTAACTATGTAATATCCTTTTTTAAACACCTATTCGTTTTGTTTTTTTATTCCCATTTAATTTTAATTGTTATACAATCTTCTTGAGAATGAATTCAATAACATGCTGAAATTGCTCGCGAACTCTGTGAAGAATTAACATTTGTTTTTTTTTAGTTAGTACTTCCTATTCGTCCTGTTCGTATCGTATCATACGCATTGCATATTGGACCTCCTCAGATTGAAAGTGAAAATTTCACAGTTTACGCCTCGCCACGCGCTTCATCCGCGGATCGCACATGACTGCGAAAGGATGCTACAAAAGGAATACGTGTGAGTGTGTGTTAAAGAAGGTGAAACTCGTCATGCTTTTTATCTCCACTTCGCCGCATCATTAGCAGAAACCGGTGTCAGAGGGCAAAAGAAATCGTGCATTCTTCCTGCCACTTCTTTGCCATTGTGGACGATGCGTACCGAAGACGGATTTCTCGACCATGTGGTATGCGGAGTGGGTCATCTTCACTGACGTATTGTTTTGCTTTTTTGTGTGCATTCAAGTTCACTTTTTTCTCTGTTTTATTTCATTTCTCTTCGAATTTTATGTTTTTGGATAATTTCGTTGATAGTTTTTTCGAATGAAATATTTAAAGCGATTATATCGTTTGAAAATGCAGTAGTTTGTTATTAGCATATAAAGAAGAAAACATTATCTAAAATTAACATTAAATTTGTCATAAAATTCTTTTTTAAGCAAAAGTTAATCATTTATTGTACTGCCGCGCATCCGTTGACCACAGGAAGAAAGTAGTTCCTCGATGGGGAGATCCGATAAATCTTGCACATCAAACAAATCGTCGACAGGTTCCGGTGTATCGTTTCACTTGATCGCACTGCACTTTGACCGTTATATACTGCCATCCTGTCCAGGGCGTGGCGTGGTTAAACATGTGGGCAGAAGTTGAGTTTGCAAAGTTTCTCCACGCACCGTAAATAACAGATTATCGTTAGCAGTGATGTGAGAACATGGCGATCTGTTGTGAAGGTGGCAGATTACATACTGGCAGACAAACCGCAAACAGTAACATTTCAAAGAAGTATGTGAATATAAATTACTGTAAAATAGCTAGTACGGAACTGCGGCAAATTTGTAATTTTGCTTTAGCAAAAATGTAGAAAATTGGTTTACATATGAAGTCCTACAGGTGACCTTATTTATGTCACTTATATCTATTACTTCATCATCCTTTAATGTTTTACTAGAACATACATGAACTCCAATTAAAACCTCATTGATTTTAAACCAAATCAATAACTATAATTACAGTAGAAAGCTATAACAAATCCCTATGATTGGTTACCAGCGTATGTTTTTTAATTATTGTCCAGTTTGCAATACATCAATAACACAGTATAATACATTAACATATGTATTATAAAATAAATATATACCAACCAGTTTTTTTATGCGCTTCACTGTTTTGAATTTTGGCAACTTAAGTGCAAACAATCATGAATCGTATACACATCCTATTCGGGAAGACACCACACAAAGACCTTCATATTCAAACGAAGGTTTATAATTGTACATCATAATAGCGGACTAGTATTGGAAGGCTCAGCAAGCTGGACTTCAGTATTGAACCGCGAATAGATCTTAAAGAAGTAGAGAAAGAGTATGTGTGTTTTGTCGTAAACTATTTTTATAATATCTTACAACATCAACTTTATCTTCCCTTGATAGTTTTACAAGATACATAAAACGCAGACAGTGACTCATGGATGAAGGATAAATAAATGTTAGCGATGCCGATGTACTTTGAGAACAATTGTAAAAGAAAAATAAAAAAAGAAAACAATATCAAATTTGGATAAACACTCGAAAAATGAACGAACATTTTATTAACTCAATCGCACTGGAACACTTCATGTTTTAGCATTTTCAAACTGCTTCATTTGTACTACAAAATAAAGTTGCTTCTATAGATCCGATTCTACAAAAAAGCACCACCGATAACCACTATGATCAACATCACCGCATCGTTTGACGAGATTCTGATTGATATCGGGACTGCCTTGAGCAGTTTGACTAACGCTTTTGTTCTACCGGTTGCCGGTGAGAGTTCGCCATCGTTGGCAGAACTGGTTTTGAGTATGAAGTTAAAAAAACGTCATTTTCATGCCTACTTCTTACACGGCAACCACCGGTACCGTCGCACCGCGTTGCTTATAACGTGCTGTACGTATTGTTTTAATTGAAGGACTCTACCGTGTGTGCGCTATCATTATAGCTCGAGCAGGACCGAGAAGGAAGCAGGCAAATGATCACTAAATACCTTCATCAACTGCCGGTATCAACGATCACCGCCCGCCTGATGCAGGTATGCGTACGCGATTCTTCGTATGAACGCTGTACTAGAAGTTATTTCATACAAGGTTAGTGTCAGCCAAAGCCATCAGGAGATACCATTAGAAGAGACGAAGCAGAAGCTTAACAAACGAAGAAACTTGAAATGGGCACACAATCTCCTGCGGAGTAATAACGCTGTAGAGCTTAAAAAATGCCAACACGTACAACTCTGCAAGTGCATTATGCAAGTGCGGTATTGGATTGTGAGAAAAGGGGTTAACGCTTGATGCTTTTTGAGATTACGCCCTCCATGAATGATAGATACAAACGATAATCAAAGCATAAGGGTAATTTTCATTATCCTGCTCCCCACTGGTCGACCTTCCGAGTGTTGTGTATGTGTTGTTAGGTGGGGTAGTATAAAAGTAACAAACAATTTCAACGAGCGGGAAGCAACAAACCTACTGTTTTGTGTACAGTTTTTCCTTTCCTTATTTGATTTGATTGTTTACGTGCACAAAGCCAAAAGAAACTAAATAGGAAATGGTTAAAAAGCTTTTCCCGACACATGTGGTTGCGAGTGGCTGTAGGTAACCACCAACTTGACGGGAAAAGTGAGCTAAAAAATGGGACGTTTTGATCCAACCATTCAGCAACAGACGTGGCAATAGATTGCTTTCAGCGAAGGTTTGCCTACTGCACGTGGACAAAGTATGTTAAGGTTACATGAACATGTGTGTTTTTCTAAAGCAGGATTATGCTGTGAGAGTGTAATAGACTTTGTTTCTTTTCCTTTTCTTCCACAACGGTCCACAACTGTTGGCTGATGTTTGAGAGGGAAATGTCTAAATATCTCTTCCTCATAAGCTCGATTTTGCAATGATGTTGACCATAATAGTGAGGAAATTAACATTTGTGGCTTTTGTTGTCGTTCGAGATAACAGTTCGCAGTCAGAAAGGCAGAGGAATGTACCTGCACCTGATGTATAATAAAAACATTGAAAAATGGAAATTAATGGAGTGGATTTTTTCAAATTTTTTAAACACAAAATAAAAATCTTACAGACCATCCATGAAATGTAAAAACAAGTAAAATGCATTAAAAATGCATGTATTTTAATTACCGCATGATAAATTAACGATGCATTAATGATTCTACCTGCACCGCCTGCAACCCATCGCAGACGACACATTCCACAAATGCCTTCAGGGTGTCACATTACGATAGAGCAATAATTCCTTTGGCTACACGCGCCACGATCAATATTCGCTCCTTCCCCGCTGCACTTGAACCGTTCGGTCCGTGAGGTCGAGGCAGCCGGTGGCTCTGAAAGGCTCGGACGGCGATTTGTATTTCTCCATGTCCAGTGATTGATGGGTGGTTAACGGGCGTGGGTCGAGGCATTCCATGCAGGATGCATTTGTGCATTTGCTGCAGCCTGGGCATGGCAAAAAGAAATATCTTCGATGATGATGCCTTCTGTTTGGGTCACTCTCTTTGCATAATTTGTTCCTTAAGTGGACGCTTGGGTTGAATGGTGGTGAGTTGGTTGGTGTGGTGGCTTGGCTTATGGCATGGGAATGGGCAGTGCAAGTTCGGAAGTTCAAGTGCAACCGAGAGTGAGCGTGTGTGGGGCTGCGATCGGAGTAATAAAATGCGCATCAAGTGCGAAAGGTTAAATGCAAAGTAATTACGGCGAGATCGGAACTGTTGTGCAGGTGGATAATGCTGCGTTTTGTCGGCATTTGTGCTGTAATCTAATAAACTAGTAAAGTTTGTTCTCGGTTTATTTTAGTTGTAATGCTCAAAAGTAGATAGTTCGTTATCAAAGCCATTCAATATTAAACTATAATCCTTCTATTACTTATTTTTTATTTGCTTATCTGTTTACTGTTGCAATTATAAAATGCAACACTTACAATGAGTGCTATCACCATCAAATAAGCATGTCAACAAAATAGCAACTCCAATCATGATAAGGAAAAGCATGTACAAACTTTGACATAATAATGAAAGGAAACACATGCCCTGTCTTTTGTATCATTGGACATTTCTCCCACAAACTAATGCTTGCTTTGGGATTTCCCGTACACCCTGCACAGATTTCAACCTTCCTGACGTCACTCATTCGAGCAGCTTTCCTAGCGGACGCTTCGGATGCACTCGGACAGATCCATTAGTACAATACGGTGATTGATTTTCCTTGCGGATGTAGTGGCCGAACGCTTTATCCATAGATGGGAAAGCCCGGCGCAATGTCAACTCGACGCGAAGCTAACAAAGTCCCGACTACACTCCCTGGCGGACGGTCGTTGCAAGTGGGCAAACGATTGTTCCTGGATTGGTGCATTTCTCTACGGTGGGGCGTTGATTTTATTGCCTTTCTTTTGTGTAGCCCTCTTCAAATGGGCCTTTGACGCCGTTTGATCGACACCAACTCATCGCGCGCCGGAAGTGGATGTCATTTGTTCGCACAGGGAAAGCGACGAGTTGGTGTTTGCCTGCGACTCAGTATGGGGGATAAATTAAAACTATAGATTAGCGTTTTGCTGATTGGGTTTGGAGAAGAGCTAAACGTGAAAACACAAAAGGGTGTTCATCAGGAGTAGGAAGTCTTCATTCATCAAACTTATAGATTAATATTAATTATTACTTACAGAAAATAATATTAAAAAACTAACATATTTAATTTGTAATCTTACTGTATACATAAAAAATGCAAATCGTATTTAATTTCGTTGCATTTGCGTTTCGATTCCACGCTTTCTTCGTACCTTAAACTACGGCAGGATGCGTGCGGGTGAAATGCAAATAATTGTTTGTTGTCTCAGCAACACCCTTTGCCACACTCAGCACCCACTTACATGAAATCGAGTGGAATTCGCTCTGTTTTCTCCTGCCAAGATTGCACAGATCGGTCCAGCGCGGGGTCACTTTCTTCGGTGGCAGAACAAATTTGCATTCCATAATGCAAATGCACCGGTCGGCCAAATGCACGCGTGAAGCCGGCTGACGTGCTAAAGTGGCGACCAAGTGTTGGCGCGAAATGGATGCCGAGTCACGACGCTTTGATTCCCATTTGTCATCGGGTCAGCCGTGTTTGTACTTTTACCAGCGGATAGGTTTGCTTGCATTATTCCAGTGTGATGCTGCGAGTTGATTCGAAATCGTTTTCATATAATTATGGGAATTGTTTGTTCGAGTATGTTTTTAGGCGTCCTATCTGGGTCAAAATCTTGATTCAGTTGCACATGAGATGCGATGTAGAACAAGAGTTTAGCATCCGATTAAAGTATATTAAAGATGTGACAAACATGAGCAGCCTCATTGAACCAGCTTGAATGAATACAAAAGTTATAGCTTTTTTACAGTTTACATAACAATTTTAAATAATGTTTGAAGTAATCTTCATTTTGTTAGGGTTGGGGTTAGGGTAAGTAGTTACTGCAATTCTACATTCTATCAAATATTTGATAAACTTGCCGACCCATACAAGGCCAGATTTAATTGTGTCCCATCCGCACCGTTCCTCGGTAGCAAGGAATTACTATTCAGTTATAAGTTATAATTACCCTAGAAAGTCTATAAAGACCTAGCATATTCGCCTCGGTGGTTACGAGAGGATGCTCCGGAGAAGGAATGATCCCATCCAGCCTTGTAGGTGCCGACACGTACATGGAATAGGTTATTGGAACATTAGTATCAAATAAAATCATCGATTGATAATAGAATACACGTTGTACATATTTGTTTTGAAGTTGATAAAACAAGATATAAATAATAATAAAAAATAAAGCCAAAATACAGCAAGACAAACACAGTATTTTTTGTATTTTGTATGGTATTTTTACAGGACAAAATACAGTATTTTTGGTTCAGCCAAAACATGATTAGTTTTAAAAAAATAATTAAAATCCCTTACCGTGAATCTATGAACACCAAGGTTTGCACATGGTTTAAACGCTACTATGGACACAACTCATTTAGATAAGTAAGTAAATCAGAGAGGAAGAGGGCAAACGAAGAATTTGGTGGACTTTTTGATAAATGCATTCGCACTGTCTCGACATAGTAAGGCTTAACTATCTCTTTTCGTAGTAAATATAAAACCTGTGTAAAGACCGGCATGGCCGCATACATCAATAAGGCAAACGATGAAGAATGACAAGCAGATTAAAGCAAACAAACTGAGGAAGCGGTAAAAAACCCCGACGAGGTTCAAATATTCTATAAAAGATACAACAACAACAACAATAACATCTGACTCGAGAGGGCTTTGTAGCCCTTCGACTAATAAACTTAAACATTTAACATTAAACATTAAACAAGAAATCGGCACTGTGCACTGTGCACTGTGGCCGATTAAAAGCAGCCGGGATTAAAATGCAAATTTCAATCATCATATTTATTTAATACGTAGAAAGCATTGAAAGTTACTGTATCAAACTAAGAAATACACCATATTTCAGTTCCCTTGTCGTATTAATTATTACGATAGAGACTCCTAGAGTCTTAGGCCTTGAAAAATCTCATCATAACAACTGTATTTTTACCTTCTTCAAACCAATGTTACATTCACAAAAAAAAAAAACAATCAGATTATTAAAAAGGAATATGTTTTGGAAAGTTTTTAATCTATTCTAAACAAAAATTCTTGGTTTCTGAAAATATCTCAAAAAAAAAGTCAAAAAAGTTAAAGAGTATAACGTGCTCTACTTACACTCAATTTTATAAATAAGGTATCTTAGATATCGTGCCAAATTGAAACACCGTAAAATACTGTAGTTTCATGCATACCACGTCAAAGCTGTACATCTAAACAAAAGATCTGTAAAGAAATTAGCCACTAATTCGCGCGACTTTGGCAGTTATTGGCGTGTTAATGACAGCATGACACTTTAAATAAAACAAAGTGTTTTCTGATGAAGAATGACTAATGACCATTTAGGGATGTTTAGGGGTGCTATCGTAAAAGTTAAAAAAGAGAAGAAGGCTCGTAATTCGTGTTAAAGATTATAACTTGCTCACAGACTAGAGTAATTTCTAATAGCAATATCTGTTCTTTTGTAAGCTGGAGCTGCATCAGTTGTTTAGTTCACGATGTTTCAATAATGCCTTAGATTCTGCTTTCAACGATGTGGTTGCAACGGCGCCTACAATTCCTAAAATCACGGCTAAACGAACCATCGATGAAAATGACCAAGTTTTTGTATACACGTATAATACCTTGAAGTAAAAAGCAATAGGTAATGTTAAAATGAATTGTTTGTTCGAGTATGTTTTTAGGCGTCCTATCTGGGTCAAAATCTTGATTCAGTTGCACATGAGATGCGATGTAGAACAAGAGTTTAGCATCCGATTAAAGTATATTAAAGATGTGACAAACATGAGCAGCCTCATTGAACCAGCTTGAATGAATACAAAAGTTATAGCTTTTTTACAGTTTACATAACAATTTTAAATAATGTTTGAAGTAATCTTCATTTTGTTAGGGTTGGGGTTAGGGTAAGTAGTTACTGCAATTCTACATTCTATCAAATATTTGATAAACTTGCCGACCCATACAAGGCCAGATTTAATTGTGTCCCATCCGCACCGTTCCTCGGTAGCAAGGAATTACTATTCAGTTATAAGTTATAATTACCCTAGAAAGTCTATAAAGACCTAGCATATTCGCCTCGGTGGTTACGAGAGGATGCTCCGGAGAAGGAATGATCCCATCCAGCCTTGTAGGTGCCGACACGTACATGGAATAGGTTATTGGAACATTAGTATCAAATAAAATCATCGATTGATAATAGAATACACGTTGTACTTATTTGTTTTGAAGTTGATAAAACAAGATATAAATAATAATAAAAAATAAAGCCAAAATACAGCAAGACAAACACAGTATTTTTTGTATTTTGTATGGTATTTTTACAGGACAAAATACAGTATTTTTGGTTCAGCCAAAACATGATTAGTTTTAAAAAAATAATTAAAATCCCTTACCGTGAATCTATGAACACCAAGGTTTGCACATGGTTTAAACGCTACTATGGACACAACTCATTTAGATAAGTAAGTAAATCAGAGAGGAAGAGGGCAAACGAAGAATTTGGTGGACTTTTTGATAAATGCATTCGCACTGTCTCGACATAGTAAGGCTTAACTATCTCTTTTCGTAGTAAATATAAAACCTGTGTAAAGACCGGCATGGCCGCATACATCAATAAGGCAAACGATGAAGAATGACAAGCAGATTAAAGCAAACAAACTGAGGAAGCGGTAAAAAACCCCGACGAGGTTCAAATATTCTATAAAAGATACAACAACAACAACAATAACATCTGACTCGAGAGGGCTTTGTAGCCCTTCGACTAATAAACTTAAACATTTAACATTAAACATTAAACAAGAAATCGGCACTGTGCACTGTGCACTGTGGCCGATTAAAAGCAGCCGGGATTAAAATGCAAATTTCAATCATCATATTTATTTAATACGTAGAAAGCATTGAAAGTTACTGTATCAAACTAAGAAATACACCATATTTCAGTTCCCTTGTCGTATTAATTATTACGATAGAGACTCCTAGAGTCTTAGGCCTTGAAAAATCTCATCATAACAACTGTATTTTTACCTTCTTCAAACCAATGTTACATTCACAAAAAAAAAACAATCAGATTATTAAAAAGGAATATGTTTTGGAAAGTTTTTAATCTATTCTAAACAAAAATTCTTGGTTTCTGAAAATATCTCAAAAAAAAGTCAAAAAAGTTAAAGAGTATAACGTGCTCTACTTACACTCAATTTTATAAATAAGGTATCTTAGATATCGTGCCAAATTGAAACACCGTAAAATACTGTAGTTTCATGCATACCACGTCAAAGCTGTACATCTAAACAAAAGATCTGTAAAGAAATTAGCCACTAATTCGCGCGACTTTGGCAGTTATTGGCGTGTTAATGACAGCATGACACTTTAAATAAAACAAAGTGTTTTCTGATGAAGAATGACTAATGACCATTTAGGGATGTTTAGGGGTGCTATCGTAAAAGTTAAAAAAGAGAAGAAGGCTCGTAATTCGTGTTAAAGATTATAACTTGCTCACAGACTAGAGTAATTTCTAATAGCAATATCTGTTCTTTTGTAAGCTGGAGCTGCATCAGTTGTTTAGTTCACGATGTTTCAATAATGCCTTAGATTCTGCTTTCAACGATGTGGTTGCAACGGCGCCTACAATTCCTAAAATCACGGCTAAACGAACCATCGATGAAAATGACCAAGTTTTTGTATACACGTATAATACCTTGAAGTAAAAAGCAATAGGTAATGTTAAAATGTGTTCATCTTTCCCATATCAGCCGTTCGTCTTACCGGAACATTTCAAAACTTCAAAAAAATTTTTTTAATTAATTAATTTTTTTTATAGAAACATTAAAATTTACACACATTTTCTGATAAAATGTGAGTGTAACATAAGACTTGCACATTTTTACGGTTGCTGCATTTATATATTTCTAGAATTTTAATATTTTCCTTAATGTGTCCGTCTTTACTAACCATTTTTTCTCCTGATCGATGCTTATTCGAAATTCGGGTTTTACTAGACATTCTAACGGCAGTACTTCAATTTTAAGCTGCTGTACAATTACACAGAATAACTGTTAATTATGTTTTCTAAATCTAAATTTGTTAAAAATAGTTAAATTTTAAATCGTTTTTATTCGACGATTCGACACCCCAGAAGCACATTGAATTCTAGCACTTTCGAGCAGTTTAACCGCTTTAAAGCTCAATGGTAAAGCTTTGGGCGCGAGCTTTAAGCAAAAAAGCTTTCTTGTTCCTCGGGTGAAATCCGCAAATTGATGCAAATGCAGTTTTGTCCAATGACTGTATCGTAGTATGTCAATGCACTACAATCGTTTGTTGTAAATATTTGATGGACCATGCTCACAGGTACATATGCACGTCGAACGTGTACATAAATAAACTGCTTGTTAACCTTCAGCTATGCAATATATGTACAATCTCGATCCCAACACTTTTCCGCACTATTTTCTGTTTCCTTCTCTTTTCCACAACTACTATCACGATTTGTTTATCTTGACTTCATAATTAATCAGATTCAGTCGTGAGTTGTTTTGTGTGTGTATGTATGTTTACTTTTCGAGACTGTATAGACCACAACGGCCCCATCCAACATTTCCACCCGTCCAGTGCATTGAAGTCGATTGCCTACTAAGGGGCGGAAGAGGATCTGTTTTGTACATGGAGTCACGCAATGTCATTGCTTTCGACGCCAGGCTGTCTCCCTCTTTGTTTGGGCAGAGAGCATTTCGTATTCATGGTAGGGTCGACCAATCGTGGTACCTGAGCACGTGCATAGTAGTAGGCAGGTCCTGCACAAATAACAACAGAACGGTATTGTTTTTCTACCGATTGCTGGTCAGGTTGGTGCGGGGGCAACACTGGTCAGCTGATCGTAATCAATAATCTTGATGATAATGTATCTTCATTGTATTTTGCTTGTCCCTTTTCAACCGTCATTTTCGTCCGATGCTTCTTCGGTTGAAGACCCCCCCCCCCACTCTCCCTCCATTTCGTCTGACAGTAATCGATGGCCATTTGTGTTGCCCACGTTGAGGGACATTTTTCATTCATGTTACCTTCCTCACAGGAGGTTCTGTATGTTGTCGCTAGAATCTCTACCATGAAATCGAGTCACCTTGTACCTTGTAGTTATATTGCTCAAGGACACTGTTAGTACTAGGTGGAAAATCAACGAGCGCAAAGTTTCTCCTACCTGTGTTGGTGCATTTTTCAAGCGTGCATTAAGCCTACCTTCGAATTGCTGCTGTGGCTCTTCTATTGAGCCAAACGATCAAACGAAAAAAGAGCGAAAATAGAGACAAAAATGTAAACTATCCGGTAGACGAATGATCGCGTGCTGCGAATCTCGGCTCGAACGGTCACACCAGTACACACCTGGACCCGATTCAACGGCTCCCACATCGGCACGAAGTGCATGACCGAAGCTCGCAAAATAAAAAACGATCCAGCTTTCGCGCCGAAATAAACAAACCCGCACGAAGCTTTTTCAGTCGTTGGCCGTACGTCGGGAGGTTCGCACGTCCGTTCGCTGGTTCAAGAAATTTAAGCGCGCCCTTTTCCCAACTGTAGTTTATGCAAGTGCTACCCGCCTATGTGTGTGTGTGTGTCCGCGCGTGTGAGTAGGTCAGTGTGCATGGAAGAGTGTGCTAGACGAGAAACGGAAAAAACCCAGTGGCTGTTATTGTTGCCATTAATACGTAATTTGGCTTTATTGCCATTGGTTTGGAAGCGAATGTGATTTTATTCCAGTTTATCTCTGTGATGTTGGTGTGCCGTATTGCACTTGTATTTGTTTGTCCCGTTGTGCGTGTATGCGTTTAAGTGAGTGGATTATGAAAATCAAAACCTCCGGCTGATCACCTTCGCATGTCAGAAGCAGCGGTAATTAAATATTATCATCGATTCGTGATGGAGGCGCCCGGTGCGATTGACCGGTGTGGTCATTTCCCCCCTTTTGGTCCTGTTTTCCTGCTTTCGTTTGTATTGTTGTGGTAGTGTGTTGAGTGAACAAGTAGCATACGATGCGTGTTTGTTGATAGACCGTGGTTGAGAACTTCCGGTGGACCACTTCCTGGTTTTCTCTTTACCTTTCCTTCGTTCTATTTATTCACTCGTTTTGATGGGAAAAAGGTGATACACTGTGAATGAGCTCTGTGAATATAAAAAAGCAAAAAGGGAAAAAACAAACGAAAAACCACACAACAAAACAGAAACGTGCCGTCGATAAATGTGTGTTGAGGCGCGAAATCTACATCCGGCGAATGGTCTATAAAAGTGAGACTTTCGGTAGGAGGCGGTTGTTGTCTAGTGTTTTGTTCACACGTCCCTTTCTCAACTAATCCTGCTGGTTTGCGAGCGGAAGCTTAATTAAAATCGAATAAACAGAATGAGGTAGTAGCACACAAACCGCTGAAGAGATGATCGATGTGATTTCATCGAAACGAAAACATTTTTTTTTAATTGAATTGCCTTATTTTTTTTAAATCTGTTATTAGTTGTTTTTATTTTTACTTTAGTTTCCTTCTGTTATCATTTTATTTTTCTTCTTAATTTTTTGTTTTAATTAAAAAAAAACAATTTTCATTTAGTTTATTTTATGTATCTATTTCAATATTACGTTTATGATAAATTTTAGATTTTATTAACGAACGATCACAATGAAAACAATTATCTTTAATTATTGAAGTTACCATGAAAAGTTTAGAAATACAAAAATAACATAACAAGAAAGGAAAAGGAAAATGTGAAACCAAACGCATCCAATCGGCGACCGTCATACTGCCATCGTTCAATAGAGCAGAATGCAGAATAGTGCATCGAACGCAAAGTGGGATTCCATTTGATATAATAAGTATTGATTGGTGTACTAAAAATAGGGCCCAATGGTTTTTCGTGCCGTTATACCTTCTCACCGTTATACCTGCTCCATAGTTCCGGATCTGTTCCTAGTTTGTGTATTTCTATGTATGTATGTTTGTACGTGTGTGTATTTATGAAATGCGCTTCCCGATTCGTTCGAATTGCCGTTTATCCGTTGCGTCACCGTCAAAGCAATGATTGTCGATCAGGAAGAACAGTGTGATGCAGTGTGTAAAAATATCAAAACAAAACAAACAAACGTTACAAAGCACCGCTGTGTACCGATTAATGAGTCAAATGGTATAACATTTTGGCCGCTATGGATCTAACTGACGTTAACAATGTTAAATCGTGTATGATTATATGGGGAAAATCATTTAATTAAGCTGTGAAAGTCCTACATCCAACCCTTATACAAATACATACAAAAGAAGAACAAGATATAGACCAAAGATTGTACTTTACCGATAATCTGTCCTGCGGTGGCATTGGCATCGAAAAGTGGCCCATACATTCGTCACATTTCACCGTGTAGCCGTTTGTTTTCCCGTCCTTTGCTTTCTCTGCACGCGAACGTTCGGGTTGTTATTCGATAAGAGCGGTTGCGTTTGGTGCTCGTAACCGGGCTGTAAATGCAACTGTCGAGGTGTCCCTTGCTGAAAGCCAAACCGAGCCACCAGCCAAGCCAAGCGCCAATCTCTGGGGAAACAATTAGCGTTGGAAATTCGAAGACGCTTCTGTGAGGTTAACCATCGGAAGCTTATGGATATTTCCAGACGGTGAGACTACGTTAGCTGTCATGTATTAATATTTACTGGATATTTTGGTTTGTATTTTAATGTAAAGTGAACAAAAGATAAAACACAATACATTATTTCCTAATAATTAGTATTATACAAGCTGATTCAATCATTGTTGTTTTAAACGAAATATAATTTGCTTCTTTAATTTTTTTATTATTTTTTCAAATATTACATTCCACTCAATCCTTGTTAAACGAACAAGTTTCTGATCGAAACAAAATATTTCCTAGCATGCTATTTGAAGCGATGAATGTTCGTGGAGTTATAGGAATTCCTATGGCTGACCTAAAACACTAAACGCACTATGTTTTGCCATACCATACGATGTGGTACGTGTATTATTCAAGATAAGGAATGCCAAATGGTTGTTATTCCTTGACTCGACAAGATCTCCCACATAAATAAGCCTGCCCTGCAATGATGTCATTGAAATATTCGCTTATTTTATCCGGAAAATCGGTTTTAAAGAGAAAGGATTATAATTTTATGGGTATAATGCTTGATTTTACTTACATCGAATCTTTTTTTTCCTTAAAAAAATCGTTTTTAATTGGGCATGAACTCCCAAATCATAAAATATAGTTATTATACTCACATTGAAAAATTATGCAAAAAAAAAAATCCTAATTTGACATAGCTGCACGATTATCGCTAACTTATTTGTTTTTAAATAGTCTAACTTCATACCGTGTTCCAAAATTTAAATGTTGTTAGTCCCTTCATCATGCATCCAATTACGATTGAAGTAGATTGCTGTATAATTTCTTCAATGCATATATATCCCGAGATATGCGGTTGACCGTTCTGTAAGCAAATTGAACTGATTTAATGTATCAATAATAAAATGCAAATTAAATTTCCTTTTAATCTAATTTAAAAAAAATCTATCAAGAAGGAATAAATTGAAAACATCAGTTAATAACACAATAGACATTAAAAATCTTGACGATATTGATTGGTTTCATGTCCACCGAATCAACAATGAAAAGGTCAACCACTAGATGTGATGATCAAAGCCGCTCTGTTTTGACATTTCAAACTGGTCGTACGCACATCACAAACATAATCGATAAAGGTACACCGAGACACGCAAAGACCGAGGTCATCCAATAAATTCCAAATAATTAATAAATGTATAACAAAATCCTCCGAGTACCGATCTGCTAGCTTTATGATCTTCCAGCATGAGATATATTGTAGGCCACTTCGGAGCAAGTGTTTTGTTTCCCCCAAGTATCCTTCCAATGTCAGGAGATTAATTTACACTACCTGTTGCATAGGGAGTCCAGACTGTCAGTGTTTCCCTTGCTTTTGCTTGCGTTCATAAACACTGCCCACCTCCAAATAGAATGGTCATCAACCGGTTTTAATGGAAAAGGACACCCTAGAGACATCCTCGTTAGTATTTACCCGTCTGTGTCTAGCAAGACGATAAATTATGCAAATTTTCACTTCGCTCTCCAAAGGGACTGCAAGGTGTTGTCGGGCAGCGTCACTGCTCGTTTGTCAGCCATTGGAAGCAGCAGTCGTAAATGCGCGCATGATTTCGTTGCTGCAGTGCGAATGTGTGTCCCATCCCAACCGGGGACGGAATTGCATCAAGAAGAGTGAGAGAAGAAGAACCAAAAAAAAAACAAACAATTGCAGAAGCAGGCAAACCGTCTCTACGTAACAGATGTCATGTCGACCGTTCCCATCCATTCCCATCTTCGTCGCCATTCATCGCGTTTGTATGGTGCTCTAAACGTTCGCCAGTACCTCGGTCAGTGTAATAGATCAGCTACGGTGCACAACGTCTTTGCAGTGCCGGTGCGAGAGTGTCGACGTTGGTCAGATTGTGTCTGTGCAGTGCATAAATTGGTTCAGATCACCGATCGCAAACGACTAGTGGCGGCAAACTTCAGACCGTCCGGCTTGGAAGTGTGTTTATGATGAGGCAATGAAGTACGCGACTTGCTTAGTGTCCATTTCCGACACGTGCGACTGTGCGATCTAAGTGATGTGATCAGGTCGAAGAAGGCCCATGTTGACAAACGGTCGGAAGTGACGATTAGTTGCGGATGTGATAGCGGACCTCGCAGCAGGATCCGTAATTTTGCTACAACCAGTGCTACTATTACTGTTTCTAGGTGTTGTTTCTAGGGCTTGTTTGTACGTGTGTGTGTGTGTGAGTGCTAAAAAGTGATCAATTGTGGTGCGGTGCAATAGAAATTTCGTAATGATGCGTGGTGTCAGTGTACGAAAAACGGGCGAGCAGAAGCGAAAATAAAACCACCATCCTGATTAGTTGTTTCGTGACCTAGCCATACTCAGCGGCTTCCGTGACCACAAAACACACAACCGGACGTGGTGGTGCGTGCCACACTTGTAACAACCATGAAATGATTATAAACTCTACCCAGCGGAGCTCCGGACAACGACCAGAGCAGCGGGGACGCCCGCAACGTCGGCAGCGACGGCGTCGGCCCCGGCGACGACGGAGACGGCGGTGTTTGCGGTGAGGCTCCACCGGCCAGAGGTGCCAACCGGCGGCCCACAGCACAGCGACCAAAATGGCTGTCGCCGTGTATCGGAGCACAACCAAAAGCACAAAGATCACGCTGGCCCTGCTACAGCTGCTGGTGATGTGGTGAGTCGTTTTGTTGTGCCCAATGTGCCCGAGATTTACAGCCTTTGCTCGTTGGAATGTGTCGTTCGGAGTGAGAGCGATTACCATGGGATAACCACTTTTCTAATGGAGCACACAATATTTCGTTCAGTTTCAGTGCTTTTGAGTTGAGGTGCAAATACAAATTGCTTCAAAACAAAATGAAATAATTTGTATTTGTCAATATGGAACGAATTATTCAATATTACAACACCATCAACCAATTTCCATGTAAATTATATTTATAAACATAGGGGTATCGTTTTGCAACATTACACTCAGCATTTTTAGCAGGACTGGTCTCAACGAGATGAACCTAAATAACACATACAACCTCAATCACAAAATTCATTTTTCTGAAATCCATGCAGAAATCCTTCCTCGTAGACTTTTGGTCCCGTAACATAATCAACAAGGTGTATTATTTACTATCCAATACATTTTTGATACGGTTCGGTTCGTTTGGAATTGGATTTCTATTTCACACGCACCCGAGATTGGGTGTGAAAAATTCTCTGAATCATGCCCGCTGGAACAAAGGTTTAACGGCGATGTTGCGTCAAAAATTCAAGCCCTTAATCTTCGATATAATGCATAATAAAAAAGGTGCTTAAGCCACGTTACGATCCCACGAGAGCTCGTACGAACGACTTTTGGTTGGATGGTAAACGAAAATCAATTTCCACTCGATTCCTGCTCCAAACTGTTTGTTGGTTTTCAAATCAGAAGGTAAAGTTGCAATTGCAGCTGCAACGTTACCTTCCGCTGTGACTTCTTCTCGTTCCAAAATTTAACACAAAGCCAATCAACCGCCGAACCTTCTGCTCTGGAGCCCAATGATGACTAACCGAAGGCCAGCGGTTGCATGTGCTACCGAGACGTCAATAAGCTCAACGTTCGATGGCTGTTCGGTCGCGTCACAGTTGGGTCAGGTATTGTTTTTCTTTCTTTTTTTCATCATGTCGCCTTCAAACTGGGTATCGATCTTAAACAAATAGGCGATAAAGTGCTGTGCTGCTCGAAACTTCCTCGACCAAATGATTGACTGCGAGTTGACCTTCGTAGTTTAAGGTACTGATGAACTACAGCTTACCAACACCGTGTGAAACTCTACGAAAATTTATCGCATATGAAATTAAATTCCTTTTCGATGTTGCTATTATCGGACATCTCAGATCGTCAATAATGGGACAACAGTTAACACGACAGCAGCGATGGTGATTAAACTTTAGTAAACATAACGACTATAATCGCGTAAGGTGATGACCGCACACACAAAAAAACACAAAACCAAAGAAAGCCTCAAAGAAAACTCGCTTACTAAAGCATCACAACTCTCATGGGAAGCAAGTTTGGGTCGCGATTGCAGTTTAACGTTCTGCCGGCTCGTCAACCGAAAGCTGTCTGGATGATTAGTCTGAGTGCTGCGTGTTCTGAAAAAGGGGCCAGGTGTTTCTCGAGCGATACAGGGAAGCCGATAAGCAATCGAAACATGTCCAGACGGGTTGAACTTTTCGTACTGGCGGGTCTGGGACGTTGCAGCCAGCGGACAGGGAGACATTGATTTTCTGTCAATTTTTTGAATGCCCTTTTGTAAGTCCCTCACTAAAGCACTAGTTGTAAGAAGAGGAGTTTTAGGTAGGTGGAAAATATGGGCTAGGCCTATCCTCTTGCTAGCTGCACGCGAGTGAATCGCTAAGAACGCGAACATGATCTAGCTCATTTTCACTTGCTCGATAGGTAAGCAGTTAAAAAAAACAGTTTTGAGTTATACAATCTATTGGAGTGTTGTCTTACCGAGAATGTCTTACAAAGGAAAATGTTAAATATTATTTTTCTTTGTTTTACCGTTAATATTTATTCAACTAGGATCACTTGAACGCCGTGCAACTAGGCTTGATAACATGACTACCTTCAGATTCAGGTGTTCCGTACTAACAATATCATGGATACCAACAACATCCACTAGACAAAAACTGTCTTTCTCCGTTGCGTAATAATATTGGAGACAATAATACTTTCCTAGGGTTATTGCTGGCCAAATTCCTGTTATATATCTGTTTGATGTAGCTCAAGACATACAAGTGAACCAAACACAAACAACAAACAAAGATCATTAAATTTTTTGAATATTAGTCTTATACATGCGTGAAATTATTTGCATTTTGATTAATTTCAGAGCTTTGCTATCAACATTTTTTTAAGAAAAAGACTAATCACTTGCAAACGAATGCAAACGAAGGCAGTTAATTCCAAACAAGTTGTTAAGATAGATAGTCCATAGCTAATTGAAGGAAAATAGCGCTTATGATACGCATGCAACATAAATTCAATTTATAAAGCTTAATTATATTTTTTAAATTAGTCCCCATCCATTCATGTGTTGATAAACAGCAGAAATCAAATGCCACTTACTGTCCTTTGTGGTGATAAATGGAAAGTATTATTAAATCGTTACTATTTACATATTGACATTGGACATTGTACTGTTCCTAAGCATGTGCTAATAACCGATACATTGAAAAGAGCAGACCGCACGTGCCAATGAAAGGGGGACAAGCTAACGTACTAACTACATACGAACCTGCCAGTAGGGTTGTAACCGCACAAACGTTCACTCTTTCACTACCACCACACAAAAGTCTGCAGCGACGCATTCCATAAACATAAGGACACAGGCCACCTCAGGAAAGGAAAATGGACTCAACGACAAGGTAACGTGTGTAACAATAGTGCCACCACACTCCCTATCCCTCAGGCCAACCCTTCTCCCCCAGAGGGCGTGTGGAGCAAGGAATTAAATGTTCCCATTATAAATAATTCATGAGCGCTTGGTTCGATTCTGCCGTGTGCGCTGCGCCTGCCTGGTGAACAAACATCAAACTCCCCCTGCACCATTCATTTAACGGGCAGGATTGTTGGAGTTCACTCACTTACCGTCCCTCTACTTCGGCCCTCTAATCTTTTTCCTTTTCACTTGAGGGTAGGTAAAGGTAATGCGTGGTATGGAAAGTTTGACGTTTTTCTGCATGCGCCCGCATAGGTTTATGCTAAAATTTTTTCACCAGGACGCCCTTCATCGGGACGAAGAAAGTGGCACATTAGGTGGGCCCGGGCAAGGTAGGTCGCGGAAGTTTTGATTCTTCCGCTTGCACTCCGGAACCATGACCTACCGGAATGCGTGAACAGCAGTTTTCCTGTAGCGTGGCAAGAGAAGGGGAACTCAAACCAACGCAGCAAACAATGGAGTAAAATAAATAAATAAACCCTTCCTATGCCCATAAAGCAACCCGTCTGCCGTTTGAAAGAATGTTAGGCAAGGGTTGCGATACACGCTGGAACCGTTTCCGGATGCATTGATTCCGGTTTTGCACTGCGGTTATTTTCCCCCCTGCTGCGTGCAACGGTTAGGAATTGGAATGGACACTGATTTCTGCCATCATTACGCACCGGTTGATCTATTTCGGGTCGTCTGCCAATGCCATGCGCGGCGGTGTGAGCTTGCCATATCATTTCTTTGTCGGGCGAGCTCGTGACCGCATCGACGTCTCCAGAGTGGCTGTCCGGAGGGTTCTCGAACCCTTCTTGCCGTCTGCTCTACGCGCTGCATAATGCATACAGCTCATTGAAGGTCCATTTGGGAAGATTTGAATTTGGGCAGAGTGAAGATGCCAAAGATGCTGTGTAGCTTTCTGCTTCCGATTGAATGGGTTTGCTCGGCCAAAGATTTTATTGGCATTGGTTTTCCGCCACCTACGACGGGCAGCTGGGCAAGAACTTTGGCCATTCTCTTATTTATAAAGACGAACGAGACGAACAAAGCGAAATGACTTTTGGGGAGCGCCCAGATTTCCGTTCAGTGCTGCAGCATATGGTTCTTAATCTTTAACAAACTCTTGCGTGGGAGCTTGCACGAAAGCTTGTTTTAGATGCCAATAAATTGTTGTTTGCATCTTTTCTACTTTTCTGTGATGAATATGCTTTTGTGTACACATTTAGCTTTTGTGTAAAAAAGTTTACTTTTATAATGACCTTGAAGGCATTCTATACACAGAGCGGTCGTGCATTTTGTGGTTTGTGGCTACAAAACTCAGGAATAGGAAAATGACAAATTCCATCCAACAACCTTCATTTATGGTCACGAAAGGAAATAATTTAGGAAAGCAACTTTATGAAACGGCAACAATCTTGTTGGATAAACAACTCACCTAACGCTTCGTGACTCGGAATCATCGTCTTTAATTGAAAAAGTTTCATCCTCTAATGTGTCATCTCATTAACGGGGTTTCAATCAATAGCTTTGGTATAGTTTGCTACAAAGTTTGAAATATATTGTTATGTTTGCCTAAAGAGAAGTTTTGCCTATGTAAGGATAAACTATAAACCTAAAGAGGAAGGTGTTAAGATTTTGAATAAGATCTGAAATCAGTTTACATATTATATTTATAGTTTGGTTAAATAACATCTTTTGTGGTAAATTAAATCATCAAACTTAATTGTTTTCGAAATCCAAAATTATTAACCATTGTGAAACTCGGGTTGGTTTGCAAAAAATCATTGAAAAATATGATCTTCATAAATTCGGGCTACAATCAAGTTGATGATTTATGCAAATATTTTCCCAGGTGTCTCAGACGGACGGATTGTTCCAATGCTTTTATTAAATCAAGCACATTCAAACACTGTGTTAGACAACTGTTCGTTAGTAAATGTAAATTTATTGTACTCTTTCCAAGGAACTTCTTGGGGTAGGTTGGTGGTGTTAATTTATGGCAGCCAAATTCACGTGAACGGAATGATGTCTTAAAATGAAGCCTTATTTTTTCAGCTCGCAAGAAGAAGCAGAAACATTTAAATGAGCTGGCAGTCGGTTGGCAAACGGACCGGTCCGTCTTGGCTTCGTCTTATCTTCAAGTTCGGCATCGAGTGCATGCAAAGGAAACATACATCATGTGCCGATCCATCCCGACACTGAACGTTGGTGCCTGTTGTGTTATGCCTTCTTGTTTTGTTTGCAATATTCCGTGGGTTTTCCGAACAGTCACTTTCCATGGTCTTTCCCCACAAACAGCCAACACACAAAGCGGTCAACTACAAGTTGTTGTAAAATGTTTTGCTTTACGTGTATCGACCGAATGCACCGCGGACGGAAAATGGAGCATTTTAGAACACTTTTCTGGGACGCTTTGCAGGTTGTTTTCGAACGATCCTGCCGGCGTATAATGAAGGGTAGAAGTAAAACTGCAATTATCGTTGACTGTTACACAGGAAATGGCAATAATTTGGCCGATGGTACAGAAATGGTCCAGTAACAAAAAAACCTTATAAGCGTACATAGCTTTCACTTACACATGGGAATAAGTACAACACATTTTAATTATTCAGTTAAAAATGGAAACAATAGTTTAAATAAAGCAAAACATTTGCTTCATTGAGTTTTAGCGAAACGGCAGTGGGCCGTAATGACCCCCTTCTTCGTGCAATTCGTCGATTTAACTGTGTATATTCTATGTTTGATTTCAACCTTCCCTTATCCTCTTTCCGATCCCGCATTAGAACCCTCCATAATCCCGTGCTGCCTTAATTTTTAATTTTTAAATTTTAAATTCTAATTTTCTAAAAAAAAATTTTCTCAAATTTTAGATAATTTGTTGTTCATTTTTGTTAGGTTAGGAAATTAGGTAATAAGTATTATTTAAGTATTTGTGTAACCAAAAGGTAGACAAATAAATTTGAATATGAATATGAATATGAATATGAAACATGCTGTTTTATGAAATGTTTCAACATGTGCATTATGAAATGTTTCATGCTTTACATTATTTAAATAAACAAAAAAATCTCTCCCAAAGCGTTGACCAACACAACGGTGTGCGAGCAACGTCATAAATTGTGCGAAGATGGTCCAGGAAAATGTCCCATAAAACTGGACGTTAGCCATTGGAAAAGGGCCTACATCTGATTCACATGTTCGTGTTGAAGTGCAATTATTTTAAAACCATGCGCCTGCCTGAGGCAGAGAAAGTTCCTTAAACTTTATTCACATTGCTTGTGTCGGTAGCGCAAAGCAACGACAGGCGAGTTTGCGTTGCTTCACTCGCTCTGACGCTAAACTTTACTACAGCCATCGAACGCTGAACCACCCCGGGAACAGGCATAAACTGAAATTTGACGAAATTAAAGTCTCAACTTGGGTGGTAAACAATTTCTCCTTGATACTGTTCACTGTGTGGTTGTGTGGTTATTCTTGCACGATGCTTTCCGAACATAAAAGCTTACCGAACCGGACAGACACACGCGACTCGTCATCGTGGTATAGTGGTGGGTTTTGTTGGCTTGTCATAATAAAGCTGTTTTCAGCAGGATAGCAACTATTCTGCCAAACAACTAATGGTCGCTTGTCGGGCGATGCGATTCAGGTGTTGTTTATTGCGATTCAGTATTACTTGGCACGTCTATTGCGGTAGGCCCAAACCATAAGGTAGTGAATCGAAACGCGAAATAAGAACGGAAACGGGAAATTGTCTGAAACGTATGTTTGTGGTAGAGCTTTTGTTATGTATCTGCAGCAAAGAAAACGTGAATATTGATGATCCTTAAAACTGGATACAAATAAAGATATCCAAAGCAGTACGAAAAGCCTTCAATAGCTTGAGATTTATTTTTCATTGCTTGAATGAATAAAAATTCTTTACGTAGTCGTATCTAGCAATAAGGCAGTCTTTTTAACACGTTGACTGTCATCTTTAGTGGGCATCGGTGTCTAGCACCAAAATAGTAATAATAATTAAATAACCAATCAATGAATGATGAATAAAGGCGTATTGGGAAAGTACTTTATTTTTGTGGTTGACACATTAACAAATAATCTTCAACAGTATTATGCTGAAAGATTATAACATGATCTAGTCGTTAGCCGGTCTCTTGGTACAGTCATCTACTCGTACGATTAAAATCATGACCATCATGGGTTCAAGACCTGAATGGACCGTGTCGCCATACGTAGGACTGACTATACTGCTATGGGGGGATATCAATAAGTCACTGAAAGCCAAGCCCCCAAGTGGTACAGACAGGCGTTGACTGACAAAGGCTGTTGAGCCAAAGAAGTATAAAAAGAAGTCGTTAATTTAGAGTAGCAAACAAAATAAAGTAAAAGACATTTTCAAACAAATCAAGTTTCACTTAAGGGACACTATTTTTGTAACAACGAATGCACTCCAATATTTAGAAGATACAGATATATATTTCGAAATCTTTTGAATGGGATTGGTGTACAATTTAATATTTGACAACGCACGTATTTAAGAAAACATTCAATTCTTGCTCGCTTGCTGCTCCAATAAACCTTTTTAAATGACCATCTTCAAGGTATACCAATGACTCAAATGATCCGTTTGTTACTAGACATGATCCGTTAGAAATATTCTATGATATAACTTTATCCTTCACCTTTGTCCTTCACCCACTACACCGATCGGCCAAAATCATAATAGTCTTATCGTTAGACCTAAAATCAATTCTACACTTGCGAGTTTCCTGTCGTCAGTTATCCGGATTTTCGCCCTGACGGACGTAGACATGCGTGTAGGCATGTTTTTGGGATCTACCTTCGATTTTTAACAAATCCTCATCAGTTTTGGCGACAAAAATGTTGGAGTAGAAGTTTTGTATCATGTTGGTCCAGTAAAATTCCATGGGACGCAGCTGGGGGATATAGGGCCGGTTCGCGGCCTTGGGTTTCATATCAGCTTCCTTCAGAACCGCAAGTCGTTCAGAGTTGTTGGCCATTCGGAATTTGGCTTACTTTCGATACTCTGATTATTGTTCAATAATGCCAAGATGTTATGTTATAAGTGCTGAAACAGGCTTATACGATGTTCAAACTGCCGCACGGAGTCCGTTTTAGACGCTACGGGGAGCAGTTCTTTAATCGCGCACGATGCTAAACGAATTTGCTCAACTTGTTTGGCCATCACGGCTAGAGTTCGACTGATAGAGGTGTTAAGTTTTGTCTGCTGGCTCATGGGATACTATTATTGAGAATGCAATTTACGTTTCGTAAGCGTAGGTTAAAAGAAACACATGAAAAATTGACATTTTTTTAATTCAAACGTTATGTGCTGATTTTGAGACTTCGTGAACAGTTCTTTAAATCTCGTATCAGAATATTATCTTTCCACATCGATTGTCCCAGTTGACGTCGTAAAATTCACATCTTTTTTTAAGCACTTACTTTCATTATATTTTAAAGTATTTGGATAAATGTATCGGCTTGATTTTTTGTAGAAGCCCTGATCAGTGAAGTGAAGAATGTGGTATTTCGAAACATAATTTACGAACTGTTCAGAAAGTGTCAAAGTCAGAAAATGGGTTAAAATATGACGTCCGACAGTAGGGTCCGGCCACTTATCAATAATTTGCGGTTCCCTATCCAAAGAAGTCAGTAGCAGTAACTTACTCTACGCTTCGTAAATCGAACTACTAAGCACTGAAATTAGCACTCTCGTTTTTCTGTCTTATAATGTACAATATATTTCTGTTTTTTTTTTTTAATTACTCCCCAAATTCTTCGCAGGCCGGATTGAATGCTTTCACAGGCCGTATGTTTAATATGTCTGTCTTAGACAATCTCCTTTGTAAAAATGGAAACTCAACTATATAAATAAAATCATAATGCATTAGTCCCAGATGTAGAAAAGACTAAATCGAAATATTCAACTCCGTGATTTTAAGAATAGAGATTGTGATATTTCTTTAATTTATCTTTGATTGACTAATTTTTTCAATTCCAATTTTCATTACTTGGTAGTAGTAGTAGTACTTTGATGTAAGCAGTGTAGAGCTTTTCGTTTTCATTCTCTGTAAAATAAGAACTAATTTCAAAGAGCATATTAGACATAGACGAATAGAATAATAACAGGACGATCTGATTGCTTTGGATGAAGGCGGACACATGCAAACGGTAACCGCTTCCGGGCTCGTTATAATTGCACCGGTGCAACAAAATAACTCATCCCGACAGTCCTACGGTGAGGATTGATGCGGGCAAATCCGATCACGCCGCAAGGTACACGTCCGTACAAAACAACCCTATCTCTACCATGTGCAGTTGAATTGAAACGGAATGGAATGTCAAATGATGGGGTTATTATCGTCCGTTTATCATCAACGCGCTTTCATGTTCGCGCCCGTGTCATTTTTCGTGCTGGCAAAAACACATAAACCACACAGTTGTCGCGCGATGTTCCGTTTGCCTCGCTTCGATATGCTAGTAGCGTCCCATTGCGTGACAGTAGTGGTACGCTGTCTGGCTTGGTTGATAATTATAAAAAATAATCCACCAATGCTCCGACCATCATGACCGGGAGCAGTGCGCGCAATAGATGCTAGCCACAGATAATACAATTTATTTTGATTAAAACCATTAGGTGGCGTCGAAACTCGATGAGTATCGTTAGTGGATGACGTTTACATTTTTGCGTTGGCAAACAAAAAACGTGATCTGACGAAATCGACCGAGGATGCCCTTGGTCGCGTGCCATTTGTGTGTTTTTTATGCATTTTTTTACTCAAGAACCTGGATAACGTTGTTCTAAAAATCAATTCTGACAAGAAAAAAAAAACCTTAAAAAATTACGATGATGTAGAAACTAATATTTAATTTTGTTTTTATCTATGAAGAATTTGAAAAGTCTTTGAACATTTTAAAAGGTCAACGTTTATGTTTCAGCACATCAGTTTATTTGGCACCTCAGTTGATCCAGTCCCTTAATCCAGTTTTACGACCTAACAACATGAATGTCAGAGGTTAAATTCTCGGTATGGATCATACCCCAGACTTTGATTATTAATAGCGCATTAATAGCGTATTTTGGGGCCAACCTGTATTACGGAGATGTTTTGGGAACGCATAAACCGCGTGTCTCGGGAACAGACTATATCTCAAAATCCGCGTATTTCAAATACTGCGTATTTATCAGGCGGACTACCAGTACATTCCAAGCATAGGATTATGAGCTACATGGGTAATCAAGATCAAATGCGTTTTTTTAAATCTCACATTTTATTCTCTAATATCCCATAGTTAGGTACAAGCATCGAAAATATGTTAGTTGTTGTATAATTGATCATTGATTTTTTTATCGTTTCTCGTCGAAACCTCTGCCTTACTTAAGTGTAACGTTACTTGGAAACATGCTATAGCTATGTGAGATTCGCAAATGTTTGAGCATCGTGCAAATGATTGTTAGCATGATTTTTATGTTCACTTGAAGAATTGTTCAAGCCTAACTAGTTAGATAATTGGAATATATAATTTAGTTAAAACATAATTAAATGTTCTTCCCTTGTGAAGAAAAAAAATCAAATCCTAGAAAACGGTTCAGCAAAGTGGCTCATTTTCTCCAATTTATTATTCACTTTTGCGGTAGTAAAGGTTGCACAACCATTATACTTCATCTTGCTGAAGTCCAAAATCTCCGGGAACGAATATTCGCTCATTAACAATTGTTTGTATGCTTTTCCTAGAACTGTTCTTTCATATTGTATTCTCATAAAAATGCTTTGTTGAGCCATTCTCATGAATCCTAGTGGGCAGCTCCACGACTTCAGTTGTATATAATAGAGAACAAAGTTGCTTGCAAAACTCATGACCTCAAGAACTCATGAATCATGTTTTTCTGGTAAACTGTTCCCACTGTGATTTCTGATAGAATTGGCCATTTAAAGGACTAGTTATTAGAACTAGTCCAAGTGAAGAACTAGTAGTTATGTTGATTTTTTCATACATCAAGAATCATTTCATTCATGAGACGGAAATTGTCCGGCATGCCGTCCGGTGCTTTTCTATTCGCCGGTAGTTTATGTGCCTCTCAATTGCAGCGATAACGTGCAACAAAATTGCGACGCTTGTGAAAGCGAACTTTGGATCCTACCTCTTTCTCTCTCTTTTTTCTCTCTCTATCGAAATGGTTAGCATTATCGGTATCGTCATTTTATGCTAATTCATTTCCCACCAGGACGCCTTCATTCCGGTCGAATCCTGACACGCCTCACACATTGCGCCACATGGCGTTGTCCTCTCTCGACCGCTGGATCACTGACAAGAACTGTTAGTGCTATTACGCTATGATGTGTGCCATGGGAATGGTACCAAAAAGGTGTATAAATACACGAGACATAAACACACACACGCATAGAGAAGGAACTCAAATTTGCGTTTCGTATAAACACTCCCCGCAACAATCCCACCGGGTTCTTCGCTATCGGAGCTTCGATCAGGGATTCTTTTTCTCGTCTTTCTCGGGGCGCGCTACAGCGTGTTCAATAATAGATTAATACCATTAGAGTAATAACACTTCCGGGATGTGGCGGAATCGGTTCATTTCCGATTTTGTTCTGCGTTTGTAAATAGATCACAGTGTGTCTGATGCGCGTTTTATCCTTTTTCCGGTTTCGTTGCAGCTTGCTGAAGGAGGTGGTGGCAGCCAAAAATTACACACTCAAACCACGGGTAGTACTGCCGGAAGACTATGTAAAAGGTAGGCCCACATTATTAGCGTCTAAGAAAGTTTTTTTTACTTGAATATTTACTTTTATTTATGAATTGATGAATTTATGATTGTAATGTTACGCTTGAAACAAAGTTGCTTTCACGCGCGGAGCAACTAGTCCCTGCAAACAATGCACGTCAAAATAGAAAGGCAAAACGTCACCACGAAAGATTGGAATCATATTTTTCAAATATTTATTACAGAAACATATCTATTCCATATCATTGCAACAGTTTCCATTAACTAAATTGTTACCGTGTAGTGATATTTGATTCTTTGGAAAAAATGACTATTTTGAAGTCAAAATTAAATGTACCATCAGTTGGCCGCTGAACCTGCACGATGGTTGCATTAGGAACGTTACTTCTGTTACTATCGCTTACCATGCTAGTGTGTATGGAACTTTCGAGCGCTTTTCGGCAGGAACTATTTACACCTTCCTGGAGCCGTTTATATCTTCACCCGGATGCGCCAGTAGCGAACTATCTGTTAACCCTATTACGACCGGTCTGTGCAAACGATAACGTATATCAACTCAAGTTTATGCGCTTTCATGAAGATTCGCAAGCTAACGACATCCTAAGTACCGTGTTAAATGGGTTAACTGAGTTAAGCTGTGCCCATCAGATAACCATGGAGGATGATTTGCTCGAGCAGTTTATGACGTCCAAGAAGTACTTCGTCATCTTTGTCAACAACTCGCCAGCCGTAAGTGACTGTTCAGCTGCAGGATTAGCTCAGCTGATTGCCTACTGATGTCTTCCCTTTCTCCATCGTACAGGATTTTCAAGCGTTTAAATCGTTTCTCAGCTGGAAAGTGTATCGTTTCGGCACTGCGCGATTTGTTGTGGTTGTTTTTCAGCGTTACCGAAACATTAACGCATTTGGTATGTTTCGTTTCGAGGAGTACAATAGGCCGCATAATATTGTCGTACTGTTCTACGATATGCGGGGAATGTTTGACTGCGTGTCATTTGAACCGTTTATGCAAGCGGTAATCTTTCACAATCCAGAACGGCCTTCGTTCACCACGCTCGAGCAACTGTTCCGTCGACAGTATCGCAATCTGCAAGGGTATGAGCTGACGGTGTACTTTACACGTGGAGACCAAGCAAAACGGCTGCAACGCTCAAACCGATACTGGTACTTCATCGATGTACTGAGCCGTCGTATCAATGCCCGCTATCGTATCCACACGGACAATCTGCACAAATGGCGAGAGAATAAACCGATGGACTTTGGCATTGTGTACGACTCCTTCCAGACACACCCGATCCGACGGATTCCACTAAAGCAGTTCAGTTATCACTGCATCCTCTCTCCCAAAAGTGATCGTATCCCGTTCATCCGACTGTTGATTGATCCGTTCCGATGGAACGTCTGGCTGGCGCTTTTGCTTGCCTCAGAGCTGACGAGTTTCTTCCTGCAACGGTACGGCTACCTACGGGGACGCACATTTCTTAGTGTCAATTTTGACATCTTCCAAACGTTCATCAATGGGCCTCCAAGGACACCGGGAGCTGAAACCACGGCAGGCAACTGTATCCTTACAGGCTACATCTATGCCAGTCTTATTCTCCTAACTGTCTATCAGTCGGTAATGACGGCACGCCTTTCAAAGATACTGTTTTATCCTGAGTTTCGTACAGTAGATGAAGTGAACCGATCAGAGCTACCCATTTACGTCAGTCATTACGTGAAAAAGATCAGCTCGCTTAACTTTTCGCATGAGCGTGCGGTACAGTACAGTGGACGGATGGAAGACGAACCCACCATGTATCACATGCTGATACCGTGCGATATCGCCGAACACTGGAGCCGTGTGCGGTGGGATGTGGTCCATCTGGTACAGGAACGATTGGCCCCGTTTCAGGATACGTTCGTACTTTTCTATTACTCACCGTTCGATGAGTTGCTTGATTTTCACTGGACAGCCTTTATTGAAGGCGATCTTTTTCGATACTGGACGACGCGAAACCTGTTTAACCGTGAAGAGGACATAGTTCCTATCGGTGGAGGGTGGAAAGTGTCTAGTGGCGATACAGTGAATGCGTTTCAAGTGTACGATTTGCTTATTTGTTGGACGATCTTGGGTGTTGGAGTCATATGTTCGATTATTGCCTTCTGTTTTGAGACGTTGATGGTCGCCAATTTGAAAGGAATTTTTAATTGTATAATGTCAACGATCAAACGATTGTCAACATTTATCAAACACATGCTGTCAAAATGTGCTTGCTTCAAGCAAAATCATTGTAACATTTTGAAAAAAGGAAAAGAAGATAAAAAGAGAACAAACACATCAAAAGATAAGGCAAAACCACAACGATTGTAAGGATTAGATGAGGTTTTCAATGATTTGACCTCAGGCTAATGTTAATTTACTGTTTTATTAAGTATCAACTGTTACAAACAAAATTATCATTAAAAATCATATTAACCTTGTCATGCGTTGTTAAAAGTTGCAATTTTAAGCAGATTGATAAACTTTGTCTCGAAATTTCAAAAACTACTAGTTAGTTTCCTTGGTTAGTTACTAAACGTTTCTTTAAAAAATTGATCATTATAAAAACCAAGACAGATATGAATCTGACGATTTGTAATGATTAAAATATTGGAAAGTTGAGTCAAAGTGCTTAAATCTAGAATCGTTACGCGCAAAAAACTTGAAAATATGCTTCTGTAGTGTCTCCCCATATCAATTATGATTGATGGTAGAGTACATGTGCATGTTAATTATCCTTACGGTTCCAATATTACACTTCGATGGACAACTACACCACAGAGAACAACAACTAATCCTTTTTTTTTGCATACCGCGGTAGTATAGCAAATTTTCATATTCAAACTCATAATTTCTCGAGCTTGCATAAAGCTTAAGCTAACGACCTAAGCTCGTTATGTTAGTGTTGCAAAAATGGTACCCCGGGGGTGCTTCTTACAAATCGTAGCTGTCATTAGAGAGAAAAAGAATGCGATGCCAACACCTACCAAACGCCAGAATAATCCATTCGTCTGCATTGCATCATTTATTAATCAAAGCGTAGGTGCCAATGTTACCACGTCTTGGGAATCCCCCGATGTTTAACCTAATGTCAGGGGAGGGGGGGAGCGGAGGGAGGAACACACATTGCGTGATGAAGGGTACTATGCTCCTTTCCCTCGAGTGAATGTTTCTTTTATTTGATGCGCGAAATTTCGTTGCCCAAAACAATAGCTGCATCCGTGGTGATATATTGGCTCGCGTCAATCTTTTGGAACGTAGCGGGTAGCTTTAGACGTTGCTATTTATGTTATGCGGAATCAACACTACCATACAAGTACGATGTTTCACAACACATATTAATCAATAAACAATCCAACGAGCTGTTATTGGCAGAGATACTTGTATTTAGGAGATACCCTATACTAATTTAAAGAGATACTTACGTGAAGACTCCGTTCTAATATTTGTATGCAATAAATATGACTTCATTTAGCATAGTTTATTCAATAATGTTTAAAACTTTAACTTTTCCACCTTTTTTTAAGTGTAAGCACACAAAAAAGTGTCAAATCTTAGCTTAAGTTTCCATCACGATTAGTTTACATTTTATTTTATTAATATTTTATTGTTGACATTTGATATGAACAATTTGTCAAGAACGGAACTAGATTGGCTGTATGAGTTTTACTTATAAAGCAAACTCTATCAAATAAAGAAGACTTATTATGATCGAAAATGCAACGATTTAAATTAAACTAAAACAAAAAAAACGATACGAAAATAAATACACTGCATAATAATGGCTTTACACATGCTATGCAATATAACAAGCAGATTTCAAACTGATTTCTCCAACGCAAACGAATTATTATCAGTCTATTGAATGCTAATTTGACTTAATGAAATATTGATTCGGACATCATTAGGAAAGCTTAGCCATTCAAGCACAATTCACAACACGTCAGTCAAATGAATTGCCTGTCGGGAAACATCAGACCATGTTTTTTATGGACTGATTTTTTATAGTTTCAAATGTCCCTTCTCGTTTATCCAATGTTTTCTATCTCTCTCTGTTCGTGTTTCAGTTTCTTTATGCTCATAAATAATTCCACGGTACCCAAAACAGTCGATCGGTTTTGATTTTTACGCCAATCATGTTTGCAATCGAAAAGTGCTTTAAATTTGATTGGCTTAGATTAAAACTGAATCCTGATCACTTTACGCGTTATGCTTTGCAACCTCACGTAGTGGTAACTTTTTTTGGTTCCTTTTCGTGTAGTTCCTTTTCGTGTAGTATTAGTGTTATCCATATACGAGCAACAGAAACACACAAACCTGGTCGTGGGGGGGGGGGGGGGGGGGAGGGGATCGGAAATCCTCCTGATGGTATTTAATTAAGAAATGAAATGGTAAACAATAATCTTTCCATTTTGTCTCGCCAACATTCATGGCCCACAACAAAAAAGAGAGTGCTTCATTTGTCGCTTTCGTTCAGTTTCCAGCACAACATTTTGGCAAGTTGACAACTAAGCCATTTGTAGCGATTACTTTGGTGCTGTTTGAAACGGAGTACAGCAAAGATGCAGGCTTATCATAACTTTAATTTGAAAATATTATTTGCTGTTTCTTTCTCTCCACCCAATCCACTCGTAATTTATGCGGAATCGAAGAAATTTATCCATTAATTAGTATTGAAAAATTACCATTTTAAATTACCACCTAGTATCATACAATCTAGCATAAGTTTGTAATTTACTAAATTCTATTTATATTGTTGTTAACAATTAAAACAGCTATGTATTCATTTATCAATATGTATCATGCTTTTACGTTAGATTATAATATTATAATTGGGATAACTTAAGACAGGTGTATATTATATTATCAACAAAATGTCATCAATAAGAAGATGTTAGCTGTATTAGTTGTTATATTCCTAGTTCTTGTTAAAACTCTATTTACATTAAGGAGTTTCATTATATTGCTTAATTTTGTAACGTTTTAGAAATAAAAAAAATGAATTTCTGTATCAAAAAAGTATTATGTAAGGTTTTCATAGTTTCGAGGAGTTTTTAGAGCAAACATTTTCCTTTTTTTTCATTCATGTCATGTTTAGTTAAATCATAAATATATGCATTTTTAATCAACGTCACTAAATCTTACCAAATAACAAACGAAATTAAATGATATCTATGACGTTTATGATCGGTAACTTTGCAACTTCGTAACAAATTGGTGATGGAAGTTTTTGGCCGCACTAACGACTCCGGACTAACCCGGCAGAACCGGCTCCGCATCAACGCACAGTGGACAGCAGCCGAGATGAAAGTTAACAAATTGAATTGCATATTCCTTTAATCCGAATAAAGCAATGTTATCTACAATTTCAAACTTTACTGATATTACAGGTATTCCCCGATATACGCAATATTCAAAATTTCACAGTCCTTTGAGCAAATTGTACTGATTTGACAACATATCAATTGTCAAATGCAAAATAATTTCCCTTTTGGTGGGATTTTAAAAACTATTTTAAAAGGTAAAAAATTATAAACTTATATAGGGGAGTGCCTGTAATTATTAAGATATAGAATCTCAAATTCTTAAGTTGTGAAAAAAGCTTGATAACTATTTTTTTTAGCTCTTCAAACCATTTTAACTTTTACAATTTTCAACCAATTTTTAAAAATTAATATGTTATAGAAAGGTTCTAATCTATTCTCAATGATCAAAGATGTTTCTTCTTCTTTAGCTGAACAACCGTTGTCGGTCAAGGCCTGCCTGTACCACTACTTGTGGGCTTGGTTTTCAGTGACTTATTGATTTTCCCCCATAGCAGGATAGTCAGTACTACATATGGTGGCACGGTCCATTCCGGGGCTTGAACCTATGATGGGCATGTTCTTAAGTCGTACAAATTGACCACTGCACCACGAAATCGGCTAAAGATCAAAGATGTTTAGTTTATGAAGATATGTCTATCAGTTTAGAAGTTAAAGAGTATAGTGTGCCCTTTTTCTATAAATTGTGTTAATCATGCATCTTTGATATCATGCCAAATTCAAACACCGCAAAACACCGTGGTCTCATTTCTACCGCGGCAAAGCTTTGCATCTTTAAATCAAAAACATCTGTGAAGAAACTAGACGTTGCCTCGCCCAATTTTGCAGATATTGGCATTTTAGCAAATCAGTACTTTCTACATAGCCAAGGGTTTCTGGTGAAGAATTGTTTTCTTGTTTGATTGTTTGAAGAAATACTAATGATGAGTTATTCTTGATGTTTTGGAGTAGGTCTTTAAATAAATTTGATAATTTGATGATCATCGATCATGTGATGATTGATATTTGATATTTGAGAATGTGGCGAACAAGCCAAGTGTACTATGGAAGCTTTAATTTATAATAACTGTAATTCATTAAGCGGGGTCACTAGGCAAATAAGCAGCTGAAGGGAGTAACAATTGTCAGGAATAGACATAACATGAACATGCTTGTTTTTTTTTTTTTTTTTAATTCAGGAGGGACGGCATTTCCGTATTGCTTAACGTGAACATGAAAATAAAATAAAAAGAAAATCATATGAAAGATGCATTTCGATGAAAGCGTTACTTTCTTCTAATCCGTTAGTGTCGCCTCTTACACTTGCTCAAAGGCTGTGCCTAGTTCAATCGTTTTACCAACCTAATATATACCACAAAAACGGTACAAACCGTTAAACATATTTCTCTATTCATAGTTTACCATCTTTATTAGAAGACTTAGCTACAATGAATCCTTTGAATATCAAATGCCTTACTCATGGACATAGGTTATGTGAAGATCACGAAATAATTTTTATATAAGTTGACCTGGCGATATATTATAAACAAAGCTTCTACGTGGACATGCAAGATCAATTTCATTCTGATCATCGTCCTGTAGCAATAACTGACAGTCTGGATAGGTATAACCTCCGAAATTGTCTGGAGCCGGTCGGAGCCGACTCGGGCTCCGACGCCGTTCTGTCCATCGTTCAAACAACTCGTTTATACGTATACGAGGTTTTCTAAGTTTTACAAAAGACGATTTTACTCATTCGTACACCTATCAAATCCAAACGCTACTAATTTTCTAACAAAAAACATATAAATTAAAAACAACATCAATGCTTGAATTAAGGGGAACATATTTTCTGAAACTAACTCATTTGGTTTTATAAAAAAAAAATCTTTAAAAAAATCTAGTCAGCAAAAGTAGGTTAACAATATCAGGCGCCAAACAAATGCTTCAAACAAAGGTTCACTACATTCATTGGTAAAAGATCTAGGACCTGCTTGACGGTTGTTTCGCTTAATTACTCTACACAGCCATTGCTCTATTTACCCGACCCGAATGAATTAGATCCCTCAACGCTACACAATACAAAAAGAAAAATGCATCCCACGTTTCGTTTTCACACCGGCTCTAAAAGGATTGGGGTCAAACATTTCCCCATGGTTGGTATGCAAAATACGCTTTCGAATTATTGTTCCTCATTTTCGGTACAAACGAATGCAATGCCGGTGTAAAACAACCACTAGCAAATAATTAGCTTCATTAAAATGCACTTCGCACCTAGTCTTTCCTTCTCATTACTCACCGAACTCACCACTACTGATGCAAGTGCAGTCAGGCACGAACTGGTGGCGGAAATGTTTTACGAATTTCGGAAGTGCAAGTCGCAATTGCACCGTGGGTACGTATTTATGGCTACAGCCACCAGTGTTCGCAATGAGCTTCCAAGGTCACTGCAGCCTGGTGTCCTTGGAGAAACACGGGGTTTCCCCCAATGAACAGTGCTGTTTGTACGACGCTAACGGTAAATAAAGTCCGCTCACTGGCTGCTCGAGACTTGGTGCGTTGTGTTCCGGTCCGGAAATAAATGCACGCATGAAAAAGCGAACCCAGCATGATCCTGTGCGCAAAATGGTCTATTTTGGGAAACAGGCCGCCCGTTGTGGAGAATGTTTAAGGAGAATGGTTCTCCATTTTACAAGCACTGTACAATCGATGTTTTATACAATGTGTATTCACAAGTTTTCTTCTCTTTTCATTTCAGAGGTTCGGCCACCGTCACAAAAGGGCAGCCCGGTTGTGGTAGAGTTCAGTATATTCGTGGTAGATATAAATTCCATAAATGTCGAGGATATGGATTTTAGGTATCGAAAGCAGCTAAGCAAACAATAACAAAACGTGTATACTACACCACATACATACGGCATACACGCAGCAGATTCGCCCATTTACTCTCATTTTGTAAATTATTCTAGCTTGATCATGTCTCAGCATCCTTAAAACAATATCTATCTGCATGGTATTATATTTCTTTGCATTGAATTAGCATTGTTTGTATAGTTAAGTAAATTAACTGTAGTCTACATTCTAAATACTCCATTTTTCTTTTTTCTTGAGGCATAAAAATGATAAAAAACATTCTGCTGTCAGTTCTGAAATGTTGACTTCTATGAAATCCCTAGTACAGTGGAACCCCTCATAACGAGTTTAACTTTCCTTTCTATAACCAAAACTGCGCCTATACCAATGGGTATAAATAGATAAATAAAAAATAAAATACATGAAATCAATTTTCAAAATTTTGATTTTTTGATCAATTTTTAAAAACATGTTTTTTTATGCATTTTGAAATTTTTGGATCGGTTCGATTTTCCTATAAAATTTTATTATAAAATTAATAAGCCATACATACCCGGGTAGGGGATTATAGAAATGAAGGATATTCTGTTCCAGTGACTCACTCGTTACAAGAAAAACTCGTTCTGCGGGAGGCTCTTTCCCATGTGATTTGTATGAAAAGTAAAATGATTGGTTCCAGGATCGCAAATGTGTTGATAAAAAGGGCATATATGCATCTGAAAAAATGAATCATTTCTTTATAATACTAATTATTGGGAAGATATTGGTAGTTATCTTTTTATTTGTCATTATTATAGGCAATTTCTAGATAGACCATTTAAATTAGCCAAATAATTTCATCACAATTCAAAATTTATTATGGTATTCATTCATCAGAGCAAACAAGGTCATTATAGATTTCAATAAATGTATTGTGCATAGAGGTAGTCCCCGGGATACACGGTACCTCTTATACGCGGATACGGAGATACGGGTTTTCTAATGTTGACAGTTCTTCGAGCAAATTTTTCTGATTTGACACATCAATTGTCAAATGCCAAATAATTTCCCTTTTGATCGAATGTTAAAAACCATTTCAAAATGTTTAAACCTGCTTCAGAATCATTATATCATTATCAATTCAGAATCATATTAAATAATTAATAAAGTGTCTAAAACCACTCCCTGCAAAATTACACGACGGGCAATCACGAGATTCGACTTGTGTGGAAATTCGAGATACGCGGTATTTTGCTGCTGTTTTCGATCCCCATTAACCGTGTATTTTGGGGACGGTATAGGGTAAATGTACCTATAGTGATGGTAGTACCAATAGTGGTGGTATTGCACTAAAATGCGGTTCATACGGCAAATTAAAAGCAATTAAGTTATTTACGTTAGTGTGAAATGTTCTTTAGCCTTTTGCAAAGGGTTTAAAAGTTAAATGGGGCCATTCCGTTACTTAGTGACCGAAAAATCCATTATTTTGTGAAATGTGTCAACATTTTTCCAAAATCCTTAGGATTTCATAACGAAACTCATATTTCTGTTAACGTTCTAAATGACCATATAACCACGCAATTACAAGTTTTTCAACATAACTGTTATGAAATGTTATTGTTTTACTAAAATTATTTGCCTTTTGACCATATTTATGCATTTTTAAGTGTTTTTTACCATAGTGCCATTATAGGTACACAAAACAGGCATGTTCTTATAGTGTTTATAGTTATAAAATCAATAAAAACAGGTCGTTTTCTGTTTATTCGAGGATATTTTCGACATGTCGTACTGTTTTCACTAAAATAAGCAACAGAAATGAGTTTTATGTAGGTAATTTACCAAAAACAGGCCAAAATTCGCTTATATGGCTGAATGAAAAATTGACTTCAAATCAAGCACACACTTCCGGGTGTAGGTTGACGACAGGTGTGATGCAGTACTTTCGTCAATAGTTTCATCGATTAACATTATACATTTTTTACGATCAAATTACGGAAGAAACCAATATTATGGCAGTAATCCTTGCTATTCATACGAAAACAGCTTCTAAACTAAGTTTCATTGATATTATACACCGTTTTTGATGCATCTTTGTTTACCACCACTATAGAAACACAATAAGACGACTATAGGAACCATACCACCATTATAGGTACAACGAAGCAGTCACAAAAATTTGTATTTTTTCGAAAATTTGATGTATTTCATGGTAAAAATGGTTGTGATTGCTATGTGTTAAAATATTCAGAGAATTTCCTTTCTGACACTTTAAATCCATTAAAACACATCGGTACCACTACAAATTGCACCACTATTGGTACATTTACCCTATATATCAAAACTACAACACACTTGCACATCTTCAACAAACGCCTCATCTTCATGAGCAAGTAGCTCCAGAAAAACGCACTAGAAACACTCGTCAATATATACCACAAACTTTTGCCTCACACAATTATACGACACTTTTCATCATGTGCGATAGTTTTATATTAAACGATTGGTTAATATCAAAGCTTTTGTTTGCCTCAGCGGTAACCAAAATCAAAGAAATACTCAATGTTAACCAATCGTGATCTTGATTGAAACAAAACTCACTTTACAAGGTACTCGTTATGAGGAGTTTTAGTGTGATAAAAAAATTGTTTTTTGACAAAAGATATCATAATGTTACCCAAATCTAAACTTACAAGAACTACATATACAGGCGGTCCCCGAGATACACGGTTAATGGGGACCGAAAACGGCCGTAAAATACCGCGTATCTCGAATTTCCGCGTAAGTCGAATCTCGTGATTTCCTGCTAAAATATAACAAATTTTCGTGTAATTTTGCAAGTAGGGGGCGGTTTTAGTCATTTTATGAATTATTTGATATGATTCTGACTGAATATAACTGTTTTAAACCTTTTGAAATAGTTTTTAACATTCGATCAAAACGGAAATTATTTGGCAATTTGAAATTGATGTGTCAAATCAGTACAATTTGCTCAAAGAATTGTCAAATTTAGAAAACCACGTATCTCCGAATCCGCGTATAAGAGGTACCGTGTATCTCGGGGACCGCCTGTATATTTAATACAACTATAATAATTATGACTAGAAGGATTCAATTTTCACTATGTAAATACGGGTTTTATTTACGTTCACATTTCTGCAAAATGTTGTACATTATTGATACCATTTATTTGTATATTTTCACTTATCCAATTTCATTGCAAGCGTTTCTGCTTCATTTACTGAACGTTTTAGAGGTCGCAACATATCAAACGAAGAGAAAAATACGTCAAACATGTGCACTCTCTTTATCAACAATCATAAATCTGCATTTCCACCCAAATTTCCCCGTCCAAACACGATTGAAATCTCTCTTCCAAAACCAAAACACAAACGACAGAACCGTTCGCTGGTCGGGACCACACCGATCACAAACGATTCCATTTCGTTTGCATATTCTCCCACCCTAGCCTTCCAATGCCTAAACACACACACACACACATATACATACGGGTCGGAACTATGGCCATGAAAATAAAGTGCACACATTTCGGTTTACTTCCCGCTTTGTTCCCCCATCTCCCGCGCTCCTTGCGAATGACGTCCTTTGCGGCCTGGGGCGACACTAAGCGGGTCCCGCAAACAAGTTGGTGCTTGGGTGGCACCAAAATGGTGCGCCACTGGTTGGAGGTTCGGTCGTCCTTCAATTAGACGCCCCCGTACCCCCGGGGCAGTCCAATTTTGTTTGGTAGGAGGTGGCCCGTTTTTCTAAACAACAGCCCATAACTTGAAACCCGCCAGTTTCCAATGGGCTGCAAGCCCACTTCCGCCGTGACATCGGTGTCACCTTCCGTTTCGATTGTCACTGTGTGACAGCGAGCCAACTAGCGTAGAATAAAGTGGAAATATAAATACACTCCCATGCAAGCGCCGATGAGAGAGCAATAAAAAGAGCAAAAGAAGCAATAGAAAACAAGGAAAAAGAAAAGGCAAGAATGTTTCACAATCAAATCAGTATATCTAAATATTCGGTGTGGGGGTTTTCAGTTTCTGTTGGTAGTTGTATTTGTATGTGTGTATGTGTGTGCTTTTGCTAATTTTCCCTCCTCCCCTGGCAGTTGATTTTAAATTTGAAGGCTCCGCTTCGCCTCGATGCACTTCCTTGCCCATTGCTTTGCTTTACCCATCCCGCCACACCATTCTGCTTCAACACGAACACAAACTCTGTGTCACACAGACACACACACACATTCGTAGACACACTGACACACAATGACCAAAGCTCGTAGAAAACCCCATCATCGATGGCGGTGGGTCGCGATGGGAAAGCAATCGATTAATAATGCAATTTTCCCCGTCTTTCATGCACTTTTCCGCTCCGGGGGCTGCGTTTCGAATCATCCGGCGCCGCAAACGTTAACAACCAACCACCGAATCCAACCGAACCTCCATCGAACGCCACACAAATCTCACGAAACAAATCAACACCGCGCACCGCATATCCAGAGTAGATATGTTCGTGCACCAGAAGTGGGTCGAGTCGCGGCTGGATCTGCACGACGACATTTTCGAGGAGGGCGACGATCACGTGATACTTCCGCCGGAGTTTTTCGATAATCTATGGCAACCGGATCCGTACTTTCTCAACTCGAAGATTTCAGGTAATTTACGCGACCACTACCCGTTTGAAGGGGTAGTGCGCGTGCTCTTGAAAATGGTGGAGTGTGAAGACTTTTTCCTCGTTTTTCCTATTCTTTTAACCGTTGGTTTTACTTAAATCTTGTACGTTTTCGTTCGTTTGGTCTTGTAATGCTTTCCAACCTTCTTTTGCTTGTTTTTAAACCATGGTTTTCATGGTTTTGTAAATAATTTCCATTGTAATTGTTTGTTTAGTTTGCTGTGAAACTCTGCTTGCTTATTTTTGATGAAATTTGTTATTTGTTAGTTCTCGTTTTTGAAATGCTATACGCTTTTTTATAAAGCAAAAAAAAAATGTTAATGTAAAATATTCCTTATTATTGTTGCTGAAAAACAGTTTAATTAATATTAAAGGATATTTTATAGCAGTTATAGAATTGTGTACAGAGCATGTGTGTGAGAAAGTACAAATTATCCATAGTACAAGCTTTCGAAATCCACTGATTTACCTTTTAAATCTAAGTTTAATCTCATAAAATTTTATTTAAACTTAATATTTGGTGTGTCGAATGTGTTTTATACCAGAGCTTTCTATTTTCCTTTATTTCCTCAAAAACGACTCATAGCCCCTATCGTTCAAAATACTGAAATTTAAATAGATTTTATTTTTATTTTTATTTATTTCCAATTCTTTTTTATTTATAATGTTAAAATGATTATAAAAACTGTCTTTAGGGCTTAAAGCCTCTAGATAGGGCTTCAATAGTTTAATATTCGATATTGAATGTTCGTCAAGCTGTGTAACGTTTAACACAGAAAAAGATCGAAAAGGAAAAAGTACATTTCCATGAATGATTATAATCGGTTGTAGATCAATCAAATACTAATTTTGTTCAAAGTGAAGTAGTAAAAAGAAATGCACAGTGAAATGTCAATGGTAGAAATGGTAGAATGCTCCATTTTAATGTTCACTCTCTAAATGATTAAAAATCATTACAAAACGCATGTAACATTTTACAAACAATACATACGTAGCAAGTTTGTATTTGAGACACGAACCATGGTTTGCAAAACCAATTGATTTAGTTTGTTCTATAAAAAAGCCTCTTTTCATGTATTCGCGATTAAAAAGCGTTTTTTCATAAAAAATTGGAAAACTATGATGAAATATAAGTATCGTCTGCTTATTGGCGTAACGACCTACGCGATCATGCGCTACAGGCTTTCGAGACTTCTTGAGTACTACCCCATGCAGTCGGATAGTTATTGCCATGAAGGGACCGTCTATTCACAAACATATAAGCTGCGGTCTAAACACTAGACAATCTTCCCTTTGTAATACACATTACGCTTCGCTATAGTTATTATTTTCAATGAATTGGCGCCACGACTTTATCCTTCGCCCAATGTAGAGCTAAAACACAAGGACATGCACATTACGCCCTAACCAATTTGCCCAGTAAACCGTTTCCGTGGATGAAAAATTAACCCATCTCCACCGTGTCTACCTGTAATTGCCATCGCCTCGTTACAATCGCAATTGATTTTAGTCTTCCTTCCTGCCGACGGTGCTTTGCGCGAAACAGCTTTTGGTCGTTGCACACTGCACGACGTATCCTTTCGTCGGCAGCAACCAACCGACAGCCATCGATCGTTTGGATCTTCCCGCCGGAATTGCTCCTGCCTGACGGTATCAATCGAGTATTCGCGCGGCTTGCACCCGATGGCTGTAAGGTCGTGTAGTTTTCACTGACCTTGTATAACCTGGGGGCCATTGGGGCCGAGCGTGCACTGCTATTTGCTGTGCTTGCCGTGGTGTGTCTGTGTGTTGCAATCCCTTATCGCCTAATGTCTGCCTACCTTGTAATGGCCGTGTAACACATTGGGAAAACTTCCGGTTAATGTCCTATCGAAGGCTTCCGGGTGGAGTGAGGGACAGAGAAAGCACAGGACAGAGAAGGAAAGCAAGTGCTTGCTGCAAGTTCATGCTCAAGGTTTCTGAACGGCTCGAAAGTTGTGCTATGCGAGAATTTGCATTAGCTGATGAAATGTTACCGATAACCTTTGGACCCTTGGGTAAACTTTTAGCATATTTTCCTTATCAATTTAGCCATAGGATGGATAGGCTTTTCGTTTACTAGAGACGCTTGTACTAGAGCTTACACTGTTTGGGAATATTAGTATGTCCTTCGTCTAGTACAAATAACAGTATTGCAGGCTAGTCGGTGACAATAGCGTTATATTGCTTTGCCTTTCTTTCTGCCATTGCTAGTAGGCAATGTAAATAGAATCTTTATAGTAAACACCACAGCAACAACGGCAACCATTAGTAGCACCTTCTCTGTTTATGTCACAAGCGTACACAGACAACTCTACAACACCAACACACGAACGGTATCTATTCCTTTTGATAACCACCAGCAACACTCTCACACACACACACACAAATGACACAAGCAGCAGCAACAAAGCAGAAACCCTTTTCCAATAAGTACAGTACAGTACCAGTTCACCACTACTTGGTCAGCACAGTCTGGCGGACGGAACGAACCGTCCCCCACATCCTCGAACAATGTATGCGCAATGCTCACGTTAGCTCACGTACCTCATTCGCAGGTCAAACATTTATTAATGAAGGTATGAATAGGGTGTTGTGTGGCAAGATCAGCTGCATGACGTCCATGCGCCAGAAAGGTGAGTGTACCCCCCGAACAGACAGACAATGTGCGGCGAGACACAGAGCCACGGATAACACACTCTCTCCCATACACATCTATCTCACAAATTCGATACGATCACAAACATCCGTACACTCATCGTTAGCGAGCTCACGGGTCTTCGGCAACGTACTAAGCAGCATAGTGTAACGTCATACCCTAGTACACTGGCAAGTAGTGTAGTGGATCACTGTCAGCCATTGCTTCATTCACATATTCCATATATATTCGTACACTGTTCGGTTCGGATGTGTTCGTTGTTTCGTTGCAGCTTTTGCTAATGGATAATGAGGATTGTACTGTTGCTGCTGCTTCTGCTGGTGGTGCTGCTGCTGGTGTTGTTAATTGAGTTGCTTTGTGTTTGTTTTTGAGTTATTTGTATTAGGTTATTTGTGCTCTGCATTTTCCCTAGTTTTTACATAGTCATGGAATTAGGAATCGAGAAATGATATTGAGTTCTATAAGTGTGTAATTTCAATTGAGCGATCTGTTTCAGATCATGGTTAGCTTTTATATTTTAAAACGCGATTTACATGCCATTTTGTTTATGATTTTAGATCATTGTTCTAATTTTTGTGCTTTGAGATCATGCAGTACACTCAATTCTATAGACAGTTATTGTATTTCACACGATTTCTTTTTTTTTCATTTGTTCGTTTTTTTATTTCATTTTCATTTTATTCATTTAAATGAAATGGTTATCAATCATGATGTGTTTCAGGTATATTATTCTAAAATTGAATTGAAGGCTTTATTGTCTTGATAAACTAAATAATTTAAGAGCAATTGGCAAACTCACATTTGTATTATACTATCTAAGAATTTATTCAAAAAAAATTTAGCTACAGTCCATTAACATCTTCCAAACTTCAATGTCTTATAACTATCAATTCTACGAATTCTTCGCCTATTCTTAGAAAAAGACAGCTAATATCAATTGAATAAAAAAGAGTAAAAAATGGGATGTTATTTGCAGACAAATAATCTTCTTCTTCTTTTTGGTACAACAACCGCTGCCGGTCAAGGCCTGCCTGTACCCACTCGTGAAGTGGGCTTGGCTTTCAGTGGCTTTTTGTTACCGTAGCAGGATAGTCAGCCCTACGTATGCGGGCACGGTCTATTCGGGGCTTGAACCCATGACGGGCATGTTGTTAAGTCGTTCAAGTTGACTACTGTACCACCAGACCGGCAGACAAATAATACTAAATCATTTTTAATATTTTTTATCTATAAATGTATTACGATAGGAATGAAAATGAACAATATTCCAAATTTAAAATTGTAATCTAATATACAACAAATGTTGTATAAGTTTTAAAATTTTCCTATACAAAGTGTATAGAGAAACTGGATATAACGATCGTAGAGATCAAGCGAAATTTGGACATTGGTATAAATTTAGTAAAATTAATTTTATAACTAAGAAACGATTGGCTGTCCAAATTAATTGAATTAGAATAATGTCATGTACAATGAAGAAGTGAAACGAAATATACTAAACCAAAAACACGTGCAACATAATACACCAGATTCCTTTATGAAGACATTCAAGAAAGACAATAATATGTAAAAACAATCACGAAACTGTTAATTTTTTTGTCTTATACATCAATAATCCTCGAAGTGACTACATCTCTTAGAGAGAGGTTTGATTTTATTTTAAATTGAATATCTAATCCTGCCTTTGGCTTTGATTGATTTATTTGATTTATTTTTCTGAATAACAACCAAGCTATGTCACTTGCAAGCATACGCAGAATTCTAAATCCAATTTTATGTGGCTTCTTGTCGTCAAATACATGACGCTGGCTTTAATGTTTTATTTGCTATTTAATGTCCTTTATGATACTCAGATAGATTATGATCATATTATTTATGGAATATTGCTACTAGGACTAGGATAGGAGAGCAGGCAATGCTAGCCATTTATCTCTTATGTTACCTGAGTTTGTAAATGTTTATTTCTATGTCCTACGATGTATCTGTTCTCCCTTCCACCATTATTTGAGATCATACCCATCATCCACAAACGACGGCAACGTGTAATGTGTAAATGTGAACTTTCCATGTAACTGGATTACAAATTGTATATTAAAAATAAAAATTACATTGTCTTATCCATCCCGGTCTGGTGTTTCCCCCTTTTTCTTTCCCTCCCTCTACCGTCAACCAGAAATTGCAACACTTACGCACAAGTTCTCGTCGGTGACGCTGTACAAAAACTCAACGGTACGGTACGCCTGCATGATGCACGCCATCATCGCTTGCCAGATGGAATTCCAGCTGTACCCGATGGACATCCAGATCTGTCCGATCTACATCGAGAGCTTCTCGTACCACAACCAAAAGATACGGCTCAAGTGGGCCGACAACGGTGTAACGATCAATCCGGAGCTGAAGCTACTCCAGTACAACCTCGGCCAACCGCTGCAGCTCGAGGAGACGGACGGGTACATGCCGGAAAAGTATGGTAAGCATGGAATCATTAGGGTGTCCCTTGAAGGTTGAAATTTTCATAGAACTAACTAATTCGCTGATGTGTTGCAGGGAACTTTTCACGCCTGGCCGTATACTTTCGGTTCGAGCGGCAGATTGGACACCACCTAATACAGACGTTTGCACCGTCCTCGCTGGTAGTGATGCTGTCTTGGTTTAGCTTCTGGCTCGGGCTGGATGCGATACCGGGACGGGTCACACTGCTCGTCACCTGCATGCTGACGCTCGTGACAATGTTTACCGGGATGCGGGCAGACATACCTCCAGTGGCATACGTGAAGGTAAGCTTTACGTCTTTAAAATTGCACAACTCACTCTCGAATGACTGCCTGTCTTTTCTTCCTGCACCGAAAGGCACTGGATCTGTGGATGGCTGGCTGCATGCTGTTCGTGTTCTCCGCGCTCGGTGAGTTCGTCGTAGTTAAGGTGCTGGACGTGCAGTACCAGTATCAGGTGAACAAGGTGCCGAAAGTGCTGCCGATGCGTATCAGCGCAATGGAGAAGGGCCAGTGCGTGGGTACGGTGGCGAACTGGGAAGGCGGTACGGTGAATGTGCGTCCCCGCAAACCCACCCAAACGCCGACGACCCCCGGGCAGGTGTCACTGCAAGGGAATGGGGGGCCACAGCCACCGCTACCGCCGACCAAGCAACCGACCCGCCGGCAAAGCATCCTATCCGTCGCTTGGACCGACACCGACACCGGCATCGAGAAGATTATGTGGCGCGAGATCGACAAGATGTCGCGCGTCGTCTTTCCCGGTCTGTTTCTCGTCTTCGTCGTGCTTTATTGGCCGATCTTGATTTTTAAGACCTCGTAATGAGGGGAATCAAACGCTTTGCCTTACGGGACACACACACACACCTCACGCGCGATGATGCTGCTTCTTCCTACCGGCAGGCGGTCGCTCAGCGTGCAGAACCACATGGTACCGTGCCGTACGGGACCGGCTCACCGGGGTGGTTATGCACCATGCGGAGCGGAAACATTCTAAATCCCATTGCACAAAACATTAAAAACACCGGTTTCTACCATCTTACCACACCAAATGTAGCGTAAAGATGCATGTTTACAAGGAATATTGTAAAGGGTAGGGTAGAAAGATAGGCTACAAAGACAAGATAAAGCTTTATTACGTATAAAGAAGGGGAAACAGTGAGTAAACTGCTGTAATTTGCTGTACCCGGTATGGTTTATTTTAAAATCTTTCCTTTTCGCAAGCTACAACCCTTTGAGAAGGTTTTAGTACAACAAATGAGGGGGGGTCATAAATAACTACTTTAACTACTAGAATGTCTGGTGCGCTATCAATAGGCTCGCAGGCGTTCACGCAGCAGCTAGCAAGGACAATATTGTACGTGCATTACTGAAGAGCAGAGAATAAAATAACACACATACACTCACACAATATTTCATACAAGATACAACAAAAACAACAACAAAAATATTGTAAATTTTAACCGAAACGTTGTTTAAACCCAAAAAAACACACATACACACACTAAAGATGCACCGCGCGTGGCTAAGCTGCAACACAGTTAGGCAACAGCCCGTTAGTAGTGGTGGTTGTATAGCGTTCATATACAAAGGCAAGTAGTAGGAATTTAAACAGCAGCTGTGAAAGCAATAAGTACCTTATACATATTTAAGTACGAGTAATGTTACCAAAATGAAAATGCGAGAAAATGATAATTAAAAGCAAGAAGTAACGAGAAAAAGTAACTTAATATAACAACAGAGCAAAGAGCAAAGTAGACACAACACAGAAAAGAGAAAGGAAGATAAACAAGAAAGAGAAAAAAAGCAAAGCACAACACAACATAGAAGCAAAAGGGAAGGTTTTACATTACAAAAAACGAAAAACAACCAACTAAGCATAAAACGCTGTGCCTTTCATAAAAAGGAAAACTTTATTCCATTATTTTTTGTCCTAGATGGTAGTGAATTAAACAATGGTGCAAGGAAGCAAACGTTACAGATAAGAGAAATCAAACGAAATCATGCCTTTTCGAGCGGATTGGCGAGCATCGGGCCCGTGTCCTATGTGCTTACACCGACACCTCTACTGCTGCAAGCGCTCCTGCTGCTGCGATCGCACGCACACTGTACACAAGCACGGACACAAATACACACACACATACATACATACATACAAAATTGAATCGCAAATCATTGTGATAACTATTAGCTAGCAAAGAAATTTGAAACGAATACAATAAAAATAGGCAGACGAGAAGGAAAGGGACTCGACAGCATTCGCTTGCACTGCAGTAGAAATGGGAGATCGAAGTGGAATAAGCAAGCAGGTGCGATATAACACTAATTGGCGGATAAATTATTTGTTATCCAATCAAAACAAAATAACTAGCAAGAAACCAATAAACACAGAAGAGAAAAGGAAAATCAAACCTAATAATATACATTATGAAACCGCGAACTGCAAGAAGAAGAAAGCGATAAATGGCAATACAGAAACAATAGCACAGTTAATGAAACATAAACACAATACAATGAAAATAGGCATTAATGAAGCAACTGCTTGCAAATGATGCAAATATGAAAAGAAGCAACTTCGGTAATCGAAAAGAAACTAACAACCATAACAAGATCCCCCTGTAATGTAAATAGTAATGATCTTTGATTAACTATAGGAAACTGAGCTTCAAACAAATATGCTTACAGCAACGAACAGAACGGAACAGGAAAACAAAACAAACAAACAAATACAAAGCGTACTACCAAAATTAGAATAATAAGAGCGTGGGTAACAGAGCAGTGAACGATGCAAGCGAGTGATTGTACCGTACACGTTTATGATTTCTTTTTGATTTGTTTTTCTGTTATTGTTGTTGTGAGCTCATCACGCCGTTTTGTTTCAATAAAAACACGTTGTGTGAAAACGTGTAGAGGAAACGAGAAGGAACAACGACAGCTACAAATCATGGCACAGTTAAAACTATGAACACGCTTGAAGGCTTCTGAACGATTTGAATGTGAACGATTGTTGACGAACACACAGTTGTTATGTTTTATGTTGTGTTTTGTTGTTTCCCTATTGAGATTTTTTAAAACGTTCTAAATAGTGATCATTACATTATAGTAAAGAAGAGGGGGATGACGATTTCGTTGTATGAGAAATGATAAGAATTAGTTTTAATAAGCAGTAAGATTCCAAACCAAAATATACTAATGAAAAAAAGGAATCGTTGGTTTGTAATAATGTTTTAAGGTGGAAAGAAAAAAATGGTAAATTAAATAACATTTGTTTTATGCTTAATAAAAACATCATTCTTTTTCTATTTTCCAGTTTTTAGAGTGTCGCTATGGAAACAAAAACATGAAATCGCTATAGCAACCGTTGTACTATATAAGCAGCTCCACTGACACATCTCCTGTTCATTCTCTAGTTGACTATTAATATACTTACATCCAGTGTTAGAACATATATAGTTTTTTTTCATTCCGGAAGTATATATAGCACCTGATCCAAGGGAGCGATAGTAGTAGTTCTCGCGATAACAGAAGCAAGCGGAGTCTCTAGCTTCTAGCAAACTCTTAAGGCCTTGGCTACTAACATCAGTGAATTTTCGTTCGATCACGAAAATTGAATCATTATTGAGAAATGGTACAATCGTACCAGGGATCTATTCGAATGGAACGCCAAGCTGCGATTGTTGCTGAAAAAGTTAGACAAATCCGCAAACGATAGGTAGGTCAACTACATCTTTCCAAAATTTGGTGGTACCGTCAAAACCGCTCTCGAAAATATTCGGCACTCAGTTTTACACTTTCAATAAGCGTTGGCCAGTGCTTCCAGCTGATCAAGGTGAAGGTGAAACGATGTTAAAAATAAGAATATCGATCAATTCATGTGAGGGGTCTCAAGCTTCATACCTGCATGGACACACAGGAGCCATTTTTCTCCTTTCCCATATCGAAGGTGAAACAGTAGAGGCTTCCGTGACTCTCCAATCAGGTTTTGGATCTAACATTCCACATTATCTAACAATACACGAATCTTTTGTGGACTCTAAAATGGCAAATTTATGAACGCGTACACATTAACACTTGTTTTTACCGCATGGAAATTACTAAAAATCTTTCAACGTATATTCTCCCGTGCGAAGGGATCCCAAAATTAAGTTTAAACACTAAAATACACAGTTTTATTTGAACCAGCCAAAATATTACAAGCAAAGATTCCCCAGCCTACAGCGGATAGCAAAAATTGCACCAAAAAATTCACTGAACTCTGCTCGATTTTCCGTTGCCATGGGAGGATTATCACCGGTTCGTCAATCTTAAGAGTGATGTATCAATGATTGCCATGCTAAAAATAGAGCCATGCTAAAAAGATCGGTCCAGTAGACCAGGGGTCTCCAAACTACGGCCCGCGGGCCGCATGCGGCCCTCAAGAGCCTTTAATGCGGTCCGCGATGACTGGGTAAAGGTTAAATTAAATAGCTTTCTTTTCTGACTAACCAATCAAAATTATTTTTTTTAATTCTGGAAGACGAAAATCAAAATTCAATAAAAGAAAGCTCTAGAAATTTTATGTATTTTGCTAGTATTTTCTTATTAAAACGAGATTTGAACTTCCACCCATTCTAAAGGTAGCGTCAAAATGGCCCTCAACGAAGTTGATTGTGAAGCAATGCGGCCCGCGAACTGAAAAGTTTGGAGACCCCTGCATTAGACTACAACGCAATCCTAGTAAGCAATGCGGACCGTTGCATTTTTTCGGGATGACCAATTCTTGGATCACCAGGGCAAACAGTACAACCTGACAAGGAAGGCTATTGCACCTGTTTTTCCAAAACGGCAATCAGTTCCAGTAGGGGAGGAAAAGAAATCGTCGAATCGGTCATAAAAAAGTGGCAGGTTTATTGGTGGGTGAACTGCGCGGGCGCTAGAGGTTTCGTCGATATGGAGGCCCTGTCCATGTTGGCCCCTGGCAGGTCTTATATGATTCCTCCCAAAATTGGTGCCGTAATTCCCATCACATAATGTTTACTTCGCGTAAGAAAGAGCCTAAATTGCCCCAAAATTCTGAAAACCTCCGAAAATCCTTTAAAACCCCATGGTTTTTCATTCCGAAAGTAATCCGAACATATAATTTTTGTAGTCATTCAGCCGTACCGGCGAACTCGTTCGTTCCTGGGAACGTTCGCCGCGACGCTCATTTCCACTCATTTCATAGCCCTCTAGATCAAAACTTAGAAAAACGTATAGATTTTGTACTGGTCAACCTAGTGGTACAACCCTGTCCACTCATGAGCGACGAATGTTTCTCGTCGAACGAGTTCACCAGTATGGCTGATTGTATACTATGAAGTTCATGTGAACCCGGATTGCTATGTTAAGTGTCTGTATATTTCCCAGCTCTTTTTGAGTCCTTTTGTAAAGGAAGCATTCACCATTGTTCAAATTACAGTGAATCCTCTCTTATTTGAGACCCCTCTAATTTGCAAAACCCCTCTTATTTGAACATTTTTCACAGTCCCTTCATTTTCACAGTCTTTCTAATTTGGAAAACCTCTGAAATCTATACCACTCTTATTTGTGTATGGTGTTGCCATGGTTAATGAATGATGTATGCTCCAATCTGCAATCGTGTTGAAACCCCCACTTATTCGACAGTCCCATCGCCTCTGAAATAAGAGAGAGTTGACTGTAGGTCAATGTTTTAACCGTGCTTTTGTCAGCTCCTTTACTCCAACTTCTCTAAAAAGGGAATTTAGTAGCACTGTTTCCATATATCTTTCGTATGTTTGAATGATTTTCTTTTTTTGTACCTAAGCTTTTCATGTTGCCGTTGAATGTTAAATTCCCGCATGTTTTCGAATGAACTGCCGAATGGATGGTGCGCTTATTTTAGTAAACCCGGACGGTATTTGACCCTGGCAGCCCGGACCAACGAAAGAGGTAGCACCTGCCAGCTTGCCCTCACAAACGAACGGTCCTCCACTGTCTCCATGGCATATGTCCACTCCATTTCCTTGGAAAGCACAGATAAAACTGTCGATAGAAAAAATAGAACAATAGAGATGTACTAAAACAGCGAAAGCTACGATCAAAACGGTAACTGTTACTTACTCTTTCGGCACGTAGATATAGGCTGACGCACACTTCTTCACTGGCACTACCTGGAGCATCGCGTACTGCATAATGTCCGGTGTGGCTTTCGTAGCATACTGTGTCCAGCCCCAGCCAATCACGTAGCACTTAGTTTTAACAGGAACGTCTGACACTTGGAGCGCAATGGGAGCTATAGTCTTATACCCTTGGAAGGTATTGTTCACTCGAATAATTGCTGCATCGTAGTCAAGTGTCGAAGAATTGTACTGCGGATGGATAACGATTTTGGAGGGGGAAAACACAACACCTCCACTGGTTTGCGACGCACTGCCACCGTACATTGTGATCTGTGTAATTAAGTGTGGAACAAGACTCCGGATTGAAGCAAGTACGTAGATACCAGGAAAAAGATCGTTCGCTTACCGTGGCCGGATCCTCAATGTGGTACACACAGTGAGCAGCAGTGAAGACGTGCCAGTACGTAATGATGGTAGCTCCACAGTAACCTTCGTTTTTCACTCGCATACGCACTATGTATGGAAATGTTGCGACATTTCCCTGCTTTCCATTGATAATGCGCCCAGAATGGGATGAGTTGGCGTTGGTGTCGACACTCTCCCGTACACTAGGGGACGATTGCTCGTTTCCATTGTCAGTGTTACTTTCCGCTTCGGCACTACTGTTCGCCAACACACTGCCATGGAACAGCAGCTTCACAAGTAGTACGACACAGATTGCTACTACCTTCATCGTGGCACTGGTACTGTAATTCTAACGCACTGCTCGTCAATATCGGTTGTATTTAAAGCACATCACAGCTTTTGCACCACAGCGGGTACAGAAACTTTTGTTTACTTTGATAATCTCCAAAATTAAGCCCATACTTTGTGCCCTAATATTGTAACAGCTGCGGGCGCAAGAAATGCTGACCCAGTGTATCTTTCCATGTCGGAGCGTAGACTTGCTATTTTTTGCATTTTAATAGCTAATACTCTTTTGGCTATTCGTCACATCGCTTTCATTGAAACTTTCCTGTATTTGTCCAGCTGTGTGCCAAAACTGTTGACATCATTTAGTCTTCTGGCTGTTATTGGAAACATTTCAACTTCAGCATTGAACAAAGATTTCATAAAATTAAGAAATACTTAAGAACAAATCCAAACAATCCATGACGACCTTTCAAATTTGTTGGTATGGGCTATTGTTTATGGGATCCTTCCTATTGTTCCTATGGAAGCTAACGTACTGGAGGATTTTTATTGAGCCTATCGTTCCCACCGTACCTATTGAACCTACTGTACCGAATATTGATAGGTAAAGTTGGCAAAAATCCGGAGTGGACTCCGATCCGACTCCGATAATTTAGAAAACGACTCCGGAAAGTAGCCCAGCATCATCCGCAGTCGTTCGGAATCGCACGGAGTCGACCGGCTTCGTTGGGAATCGGAGTCATCCGGAGTCGTCCGTAGCCGTCCTGAGTCGTTCGGAGTCGACGAAATCGGCTAGGAATCAGTTGGAGTCTAAGTCCTCCCGCGTCAAACCGGAGTCGGCTTTCGAAACAATGGCCTGCATACGAAGTGCACGCGCAAAGTGAAAGACAAAAAAACTGCGGACGACTCCGACACCGAGCGGAATTAGTGGTTCGGATTTTGCCGGAGTCGAAATCGAACTAACAAAAGCCAGAGTCAGATCGGAGTCGTGAATGGGCTCCTAAAAGCATATTTCTAGTACCGACCGTTCCAACTGTTCCGACCTTCCAATCGATCCCATGGTTCTGTCCTTCCAACCATCCTCATCGTTCCGAACATTCCGAGCGTGTCAAACGTTCTGACGGAACATAATAAGTTCAAAAGATACTAAAGTTACCCTACCGTTTCGTACGTTAGTACGTCCCGGATCACGCACATCACAAGATTAGCCATCCTGGTGGTAGGGCTCCTTCGAAAGAACTCCTCAACTAATCCATCATAGTACTACAGTCTGACTGGTCTGAGTGCTCACTGGTTGAACTTCGATTTCATGCCAACTATAGATCATGTAATTTTTAGTTGGTACGTTTTTACATACATCAAATTCTGATTTTTTCTCGGCAAGCCATAAGATTTTTGTTATTTTTTTCAAAAACCGGGGTTTTCCAAGGCGCCTAGATAGACTACCGGTCGGTCCTTAGCTATGATTTTGGCAGCCATGATGGATTGAGATTTCTATTGAGATTGACAGATAGGAAGTTGGGGTTGCTAAGGACTATGTATGAGTTGCTAAGTAACATTGCCAAATTTTCATTTGAGCTAGGGAGTCCAAAGTACACAGGACGGAATGGCTTGTAGTAATTTATTGACCTTGATATAAACGCATGAACGCATGCTTTTTAATAGAACTCACCCAACTATCGAGCGTTCAACTAAAAAGCATGCCAATTAAAACTATTGAATTCTGACTGTACATCCATGACCATGCCAGGAACTCTAAACAGTAGAAGGTGTCATCACAGTATGTCATCTACAATCGCACCTACACGGTACAAACATTTATACACCTTATAGATTACTTTATTTTAAGCTTAACTTATTGTAGGACAAACCACTTGTATGCCTTTGTACCCTTCGAATGGACACTTTTAGCACCTTCAGTAGTGTACTGCCCTTCATCGTCGTCCTTCCATCGATTCACCGACCTATTCTTCGTCAGAACTGCCAGGTTCGGCAAGATTCGCCGCCCTTGCCTCCTGCTTTATTAACATCCACTCATTTTCATCCTCATCGTCGGATGATGCATGCCCGTTGAGTCCGTTTTCATCGTCGCTATCATCTTTTGTGCCATTTTCACCGTGATGATGCTTAAGCACCTTTTCTGACGCGGTGGATTTGGTTGCCGAGATGGATAGGGACTTTAGTACTTGAAGCGTGTACTTGTTAAAATCGCAACTTTAAGGTGAAAAAAGAGAAAAAAGTTTAATAACGTTGCTTCATACTTGGAATGGTTACATGCACAAGCCTTTTTACTTACATTTTGTTCAACTGTTCGTACTTTCGATTTAGATTTTGGTGTAGCGTCACGAGCGTTTGCGAATCTAGCAGTGAATCGACTTGGCCCATTCGGGTGAGCAGGAAGTTGGACCACCGCAAATAGAACTCGATGTGCTGGCTGGTGCCGACGTTCTTCGCGACAAACTGCAACGTCCGAAGGGCAAACTCGTCCGGCAGTGAACCAATAACAAGCTCGACTGTAACAAGCATACATCATGGTATAATTACACCTCCAACTAACCTCCTTTTTTGCTACTATAGATACTTACTGTCCCTGTAAGGCACACTTTCCAGCACCTCCTGTATGAGCGAGGTTTCGTTCAGCTTCAGGGCCATCAGCAGAGCTCCGCCATAGTTTTGCTCCTTGTGCAGCAGATTGCGCGTTGCCCGCGGTGTCACCTCCGTGGACAGTTGGAACGGATCGAACACAATGCCCTTGTTCAGGGCGTACACGAGTAGCCCCTCAGTCGTTACGGCGGCCCACGATTGACCGGAGGGTGAGAACCGAACGCAATCCACCTTCACCTCCGGCAGCACATTTCTAGCGGCCAGGTCACCTTTCTGGACGCCCGGTAGCTTCAGTGCTACATTTCCTCCTTCCAGCTCCTCGCGCTCCTCTATCAGGGCCATATTGCCGAACTCGGTCAGCTTGCGGCGATTGATGTATTCCTGTGGCAAAGGAAAGTTATTAAAGAAACTTATATTTTATATGATATTCAAAATTATATTTTTATATTTGATATAGAAGACAATCTAGTGTTTTCAAGGGTAAGGAGAAAAACAATGCAAATTACAGTCAAAATTCAATAGACTAACGCTTTTCGGTGGTTTTTCGAGATTGTTTCGATACATGGGACTAATTTTTAGTTATGTAAAGAATGTCATCTACGACGTATGAGGAAATAATTCTCAAAATTGATGCAAAGAACTAACCAGGGAGCCTCAAAGTCAGAATATAAGGCTTTAGATGGCCGCCACTGTAGGTCCGAGTAAATTAAAGTGTTGAGATAACGTTTCTACAAACAAATTAAAGCAACAAATAACCTTCTTTTTGGGGTAACGGGTCATGCCGGCCTATCCAAGCTTTCGAAACTTATTGAGTACCACGCAACAGGATACTCAATCCTTGCTCAAGGCAACCGTCCATACGAGGCTTGAACCCAGGACGGGGATTTTGACATAGTACCGATGAAAAAGAGGATAAAGGTATAGGTTCAGTTTAAGTTCTGGTATGAGTTCGGGATCAATTCCAGGGCTGGACGGCTTTTGGAACAGTTCCATGCTTGGTATGGTATAGTATGGTATTTCAGGACCCATTGGTATCAATATCAATTAAAGGACCGGTAAGGGGTTGGGATCATTTCCAGGGCCAGTATAGGTTAACGACTAATTCTAACACCTGTATGGGATTGGAATCAGTTCTAGCACAAGAATGAGTTCTGTAAAATTCCAGGGTCAACATAGGTTCTGAACCAGTTTCATTTAATGTGTCCCTTGGAGTTAATAGTCACCTCGATGATGTATTGTCTTATCAAAAATCCTTTGCACGCATCCTAAAGTTATTAAATACCCCCGAAATTGTCTTGCATAACTCTGTAACCGGGCTAAATAAACTACTTAGTATTAAAGTAGGCTAGATTTTAGTAAAATCAGAATTCTAGAGATCATATTCAAGATGTAGTCATATAATACTCACATTAAAATAGGCAATATGACTGATGTACTGGATTTTGAAAAAGAAGCAACTAGCGGGAAGGAACTAGTTAGTAGTCCGTCTTGCATCTTTGACTGTGCCTAATAACGGGATATTTCATGGGTTCTGCTACTTTTGGTTATACTGCTATTTTGGTGGGAAGTGATAACTTCGAATTATAGAGTTGGATAGCATTGTTTTAGTGGATCTTGTCTGATGGACAGATGCCACCCTTATTGGACAGGCTCATATGGAATGCAATCGGTACTTCCAATGTGATTCCAATAGTTTCGCACACATAGTTGACCAAGCACTACGCAAATTACAGTTTTTCTTCTTCTTCTTTTTCTTCAGCCCAACAACCGTTGTTGGTCTAGACCTGCCTGTAACACCAATAGGCTTGGCTGCCAGTGACGTTATTGTTAGATAATCATTCCTACATATAGAGAGCACTGTCCGTACCGAGCTTGAACCCATGACGGGCATGTTGTTAAGCCGTGCTAGTTGACGACTGTAGCAAGGGACCAGCCAAATAACTGTCCACGTGTTTATAACAATGGTCTCTTTGAATATCCATGCGTAGTAGGCTGTACACTATGGTGCCGTGTTTTCTGTTCAAGGAGACGATTGTTATAAACCTTTGGAAATTTGTTTATTGGGCTGGAAACGCTGTGATCGGATGCTTGGGTGGCCGAGGTTACAAACAGGCCCCAAAAAAGACTTCGCTCGTGTTGATCCGCCACTTAGTGACGAAAATTGCCAGGATTTAGGTAATTATCCCCAACGCATTCTCATCTTAGAGTTTATTATGATCCCATACCGATCCTAGAGCAAGTGGCGGATTTGACGGTAAGCGGACTGAGCAGCCGCGGGGAGACGTACATTTTTGGGACTCGTGGATGATAAGTTCAGCATATATAACAGTGTATAAAACATTCTCATCGAGGGTCTTCGAGTTCGATAGGGGCATCATGGACCAAGAGACTCATAGCGAATATAGGAGTCCGGTGATCGAGGGAACACCTACAGGAGGCCTCCATTCCTTTCACCGCTTAGGACTTCCTAAATTCGCCACGGCCTTGAGCTGGTCCAGAATTCACATTGGTTCAGGAGCTTTTTCATATCGATTCTAGAGCTGATAGTGAAACTATTTGGGTCCTGGTACCGATCCTGCAACAGTTACTGGAGCCATACCGATCCAGGAATGGATACTGATCCCATTCCGGTGCTGAAACTAATTCTGAACTTATAGCGGCTCCTGGGACGGATCCTGTAACAACACTGGTTTTGAAATTGATACTGAACTCACAGCGGTCCTCGAACTGTCACTGAACTGAACACCTATATCGATGCTGAAACTGTTCCTGAAACCAACATTGAACCCATATCTGAACTGGAACTGAATCCATACCAATGCTAGAACTGATATCGAACCCATACAAATATTGTAACTGATACTGAACCCATAACAGTCTTCGTACTGATCTCGGCTCGGCTTTCAGTGACTTATTTATTACCATAGCAGGATAGTTAGTCCTGCGTATGAGCCGGCATGTATGGTCCATTTGGGACTTGAACCCATGACGGGCATGTTGTTAAGTCGTACGAATTTACTGTACCACCAGACGGGCTTTTAATGATTTACATATGGTAACAAAACAAGTGTTAACGTGTATACCGTTCATAAAATCGCCATTTTCGATCCACAGAAGAATCGTGTCATGGAAACGCAAAACTGTTTCCAAATCCAAAATTTCCAAAAATTTTTTGACGGTGGAGATTCGCTATCAAACAAACGTTCCGTGGAGAGTTACTTATACAGTGCCTATTTCAATCCAGTAACTGATTCCGCTATCATACTGTTCGACAAACCATATGTGCTGCATAGAAGCTTAATACTTAAAGTGATACAACGGACGGCATAAACCCCACAGGAAGGTTATGCACGACAAACATCCACCAAATACTTACATCCATTCCATCCAAACTGCGGTTCTGGGTGATTTGAAACTTCTTCAACAGGATCGCTTCCTTCACGTTGTAGATGCAAACGAATTTCGACTTACCACCGGCCAGCAAACATTCACCATCCGCCGAGTAGCAGATCGACGTGAAAGCCCTAACAGAAACAGAGAAAAAATATCGTTTAATTGCTTCACTTTCCGTCGCGACAGTTACCTTGCTTACCTTCCCATTAGATTCTTCTTGGCCGTCGTCAAATCCGACTGCGATACACTGCCCTCCATATCGTTTCTACCCTCAATCGATGCCAGTTGAGCAGCCGTCTTCACGTGAAACACGGTAATGTTACCGTTCAGCGTTGCTATGGCCACCTCCTCACCGTCCGGCTTGAACGCTACGCACACCACGTCCGATCCGACCGGCACCGTTTCGTGCGTCCCGGACGATTCCAAACAGTCCCAGATGCGCAGCGTCTGGTCCCACGATCCCGACACCATCGCCGAAGAGGAAGCGACGGGCGAGAAGGCCAACGACACTACCGGCGCTTCGTGGCCGCTCAGCACCTCCAGCAAGCGGCCCAGCTTCATCGACCACAGATATATCTCGAACGAGTCCTGTCCACCGGCCGCCACCAGCTCGCCGGAGCAGTCCACCGCCACCGACGCGAACTGGACCGGTTCCGGCGAGGTGAAGGTGCGGAAATTGCGATACCGCGTCACATCGTACGCCCGGACCGTGCCGTCGAGCGAAGCGCTTACGAGAAACTTTTTGTTCCGACTAAACTCGACCGCCATTACCGCCGACGTGTGCTCGGAGAACGTTACCACACAAAAGCCGCTCGTAACGTTCCACAGCTTCACCTTGCCGTCCTGCCCGCCGGTAACGAGCAGATGGCCGTCGGGCGCGTACGATAAACAGTTCATGCCCTGCGAGTGTTCCTGCTGCTTCATGATGTACTGTTCGCTCTGCCATTCCCACACGAGCAGCTGGCCGAGAGAGGACACACCCAGCGCCAGCCAGTCGCCCGTGTCGTTGAACGCGACCGACCCGATGCTCGCCTCGGAAATGCTCAGCGAGTGGATTAGATTAACGTCCGGCAGCTCGTACAGGTAGAACGATCCGCTCGAGAACGCCACCACCATGATGCGCAGCTGCCGATGGTAGCTGGCCGCCGTCACGTACGCGTTCCGGTTTTCCACCCGTGCCATATCGGCGAGATAGTGCCGGGCGAGCCGTTTGTAGTAGAACGGATGGCGCTTGGTTTGGCCAACCAGCTTTCCCTGTTCGTCCCGCTCTTCGCCCTCCGTCGACGAAGCAGCCTGCTTCAACCGCTCCAGCTTCAACTCCTTCCGTCCGCCAGTGTGTTCTCCCTCCATATCCTTATCGGCGGTAAACGTGTCCGGTTCCTGCTCATCATCACTGTTGCCGGTGGTTCGTTTTTTCTTCTCGATCGTGTCCTCCACTCCGCCGGCGATTTGTTCGCGCGTTTTGTCCAGATCTTCCAGCTCCATGCCACACTCCCACAGCATCAGCAAACCATCCTTGCTGATGGTGTTCAGGTCGAGCGTTTTCTCCTCAAAGAAGCAGCCCACGATTGCGTCCCGATGGCCGCCGAGCACAAACGGTCGGAACGTTTCCAGCCGGGTCACGTTCTGCAGCCGAACCGTGTTGTCCCGCGACCCGATCGCGAGGATGCGCGAATCCGGTGACCAATCGAGATAGACCGTCTCATCGAAACCGACCTCGAACGCACGGTGCACCACGAACGATCCGTACGAGCCGGAAGATTCACCGGGCGTCACAAACACAAGCACAGCCGTATCAACACAGGCGGCAAAGTAGCGCCCGTCCGGGCTGAAGCGCAGATACTTCACCTCACCCCGGAACTTGTACCGGTGGATGGTCGTCTGCGAGATCATGCTGATCATCTGCGCCTCGCCGATCTCGTTCACCACCACCAGCAGACACCCGTTCGGGGCGAGATCGATGGCGGTGTAGTTGTACTGGCTTTCGATTCCCAGTGTGTTCGATTTGTTGCTGCAAGGGAGAAGAATCATGAAACAATGTTGCAACTGTTTGTGAAAATCCCGTCTTGGTTCACTTACTTTTTCAAATCGAAAATGGTTACCCGATTGCCAACCGGGCTGATTACCGAGTAGCCATCGGGGGTGAACAGCAAATTTCCGCGCCGAAACACCGCCCCGAGCAGGTTGTTGAACTGCAGAACAAAATCATCTCATTAAAACAGCAGAACCCGTCTTCACTTTATATTCTTCTAGCTTACCTTATAAGCGAACTTCATGACGTGGCTGGAGGCTTACTTTCTGGTAAAATACAACATTTACACAATTTAACTGAGAAGTTTTCCTTTCACCGGCCTTTTACTGCGCCGAAACCATGCTTTCGTTCGACCATGTGCGACTGTTTGTTTACATGTGCCTTTTTTGACAGCTGTTTGTTGACAGCATGCTGCGTTCCAGTTTCCAATGCGTTCCGTTCCACATAATGGTCGATCTCTATCTCACGCAACATTTTGTAATAAATTTTATTATCATACATTTACAAAACGTAAAGTGATGCAATTAGTAAGTTAAAATATGTTTGAATTTGTTGTGCAATGATGTGTATGAAGTTTTGTAATACAAAACAATGAAACCTAAATTTAAAATAATGTCTTGAAATATTGTCGGCCATCTGCCGGTAAAATGCTGAAGTAGAGTAGGAGACTTAAATGATAGTTTAAGCGACGAACTTTTCTGTGATAATTTAACAGGTTCATTAAGTTATTTGGCGGTCCCGTGGAACAGTAGTCAACTCGAACGACTCAATAACAAGCCCCCTTCATGGGGTCATGAGTTCAAGCCTACAATGGGCCGCCCCGCCGTATCAAGGACTGAATTAAATCTCCAATGCCTGTATAGGCCGGCATGTCCTCCTAGGACGTTACGCCAAATAGAAGAAGTTATTTGATTGTAAACATAACAGTTTTAAATATAACTAAGCATTATAGAGTATAATTAGATTGCTTAGGCCCGGATAAAACCATTAGCAGCATAGAAAATGCACTAATGATCATATACAATCCACAAATAGTGCATTTGTATAAAAGGAGAACTTTTTAGAACCAACGATACGATAGCACAATACACTTTCGGATAACACACACCCAACTACTGCAACAGTTACCTCATCATTCGGCTATGGTCTTCTGCGTTGCTTCTGTTTTCTCTTTTTTATTTTCATATTTTCACATATTTTTTTTCATTTAATTCTTCCTCTCTCGCTCTCGCTCTATCATTCTCTCTCTCTCTCACTATCTCTCTGTTTCATGATGATGTTCGCAATTGTCACTATTTTCGGTAGATTTCTTTACACACTGCCCGGAAGTAGATGGATGTAGGGTTTGCTACTCTGCGGGCAATAGAGGTTTTCTGCTGCTTCTCTTCCTTCGTGTGCCCTCCTGCTCCCTCCCAGAACCCCTCTTAATATTGCTGTCCAACAGGGGGCGGGTGGTGGCAAAAGGATCAACACGGAAAGGAGTCACAGCTTGTGTTGTGATTGTGTCACTAACAAAAGATGGTTGGTTCCACTTTGTAACTTATCGGTAAAAGTAATTGTATGGTATCAGGGTGTTTTGTTTTAAAAGGTAGATAGTAGGTGTTTTAGCTAGTTAACGGTAGCACAGGATCTTCCTTGCTGTTGTTTAAAGCTTCCTCTCACAACAAAACACGAATCTTTCTTCTTCTTCTTAACAGTTTTCAATCTAAATACACGTTGTTTCCGTTTCGTACTTTTTTGTTCTTCCTTGTGTTTTCTTGTAGCGATGTAATTAGACTGTGTTTGTTTATGTTACATTCTTCCTTTCTTCACTTTTTTATGATGTTGAGGTTCGGTGTACTTGTTGTACACTGAGAAGGCAACAAACAGGGAAAGACCACATGGGAAAACCCATTCCTTGCGGGGAAGAACCGCGTTCCGGTGACTTCAAACCGAACCGCATCCAGTTCCGTTCATTTCAGCATCTAAACGCGCGGAAGGGACACGATCGCAGAAGCACACCCTGGATCTTCCACCGGAGGAACCAGCCTTGCCATAGAGCTTTCACGATATTCCTGTCTGATCCTTCACATTTTGTTCCACGCATCACGCACGCTGCTTCTTCCTGGGGGGGTTGTTGATGGTGTTGTTGATGACACATGCGATGTTCGTTGTCAACGGCGTACGTGTGCGCGGATTTGATTTTGTTAATCGTTTTGTATCGGTGTGTGTGTCTTCTGTCTCTCTTTTTGTTATTGTTTCCGGTCAACGCTAGAGCTGGATGTTAGCGAACCGGTAATGGTCACTCCCTATTTATATACAAAATACACCTTATGTGTGGGATTGTTGGACATAATGACCAGTTGGAGGAGTCACGCGGCATCGGGACATCCCCGCGCTGCATTCCTCGCTCTCTCTTCCTTCTAACGTTGTTGTTGTTGTTTCGTCTCAAAGATAACAAAGATGTTAGGCTGTATATCTTTTGTACGTATGTGTGTCGTCTTCCTGCCTTCTTCTTGATGTTCTTGTTTTCTTCTCGACAGTTCTGTTGTTGTTGTTGTGCAATGGACAACCGTTCTCAGTAGGATAGTGAAAAAGCTAAACTGCTCTTTGGGCCCTTAAGGGTTCCGCGGACAGCTTAGTCTTATTCACCGCCATGGGACCCGGTGTCGATAGATCTCGATCTGATTTGATAATATAACAACTAATCCTCTTCTCTATAATACGACCCCTAATGTTATTTTTTTCCGCTCCCCACCTGTCTGCCTCAGGTCTCTATATAGGTTAATTAATTGTCCCCCAGAGTACGGTTGCAGAAGGATATGCGCGGTCTGAATGGATGGTGGATTCGATCCGCTCGCTTCTATACCGCACCCGTATCTCATCTATATCTGATGTTTTAATGCTGTTACGTTGTTGTTCTCTCCCCCTAGCCTATTTGTAAATTGTCTCGTCTCGCGATTGTATTCTTTTCGTACTATGATGATGATTATATATGATCGATATTACTACAATAACCGTGTGTTGTTGTAAACGAACGCAATTGGTATCGTTTTGTTTGTTTCCCTTCCATTTTTTAGATGTTTTTAGTTGAGTAAACCGTTTTCCTTTGATGTTCTGCAGACACGCGATGTTGTGGTTGTTGTTTTGCCTGCCCAGTTTTTCCCATCTTGTGTTGGATTCATGTTTCGTTTCGTTTCGATTTTTTGCAATTGCAATAATGCAATAATGTAACAAAAACCCCTGGTAAATTAAGCTCAATAATAGTATGTACCCGCTGTCCAACATTTGTTCCCGCGTAACGCTATTGCCACGGGATGTACTCACTACTCTGGCTTCACACACACGCGCGCGCTGGCTTTGGCCTGTATTCCTCCCCTGCCTGCTCTATCCTTGGTTGGTTGTGAGGGTCTTTCCGGTACGTAAAACAAAAAAAAACTTGGCTAATACTCTTTTGCATTTTTGATCTGCGTGCGGCGGCCGCCACTTGGTTCTTCGCTAGCTCTTGTTAAAAAGTGTTGAAACGGAAACCAGATCACGCTGGCGAGGAGGAGAAGGAGGTACTGCTTCCCTCCCAGTTCTTCCTTTACCTGTTCATTTCCTGAAACAAGCGCCAAACACACGCCGGAATTACCGAAGACGAGGTTCGACTAAGTTAGTAGTTAAACGCAACATTCGGTGGTTTTGCTTGGTAATGGTAAACCCCGTTCAAGAAACAGGGGCCGGAAGAGAAGCCTTTATTCTCGTTCTCACCTCTCACCGGGTGGATCTACTGTGTGTACTCTCTTTACGTGTTTTCCCTCTTTGCATATCTACCGTTTTTTTTGCAATGATGTTGTTGTTGTTGGTTCGTGTGATGGTTTGTGATGGAAGCTTTTATCACAGACTCTCCAAAACAAAACACATTCCCCTTCATTCTCCATTTCCACGCGGCCCACACCAAGAAGACGATGTTCGTTTTTCATCGGCACACCGAGAGGGAGGAAGCCGGCACAGCAAGAAACTCTACACAGGAGATGCACAACAATGCGCCAATAGAAAGTGCTACCACTCTAAAGCTTCGTAGAGTTGCGAAAACCTTTACATGATGTCCCTTTCCATGCTCCCTCTGCCTTCATTTCCTGTGCAACAACAAGCCTCCTTCTACATGTACCTAAGCACAGCTACGTCTGTGTGTATGTGTGTCGGAGGTAAATGTCTGTGTGCCAGTGTGTGCTCACGCGTATTGTGTGTATGTGTGTATTCAGAGTGAGTGAGTTGGGAGTGTGGAAAATTTACATGTACATAAATTAAGTTTACAATTAAATACACATTATTTTACATAAATACAAATAGTCTTTTGTTTTAGTTCCGGAAGTTGTTTTCAGATTTTCATAATGTGCCGCCTGTTTTACACAACCAACAGAGCGCGCGCGCGCGCCGTGCCGAAGCCCCCCTGTCCCCCCCGCCTTGATATCAAGTGGGATTGAGGGGTGTGTTAATGGGGCAACAACGTTTCCGGCATGTCGGAAGCGAACTCGGGGTCTCGGGTGAGCTTTGTTGTACGTTTGTATGTATTGAGGCTTAAACTGCTGTCGCAAGCAAAAAAGGCAAATCAGCAGTGTGCGAGATACGCCAAAAACACAGGATGTTCCGACGATTTCGCTGCAGCCGCTGCTGTTTTACCTTTTTGAGACACCGCAGACCATTTGTGTTGTTGCTGTTGGGTTGTCACATTTAGGATGTTGGTTTTCTTCTGCTCTTGTTGTTTCTTTTGCTTTTACCCTAGGATGTAAATTATGTGTTGTTGTTTTTAGGAATTGTGTTCAGCACCTGTGTTTTTGTACGCTGCGATCGGTGTTGATCTGAACGATGTCGTTTCGTTATGCAATGCGTTACGCATACACACACACGCCGCCCCCATCAGGTTGCTGTTGGGCTGATGGTGGTCGAAAGGTGGCCATGCCGGTCGCTGGCAAGTGTAGTCATAGTCTGCACTAGCCCATCGATGGTAATTGATGTGTGGCGTTCCAGTGGCGAACAAGGATCGAAGAAATACCTGCGATGATGATGATGATGTTGGTCTTGTTGTTGTTGTTGTTGTAGCATTGCATATTTCCCCTTCTGCCAGGCATTTCGTTTGATAGATCCGTGCTCGGTATCCACTAGGGACGCGCACTGCCACCGGAAACACGGGCACAACTTCCCCCGGCGGTGCGAACTAGCATCAGCGATGCTAATTTATTTCGTGTACAGGTAGATGGCGACGATCAGACCGTACAGACCCAACACTTCGGCGAAAATGAGGATCAGGATCATACCGACGAACAGTCGCGGCTGCTGGGCAGTACCACGGACACCGGCGTCACCGACGATACCGATGGCGAAACCGGCTGCCAAGCCCGAGAAACCGACGGCCAAACCAGCGCCGAGATGGATGAAGCCCCTGCAAATATCACCAAAGTTAAACATTTTGTTAGCGGTAGCACGTAATTGAGACATTGCACAACGATGAAGTGTGTGTGTGTGTGTTTTTAATGCTTCCCCATGTTGTTTAGTCCTTAATTTTGTTCCATTAGCCTCGAACGAATTTTTGCATGGTTTTACTCTGGGATGAAGTCGTTAACGAATCTGACAACTCGTTTAATTTCGACTTCTCCCTTCCACCATTTAAAAAAGACATTGGTTCCTCCGTATAAATTGCTCGTTTACTTATCCTTAACACTGTTCGCTACACTTTTTGTTTCAATTTCTTCATTCACAAATGTTTGTCTAATTTTTTAACGCCTTTTTTAACGCATTTTTTAACGCCTTTTTCTACACTTTTCCTTTGCTTAGGTTTATAGTTTTCATACATTTTAGTGTAGGAATACTAAAATAAAACCTTTTTCTCGATATTATGTAAATGTTAACTGGTTCAACTAAAAAATATAATTTACTGCGAATTAAAATTCAGATAATTTCCATATGTTTATCAATTTAATCATACATAAAATCATTATGGAATGTATTTTGAAATTCAAATCTGCTGATGAGATACACAATAAGATATGTTTTTATCCTTCAAAATTATGTCATTTCAAAATAGAGAAATTTAAAAACCGAGCTTAAAAATGGAATAGCATTCTCGTCTCATTAATTACACATGTAACACTGTAATATGGCCACTTTTCATTGCGTCTCACAACCAAATTAGCACATATGTTTAGCATTAGTATGATGTACACAAGGCTAGAGTGCTTTTTTCTAATTATAGTTACAAATTTCGTACTATTCTCCCACACGTTATCAGCTCCGCCGACAATGCGCAAACTCCGAATACGAAAATTCTCTTTCTGGCTCTCTCTATTTTCCTTCTCCTAATCAACAGAAGTACCAACTGGAAAGCATAGAGCCTAGGGAGTGAAAGTTTGGCAAATACGAAACTTTTTTCTAGTTCACTTTATAAATGTTAGCGCTAAGCGATAAAGCATAATAATGTTCCTACTTCCCCTCGGCATTTTTTGTCTTATGCTCATAACAGGCAAACTCCTTTTTTAGTGTGTAAAGGATGGAATGTAGAGCAAGGAATGTATGTACTGATATACTTACTTGTACAGCGAGTATTTCGATGGCTCATCCAGAGAACCGGCGATAAGGACAGCGACGACCAGACCGTAGATGGCAATGATACCCGCCATGACAACGGGAATGATGGACTTCATGATCAACTCCGGACGCATCACCGACATGGCGGCAATACCGGTACCGGACTTGGCCGTACCATAGGCAGCGCCGAGAGCTGAAATTTGGAACAGGAAAAATGGGATTGATGAGTATCACATCAAAACAGTGTAGAAATGCAATTGGAGTTGTAAGTGGGGAGGGATTCGCGAAGAATGTGTCTACATCTTAACACGGGCATGTTTCATGGTTGTCTGGAAGATAGAAAAGCTTTCAACTATTAATAGAGCATCCCACACATGATTTGATTATTTGGCCATATCCTTCCCGTGTCACAGTCCGCTCTCTTTTCCACCAATCCAAGCCTTTCAACGAGAAAAAGCAGAAACTATGAAGGATTCCGGATGTGAGACGGAGGATACGTCAAGAGAGGGAAATACACAAGCAACGACCTACATCTCTCAATTTTCTTGTGCTGCATACCATATCGTGTAAAAAGTTCGTCATTTGCGCTGACACTAGGAGAAAAGTTTAGTGCCAGCGGGATGGGATGTTGCTGTGCAAACGTAAAATCATTATTCAACCGCACGTGAGAAGTGCCAGGAAGACAGTGTTCGATCGATCAAATCGGAAAAATGAGAACGATGAATGTAATGCTGCCGGGAGCAGGAGAATCTCAAATGATGAATACCGAATCCTCCGATTGTTCTCGTTCGTCGTCAGCCTCGTGCGGAAAGAGCCTCCTCCTACTCCGTGGAGAGGAGAAGAAGGTATGTGGTGTTTCACAACTACATCTCCTCAGACAACACTCGCGCGCACACCTTCCTTCGCGCACACAACGACGACAACAAGCATCAGATGGACGATGTATAGGAATGGGGCTGATGATGCCCTTGTGCCGTCGCAAACACATTCGTGGCCTTTAAATTGAGCTGGACAACTTCAGCGGTCGATCTCGCGATGCTGGTGCGCCTCACGAACACATTCAATAACAGGGTGGCGGCCCCCACTTGGAACAGCCGCCAGTGATAGCGCCGTCAAGAAGAAAAAAACCCTATTGTATGATAACACACTCCCCATCATCATCACGGGGTGTTGTGTGCGTATACAGTGGCCGGCAATATAAAGTGGCCACTACTTACAATTTTACATTTTTTCCATTTTTTCCGTGAAAAATGAAGTTATTGTACTGCTTTATTTTTTGAAACTATGTCCGTGATATGCTTAAGAATGCGCAGTACCATAACATGCCAAAAATGAGAAGTTTGCTTCAAGAAAAAATATTTTTGTCCAAAATTGATCAAAATCACTGTGCCAAAATAAAGTGCCCACTTTATTCATTCTACAGAAAATATTTTTCTGAACAAATATAACACCAAACTTATAATTTATATGCGTTCTTCTTGCATTCTTTACATGTTCGATGATCTTTGGCGTATTTTTTTCTAATTTTTAAAGGTTTATCTAGTTCTGCATCTAGTTTTTGCATCTGGTTCTTCTCAAGCGTTATCAAGAGCTTTAAATTTAAATTTATTTGTTTGTGACACCAGTTTTATCCATCTTTGCACATAGTATCTGCCTCAAATTCTCGATGGAACCAAGATTTAGACTTCATGGAAGACATGCAAGGTGTTTCATACGATACTAGTTGAGAAATGTCTTTTGTATTGATTGTGTGTGTTGAGATGATAGCCTGTAGGAACATGTTTTTAGTTTTCAAACCCCATTTTTTTAAAGAAATATCCCAAAGTATTGATGAAGTAATGTTAAAAAAGATATCAGCCATAGTTGTACTTTCGATTCACACCAGTTTTTACGCTACTCCTAAAGATAAACACCCCCTAGCTATCACATTGCAATTTTCGTAATTTACTGCCCGTTAGATGTGGCGTTCTTCAACTTCCTCGCTCGAGCTACAGCAATCTAACAAAGCCAATTGGCTTCAATATGATCAAGAACATACAGATATATCGTTAGATTGTTGAAAAACTGATATTTGGACAGATGAGTCCAAATTAGAACTGATGTTCAAAAATATCTAGACGTGATCCAACAAACCAATATGTATGAAGAGTGCAATGTGATGACCAGGGAGGGGTTTTTCTATGCGAGGAGTGGGGAGCATGGTATGAATCGACGGCATAATGAAAGCTTATACCTGTATAAGCATCTTGTGTGAATTTATCTGTCTTTTGTGAAAAATACGGAGTTAGTAAATAAATTTATGTTACAACAGGAAGACGACTTAAGTTATACACGAAGAATTTTTTATTTATTTTATTTTTTTCATTCAAATCGAATAAAACTTCTTTAATGTTAGTCTTAACTTTAATCCTATCGAGATTTCGTGTGCAAATTTTGATGCAAATGTGGTGAGAATGACGTGATTAGGAAAAACAAAATATGTTAAAGCTCTGAAATACTCCTAGGAAGAATAAATGCCAAATATGTGCAAATAAAACAAAATAAATTATGTCAAAGATCCTCGAAAATGTAAAAAATGCGAGAGGAACGCATATAAATTATAAATTTGATGTTATTTTTGTTCAGAAAAATATTTTGTACAGAATGAATAAAGTGGGCACTTTATTTTGGCACAGTGATTTTGATCAATTTTGGAAAAAATATTTTTTCTTGAAGCAAACTTCTCATTTATGTCATGTTATGGTACTGCGCATTCTTAAGCATATCACGAACATAGTTTCAAAAAATAAAGCAGTACAATAACTTCATTTTTCGCGGAAAAAATGGAAAAAATGTAAAATTGTAAGTAGTGGCCACTTTATATTGCCGGCCACTGTAGTTCAATCGTTCTGTTGCCTTCCAAATAGAGAATACATTGAAACGTGTCTGTTACATGAAATTTAACATTTTCCTAGCAAATGTAAAAACATTTAAACATTTTAATGAAATATTCCGCCTTTTGATAATGCAGACTACTGACGTGGGATTCCAGCGAGAGCCGGCTGGTAATAGTAGTTCGAATGGAATCAAAACGCGGTCACATGACGACATGCCGCGTTGGGCATTACGCATTGGGCTCACCACCACACCACGGGTTGCGGGTAGATGTGTGCGTGCGATGACGTTTTTTTTGTGTGTGCACCTCGCCCCACCACATTCCAACCGTCGCGATCACGTGAAGATCGTGTAGCAGAGCAGCGGTGCGATGTAAAAAAAGGTGCATCACCAACACAACAGGTGAGCGCACGGCCAATAATAATAATACAATCATCCAATGGAGGACCTGCCGATGGGGTGACGACGGAGGAGGAATAGAACATAGGCATAGACACCAGATTTGAGTATGGAACTAACGCCACCTTCACCAACACTATTGGGTGGCAATCACGACCGTTTTCGCGAGGTTCCGCAATGGGAGGTAGGTAGTGCGCGAGTTGCTTTGGCCAAAGCCAGTGCACTGGTGGCAGGAGGAAGTGATGATGTTTGCCATTCACATGATCAACTTTACTTGGGGGCAGCAGCAGCAGCGTGACACAGTCGTCGCGTATCGGTCATATGACACGCCGCATTACGACCATATCATCCAACAGACGGAAGAAGAAAGGAAAAAACGCTGAACTTATGCTGGTCGGGCTGGCTCTGGCTCTGTGTGAGGTTCATCGATAAGGCCTCTTTTCTAATGGAGACACGGCCGACAGTCGTGTACATGTTTGCGTACAAACGCAAGAGACACCAACACTACGCGCGTACACGGGGTTGCGCTGAATGAATGACAGGACTGTCTTCTAATGGCGCTGAATCATAGCGCTTGAATGCGCGAAAAGCAGACTGACCATGCAAAACAAGAAAGACTCTGCTAAATGGTTAATGGTTTCAGTTTAACTGGTGAACATAGTTCATTTCTACGTAATTTATACTTTGTACTGCATGCATGACTTAAAGGAATTTGCTAAGTTAAAACATATGTGAAACAATTTACCATTAAATTTACTTTTTTTTCTCAAAATAATGTTCTTTTTAAGACGGCGAGCATTTATACATTTAGTTGTAAATCATCATAATATTGCCAACTAACATTTAATATCATTGTATCGTTTGTATCTTTTACGCTTTTCATTAATTTAAAAAGAAAACAAAAAAAGAATCTAAACTGAGAGAGGCACACTCCATGCGAGAGATTGTTACAGAGAGACGCAATCTTCTGCTGGGAGGAAAAATCGATAATCCTCTTCTCATCCTACGCTTTTCTGCAGACCATGCTGAAGGAACATAGCATATCCTTCACCGTTTTTCACCAAAGTGTTTCCCATTTGAGTTGTGCGGCCAACACCACTTATTCAATGGACACACACACGGACTGAATCACTGTTGCGCAAACGGCTCATGGATGAAAAGTAGGAAAAAAGCCCATCGGTGTGAACAAGAAGTTGGGATTGGTGGGGCTCCAGAGCGACAGTCGATCATGTGACGGCGATAATCACCCCCGTAATGAGTATGGGGCTGTCCGGATGGTTGGAACTACCTTTTTTCATCTCGGAAACGCATAAAAAATAATCAAATTTGTGTTTAAAAAGCAACCAGAGAATCGAATCAATAATTATCTTTGCTTGAGCAGGAAGTGAAAATGTAATCACATTTCACTTACACGACCATGGTCAAACCACGGCAAAACACCTTCCTCTTCTTCAGGTCATGTGGGTAGGTAACGAGTCTCGTGATGCCCTCACGCGGTTAACAGCGCAAGAATGACCCCTGAAAGTATACAAATTGGGCTTTTTGGGGTTTGCTTGCAGGGTTCTCTCGCGGTACTCGAGGGCAGCTTCCAAAAAGGCCGACAAATGTCGTCGGCCACACTCTGTGGCTGTGCATAATTAATGGAAAATGTTTTCCAGATAGCCTAAAGCTCACTACAAGTGCACGAGCGTAGCGCTGTGTGTGTGCGTGCGCGTGGGTTTGTTGCGAGAGAATTCACATGGTTTCTCTGCTCTCGGGGCAGCAAAGCTAGTCCGTATATCGTAGTAGTCCTTGGCCCCAAAATCAATAATAATCCCAAGCATCGGGAAAAGGCAGCTTTTTAGTAAGCTTTGTGAAGTTTAGCTCTCTTAGCTCTCCTTCTCTCGCTCGCTCTCTTCTTCACCTCAGCTAGCAAACACCTTAGCAAACCTAAAGGATTGTGTGTGTGTTACAAACTTTCCCCATCTGTGGTTTCCCTTTACAGAGACACAGCACGCGCGTTAAGGGAAGCTAACATATTCTTCTTTTCGTTCTTGCTGTTTCCTTTTCGTTGCGTTGATAGTACAATCACCATACTACTACTACTACTACCATTTTAGACCCATGTACGCGCTCTGCTAAATTGCATCGACTCTTACGCACTTTCTGCAAGTACGGGGAGGATATGGTTCTCTTCCTTTTCTCGCTCACGCTTGCTGTCCCTCTATCGGCACAGGTATCACACCCGCAAAAGGTGTGTAGTAACACCGTCATTTGGGCATCGGGAGACAATAAAAGCTGGAAAATCGTTCAAATCATTTTCGCAAACTCTTTGTCCAAAAAAAAAACAAAGGGTTCCTCTTTCTGTTTGAGGTAATTCCTTTCGCATCGGCAAAATGACGACACTTTTTTCTGCAATTTCATTCCCTCTAAATTGCTGCAAAAATCGGGTGGCTGCTCTCCATTATCGATGGTGCTGTTTCTTTTTCCATTTTGTAAGGGCTGTGCCTTTTTCTCTCCACAATAATTCATTCTCTTTCGAGCTAAAACGGAAGGCAAGGAAAGGAACATCATGATCCGCGCAAAAAACGAAAAGTGGTCACGAGGGCACTTGCGCACACACACACGCACACACATCTGTAGAGAGAGATACACATATACACATACACATACAATCCAATATGCACATACACACACACATAACACATAACATACACGCACACAGTCACGAGGGGGTTGGAGGGCTCACATGACACGGGGCGCTGGTTTCGCGTACGGAAGACGGAGCAGACATTGACTTTAAATTTTGCAAAAGAAGCGGAGAGATGTTGGATTTTTCCACCCCTTCAGGTGATTTTTCGCCACAACCAGCATCGTGGGGTCACGAAAATCCAGTGATTACAGAGACACAACAGGGTGCAACAAGGGTTGCTGGTGGTGGTAGGAAGGGAGCGAATTGGGAAACCATTGTGCGTTTTCTTACCGCTGAAAATGATAGCAGCTGCTGCGCCCATCACTCCGAAGAAGGGCGAGTAGACGGGGTTTTCTTCCGGCAGGGCCATTGCTGTGTTTTTGGCTGTTTTGTTTTAAGGGGGTTGTTACTTTTCACCGAACCGTGTCGTTTTCCTTCAGAAGCGCAGCTCTTACTGATCACTTCGTACTGCTGCTGCTGCTGCTGCTCGGTGTTGATGACACACACACACTCAAGGAGAGAGAGACACTCGGGAGAGATGACCAACACGACACACTCGCTGAAAATGTCAAGGAAGAATGAAAAAAATTTGCCCACACCCGCGGGTATATATAAACGGGGGCGTGCCGAACATGGCCGATGTGGCCCGAAACCGGCCCGATTTCGATTATCCGTGCCCGCACATTCGAACTTCCGAAAGGGTTTTGAACTGTCAAACTACCTTGGGGACTTGGAAAATTGCACTTTTTAGTTGGAAGGAAAGTGATTATCATTTCAAATGGAGAGCATAATTTAAAAACAATGAGAATACATAACAATTGCGATGCATGATGTATGAAATTGAGTCCAAATTTAGGTGCATTTGAATGAATAGTCGATCGTTGTAACGGATTTCGAACAACACTTTTTAAATCTTACCAAGATGTATACAGTATATTTGAATTTCATTCGTTTTTGCGATAAAAAAAACTAAGAAACAAATACAACAAAAATGTTTGAAAAGTACGTTTTTTTTAGGAAAAAAGACTCTTCTTCTAATGTAACACCATACAAAGCTTTCAAACTGTTTTTCTCTTCCGTCCATTTATAAAGATCAACTTTTTCGAACGATTTATAAAGGCCATTGACGACAAACCGAACAATTCTTTTCTTCGGTGGTGGTTTTGTAATATGTAGATCCCTCACGTTACCTCATTAGCGGGTTATCAAGTACAGTACATCGCCGATCTATACTACCCTCTCCCCCAGCAGCCCCCAAATGCCGGAACTTTGCTTGATCTGCTACAGCGAACCCGAACCGTTTCCGACCATCTGCAAACGGTTGCCCCGCCGTGACGACATCGTGATTAATAAGAATGTCATGATATACCCGGCAAGGTTCTGTCGGGGAAGAAAACAAGGCCGAAAGGTGTAAAACACCATCCAAGCACCTGGTTTTCTTCTTTTTGTTAAAGCAACTTTCCTATCACGCACGCAAACTGGCATTTTTTCCCCAACCACCCACCCACCCCGGGACTGGGGGAAGATAATCATCCGCCTCGACGATGGGGCTAACAACGCGTAAGGGTTGGTGCGGCCGGACGATACGCGCATCACATGGCGATTACGTAGAAGAAATCTCCAACGTTGTTAGCGGTTACCATCATATGACCAGCGAACGGTATGTGTGTGTGTGCGTATGTATGTTTGATTAGATACAGATACAGTTCCGATGGATACTCTCTATTTGATGACTTTTTACTTTGGACAATTTTTTGGAATTGTAACATGGATTTCAGAAATTGATACATATTTTCTTTGTAATTATTAAAGTTTTGTAACACTTAAATTCTGCGCGCTCGTATTTAACCAACGAATCAAGGCAAGACCGCAGTACACCATGTGATTTTGGCGCACACACACGCTCTATTTAAATAGCCTGGATTAATGCTTACGCGTTGCACTGAAGATAGCAATCTGAAGATAGTGGATCCCGTCTTGCGTTTGCGCGAATCTGAAGGAGTGGAGCAGCTTAGTGGATGGATTTAGCTTACATGCAATGTTGATTTCTGTTACATTTTCTTCCCTAAACTGTTTTACATTTTGAAAAGAGCTCCATTGTATCAAAAAGTCATCAACAATGAACAACATTCTTCGATTGGTATTATACCACCAAAAAGGAAGAATTGTACCGTTATTGTGTACAATACGAGAGGGGTAGATATTAACGGGCAAGTGACACTTTGTCCCTTATCAGCGCGTCTCCTTCGCATGGGATCTATTTTTCTTCTTTTTTTATCAGGCGAAACCACGTGCTAGAAAGGCAACGATTCGGCCTCGTTAGCGTGCACCGTTCATGTGTCGCCAGACGGATCATTTGATGTTTCACTTTAGTGTAGCATTGGTCGCGGGTTGGAGAGGGCAGTAGCCGTTTTAAATTCTCCATTTTTTTAATGTAACAGAAGCAATGAAATGGAATTTTGTAGAAAAATACTGTTCAAACGAATATTAGGCATGTCTTATCAATTCCTCTTTCTATGAGTTTGATGTGAACTTTACTCTTTAAAAATATTTACTTGTTTTCAAGAATATGCCAAATTATGTAAATGCCCCCAACCGTTCTCAATCAATAAACTTTTTTTTCGCCACCTCATTGCACCATTTTTTTTTTCGAACGATACCATTTAAATGAGCTTTATTTTAACAGCACCACATCTCGTCGTATCACCTAGCCTTAAACGAAACAGTAAACAGTGCGAGTGGGCGGTTGCCTAGTGCCCTCCCCCCCTCCCCACTAATGCTTATCAAGTACCTTTTGCAGCAGATCGTTCATGCTCGTCAGCAGCATGCGCGGATCATCCACCAAACCGGCGCCCACCATCGCGTTCGAGAACAGCTGCTTGGCCAACAGTTCGGCCAGTTCCGGATCGCTGCTCGTTAGTTTGTGTAGCTTCTTAATGATGGGATGTCTGTAATGGAAGCAAAAGGAAAAGAGTATGATTTAAAAGGCCAAAATTCAAAACGAACTACATTGGCCGGCGTCACTTACTTGGGATTGATTTCAAACTGCGGCTGCAACAGTGCGTAACGGTTCTCTTCGCTAATGTTGTGGCTCTGCGTTTTGATAAAGTGCCGGGCAGCGGCCATCTCCTCCACCGTCACCACACACGGATGCGTATCGAGCTTGCCGGTCGTCTTCACGTTCGACACCTTGCCGGTAAGTTTGTCCTTCAGCCACGGCAGCAGCTCATCGATTTGCGTTTTCAGCAGCGAACCTTCGATCAGCCCGTCCGCATCCTTCCCATCGGTCGACGCATCGGAACGGCGCATCTCCTTCTCGACCGACACCAAATTCTTGCCCAAATACATGCCGAGCTGCATCAGCACCAGCTCATCGTACGCTTCGTAACAGAACAGCACCTCGATGCCGCGCTTCTTCAACGACTCATAGTACGGGGAAGCTTCCGCCAGGGTACGATTCGGCGCGGCCAGATAGTATATATCCTTCTGGCCTTCCGCCTGCCGCTGGCAATACTCGGGCAGCGATACCGTCCGGTTCGGTTCCTTGCTCGTTTCGAACCGCAGCAGCTTGGCGATCTCTTCCTTTTCCTGCTGCTCCTGGCTGGTCACGATGCCTTCCTTCAGGAAGAGCCCGTAGTCTTTGTAGAACTTGTCGTAGCTTTCCGGTTCCTTTTGCGAGCGGTCGTGCAGGAAGCGCAGCGTGCGGTTCGTTAGCGCCGTGCGCAGCTTCCGAATGAGCGCACTGTTTTGCAGCAGCTCGCGGCTCAGATTGAGCGGAATGTCTTCCGAATCGACGACGCCCTTCAGGAAGCGCAGCCACTTGGGCAGCAGGTTCTCCGTCTTGGATTGGATCAGCACCTTGCGCGTGTACAGGGCAACACCGCCGTCCGCATCGCGCGACATCTCGAACAGGCCCGGCTTACCTTCGGGGAAGTACAGCAGCGCCCGAATGCTGAGCGGAACGTCCGTTTTGTAGTGCAGCGTAAAGCGGGGCGTGTCGAACGTGTTGCCCACGAACCGGTAGAACTCGTTGTGCTGCTCGGGCGTCACCTGCTTCGGTTCCATCAGCCAGATCGGCTGGATCTGGTTCGCCTGCTTGCCGTTCAGGAAGATGGGACTGCCCACGAAGTTGCTGTAGCGCCGGATCACCTCCCGGATCCGGTCCTCGTCCGCAAACTCCCGACAGTCCGCCTTCAGATGGATCACAATCTTAGTGCCGATGGCCACATTCTCCGCCTCCTGAATTTCGAACGTACCCGAACCATCGGACGACCACTTGAGGCCGGGCGCACCGGCCCGGGACGAGCGAGTGTACACGTCCACCCGATCCGCTACCATGAACGCCGAGTAAAACCCAACGCCAAACTGGCCGATAATATTTTGCACGTTTTCTTGCGTTCCGCGCCCACTCTCCTTCAGCTGCTCCATGAACTGTTTCGAGCCGGACCGGGCAATGGTGCCGAGATTGGCCACCAGCTCGTCCCGCGTCATCCCAATGCCGGTATCCTGGATCGTTAGCTGACGGTCCTGCTTGTTCGTGCCGATGTGTATTTCGAGCGAGCGGTCCGCTTCCGCGAACTCACCCGCTTCACCATCGCTGGCCGCGCCGGTCGATGTTTGCACGAGAAAGCGGAACTTTTCCAGCGCATCGCTAGCGTTCGATACGAGCTCCCGGACAAACACCTCCTTGTCGGAGTAGAGCGAACGGGCCACGATGTCGAGCAGCATGCGTGTTTCCGCCTGGAACTCGTGCTTGTCGCTCGTCCCAACTGCCTTCTCTTGGTCGCGTATAATCGTGTGATATCCTTCTTCCGCCACCTTGGTGCTCAGTGTCCGGTGGGCGGAAAGCCACGATCGCTGCGGCTGTTGATGCACTGCAATTAGGGTAGATGTTATCAGTTTATTAATCAGTTTCAGTAAGCAAAACAATTGCGTAACAATACTCCTTCCGGTGGTTCTGGAAAACTCTCTCCTATTTACCTTGTCCGATGGTGACCCATGCCGATTGAGGAGCACCGGTGGCCGGCAGCAAACATCTGGCAAGCGTTGTGGACGGCCTAATCAGCCGGCCGACGCGCAGTAATCCGTTAACAACGCTCATTGTTAACAAACCGGTGAAATAAACAATTCACACCAGCAATCGCTGAAGATCGAAGTTCGTATAGCTTGCGAGCACGCGATTTCTGACATACTGAAGCAGCGACTCCACGATTGACTAGGAGAAAAAGAGAAAGAAAATATATTTTGATTAAATCGCAATGTGAATTGTGGTACGTATGTAGGTTTCCTTAATTACATGTTAAAAATATCATTCTGTGAGTTCATCATTATTTTTTAAACAATAAAACAACATAAAATTGCATTAAATGCATGTCATCCGCGCGACCTTCAATGTGAATGTGATTGACGATTCAAACCATCAACTGTCATTTGTCGATTGTTGACATTTTACCCGGCATGTTTACCAAAATAAACACAAAACACCACAAACACGTGAATTTTCCAGCACTCTACACTCGTTCCTCCTGCAGCATTCGAAATGGGTGGCGTAAAGAACAGAAATAAAGTGAAACTACCAGTATCCAAAGCGAAACAGAAGAAAGCTGTAGACAAATGGCAGAAGGACAAAGGCAAGGGTGCTGCCGGCCCAAAGAAACAGGGAAAGCTAGTGCCGGCTGCTGCCGACCCGGACAGCAAAGCGCCATCCCGCAGGCCAATCGTGTTCGTGTCCCCGAAGCCCGCCGATGAACCTTCATCCGATGAAGAGAACGTATCGGAGGAAGAACAGGACGAACCAGAGGAGTCGGTCCCATCGAAACTGCCCGTCCTGGAGCCCGTTCCGACCGACGTGCCCGATCCGCAGCTGGAGCCAAACAAAATAAAACTGCTCAAACCGCTGATCGGGTACTTCTACAACGGGGATCAGTTGTCGCTGAAGCTAAGCTTCGAACAGGCCGGGCTGCTGCTCAAGCCGGACTACGACGAGAAGACGCGCGTGTTTCGGTTCCGGGTCGATATGAGGGAAATCTGCCGCGCGGAGGGTGAAAAGAACGAAGCACATACGATAGCGCGCGAAAAGCTGGTACAGATTGTCCGGTACTACTGTTACTGTGTGAAGGTAAGTGTGCCGTTTAACGCTTCTCGTGTGAGGAAGTAATTTCCCTGCTTTTTCCCGATTGCAGCGAGTGAAGGAGTATCACACACGGAGGAAAATTTTCTACACCCGACCACCGAAGATGGCAGTGCAGGCGCAGAAAGACCAGAAAAAGATCCCGGAACAGAACGTCGGGTTTCAGATGCTGCAGAAGCAGGGTTGGAATCCGGGCTCGGCGCTCGGCATGTCGATGGAAGGTATCATCGAGCCGATCGTGGCGAAGAAACGCAAGGGGAAGAGTGGTCTCGGCGTGGAGGATGCCGTCGCGCCGGATGGGACGGAGGAGAAGGTGAAGATTCCGATCGAAGCGTTCTACCTGCTGCTGAAACAGTATGCCGGCGTCAATGCACTGTACGATATAGTGTTTAGCTCGCAGTTTTCCAAGCACCAGGTGGTCAAGTTAAAAAGGTATGTGACGCGGTAGCTTCCCGGTTTTCTGCAATTGAGATGCTAAATTCATTCTTTTTCCCCCTTCTAAACGCATGTTCAGCTTTGCCATGTCGCTGAAACTGTTTCCACAGATGATTGGAACAAATAAGAAGAAGCTTGTGGTAAGCCGCCCGCTAACGATCAAGGAGATCAAGGAGGGCGTCATGAAGGGTCATTCGGATCTGTGCGCCAAGTACGTGGTGATACCACCGGCCGCTGGTATCCCGGAAGAGGACAAGATGTTGGCTTAATTCGGGTGGCAAATGTCGCGAGTTTAGGTTAAGCAAGTGAGAGGAAAAGTAATTGCATTCTTCGTTGAAAAATAGAAGATCTTTCATGGAAAAAACAAACCTATCTGTTTCATATACAATGCTCTGTAGAAAGATAGATTGAAGCAATCACAACTACACCCCATAGACGTTTCTCATATCGGTAATATATTTTCAATAGTTTCATATTGTTTAAACATACTGATACAATGCTTTGTTCTGCTCCAATTCATCCACTTTGCCCCCTTCTGTTCATCGATTTGGGCGATGTTTCCTTTACTGCTGCGTTTTTTTTTACTTCTTTCATTTCTTTACACTCTAATAAGCATCTTGTTAGTTGTGTTTTGTCGCGTTTTACCTTCCTCCGGTTGGTTGTGTATGTGTGTGTTTTGTATTCCTGTTTCATGTTTTTTTTCCACCGAAAAGACAAAAAGTAAACCTTTAGATGAGGTTTTCATGTCCTTTTTGGGATGGGTGGTTGGTTTACGTCGGATTTTGGTACAAAAACCTTCTCGCTTTCGTTCCGACAATACCTGATCGCATTCGTTTGCCTATCATCGAGCAGAAAGGGAGGGTTCATAACTCATTTCCTACCAAAATATGTTTGGCCTTCTTCTTTTAACATACTGCTGGATGTTATGATGTATGTGTGTGTGTGTCTTCCTGTGTCTGTATGCTTTTTTGTTGTTGTTGCTATGCTTTAATATTACATTCATGCCAATATAATCGATCTAATAGACTTGCTTTCGTTATTTATTGGTTGTTGATAATAGCTGTCCGTTTTTTGGCAGTTTCTAATTATGAAATCGTACCCATTGAAGGGTACAGAGTCGAGGAAGGCAGGACAATTGAAGGAACAGCTGGGAAAAAGTTTCCAAATCATTCAGATTCTCTCCTTTTAGGTAATATAGAGTGGAAAGCTCATTTAATTGTACAAGCAAACGGGGTGAAATAGAGAAGGAAATCCTAACCGATGGTCCTTTTGCGGGTTTGCGCCACTGAGAGTACGGCACACAGATAGAGCTAGAGAGAGAGAGAGCTTTAGAAGGGATATGGAACCGGGGGAGTGCTGTCCGATGCAAGTGTTTAACTACAGCTGAATTCACGATAATTACATTTCATATGCCCAACTTCTATACAAAACGGTACAACCAAACGGTGCAGTGTAAGCAAATCAACGTAACGATGGGCTAAAATAGTTTAACATAAAAACAGACCTTTTTCCACATCTCCCTTTTTTCTACAAACAATTTTCGCATGTGAACTTTCCAATTTCCAATCCTTAATTGATTTGTTTTCCACCAATTGTTATGTTTCTTTTCTTCGTACACGGGTGTCTGGAATTTCGATTCGACTGTTGTTTGATTTTGATAAAAACCTTGCTTCTTTTGTTGTTTTATGTTTGCTTTTTTATGTTGTCTACTAACTTTAAACTCAAACTTTTAGTAGCCTCGTTTCTCTTTTTTTGTCTCCCTTTTTTGCTCTAATTGTTTCATTTTGCTGTTGCTCGTTGTTGGTACTTTCTATTACTTCTTCCTCCTGTTGTAAGATTTTGACCTTTTTTCGGTTGTGTTTGACTTTCTGATTTTGTGCTGCTGTATGTATGTATGCTCTAAACATTAATGAGGTAGTTCCATTTTGTTCGTGTCTGTCACTATGCAAACTATTTCCATGTTTCCGTTTTCAAACTGTACCGTCTTTTGTTGCTGTTTCGCTAATTTTGCCTTTTATGTTTATGTTTTGTTCATTTCTTTATTTTCCTGTAGGTGCACTTATTCTTTTCTTTGTTTCTTGTTTATTTGTTAGTATGAAAAATATGTGTTCATTTCTATACCTTCCAATGGCATTTATGCAGTGTTTTTGGTTGTTTGTTGTTGTATGGGGAGTAGTTTGAATGTATAAATTGGTGTGTACCCGTGGGGTTGTGAATTTTTGTTGCTCTCCTTCTTTCCTGCTGATTTTGCTTTCCTTCATTCCTTGTTTTATTTTCCATTACCCAAATATAGTAATCTCAACTGTGTTTTATGATTTTGTATTGATTCTTTTTTGTCTTGGCTCGTTAAGTCCTCGTTTTTTTTCGTTCACTATTGTGGTTTTGCTTTCATGTTTTCCTTCGCGATTTGCGTATTACGCTTTGTTTCACTATATGTCCCTTAGTTTACTTAGTTCTGGTCCTTTATCGAATCATCGAATTCGCTTGTTTTCCTTTTTGCTTCCTGTTTTCAATGTTTTTTGTTTGTTTATTTTTCCCTTTTTTCCATAAAGGTTAAGTTGTAAAAAAAACACATATAACTTAGAAACGATTTAAGAAACGGAGACAAACGGAAAGGAGGTAAAAAGGTACCGAAAAAAGTACGTAAAGCATTACTGATTAAACTGACTTGTACTATTTACTACCGTCGGGTTCGAGCGATTATTTACCAATTTTTACCATCATAAAACACACTTTACTACGTACGACTAAGCTGCCTGTTACACGACACCGTTACCTATTCTGTTACCTTCTTGTTTTCCTTTCCATACAATGAATACGTTACTAATACGGTTTGTTTAGTTTGTTTTTGCCCATTACTGAATCCATCTACATACATGATACATACACATTCCATTACACGAGTTGCCGTCTGTTTTTTTTTTTTTTGCTTCTTTTTGTTCGTTTGTTGCAGCACTGCTCTAAATTCCACTAGTTTCTGTAGGATTATAGCATAATCATTTCATTTTCCACTTTGTGTTATTTTACTCTTTTTGCTTTTCCTTGCCCTTTTTTGTTTTGCTTCATTCTGTTTCCATATTTCTAGAACAACATCTACTTACACACAAACCGCCGCAAGCTTTAGTTTTTTGTTTTGCTCTCTTAACGAAAGCCAATTCATGCCAGTGTCGCGCACATTTTAATGCGGAATTTACTCACATGGCTTTCATTGCTTCTAACCCTCGGAGGGCTTGTCAAAACCTATCGCTTGAGCTGATATATATTGGGTTAGCTGTGTGTGTGTGTCCTGCCAACTTTTCCAACGCCATTTTGCTGGGGATAATTTACGACACGCTTAGCCTATGTACAATTTCTTCTAAACCATTCCTTACTGAAAACATTCTCTCCTTCACCGCCTGATCGCCTTTCCTCTCTGCCATGCCGACACATTTATGCTACACGCTAGTTTCTTGCTCTGAGGTAAAGGTCATATGTTTGCCATTTTCCCCTAATCGTATATTTTCTTAACGCGGGTTTCGTTTCGCTCTTTTATCGAGAGCATTCCCTTTTCTTTTCCTGTTTCCAATTCTCTGATCCAATGGCACAATTAGCAAACTGCTCTGCTGCCTTGCTATATGCTTTACCCACCTTCAAAAGTGTCTCGCAAATCGTTTCTGGTCCTATTTTCTCGTTGCCACTATCCGCCCACTATTGTTTCCCTGCCATCCAGCCACCATCATCATCACCACCAGCAACACCACCACCAGCCTCTTGTCTAATTTTGCTTCCATTTGATAGGAAAGTTTGTTGGTTTCTTTTCCTTATAGGCACGTTTCACCAACTCGTAGCCAATACGTTTCGCACTTCTGCATTGTCGCTTCAATTATCTAATCGCTTTTCTTCTCTTTTTTGTCGATCTCTCAATGTTTCATTCTTCTGCAGCAATCCTTCGTATCTTTCTTCCTTTCGTGTCTCGAGTTTCCACATTGTCTCTTGCTGCACTGATTTTCCCGAAACCGTTCCGTTGCCAGCCACCAGTTGTGTCTCCTGTCCATATCTCCCTGCTTCGTTTTCACTTTCATTCAACCGTTTTCTCTCTCTCTCTCTCTCTCTCTCTCTCTCTCTCTCTCTCTCTCTCTCTCTCTCTCTCGTATGTGTGTTTTATCGTCACCTTCCCCCTGTACGATCCTGCATTGGTTAATCGCATCGTTCCTTAAAAGTAATGAAAGCGAATGGTAGAGTTTCCTGTCTCCTCTCTCTCGCTCTCTCCTTGATTGAGAGTATGATTAGGCAACGGTACAAACACCTAAAGAACACAGTTAGTTAAAACATGTTTAAACATCAGAGGCATATGGTTGCTAAAAACCCTTTCACGTAATCGATTCCACTGCATTATCGCTGTAAAGCGGCGTGCAAACAATTGTGTGTATGTGTGTGTGTGTTTGGTGGTGTATCTGTGTGTTTTGTGTTGGAAAACATTAAACCAACCCCCTGAGGTTTTCCTTCATGTCGATCATATGTTCCTTTTTTACAACTGACGAACCATGTCCTTACGATCGTAGCTGGAGAAGGTTTGCATATTCTGTTTAGTACCGTCGCGTGTTTGTATCGTATTTACCGACCCACCATTAATAACTTTGATGTTTTATATTTCATGCTTTTTATCTTAGCTGCTCATCTCACCCTGTCAGCTCATCATCTCCTTCCCTGCCCGTTAACTACTGTTTAATTATTACTCGTAATCACTTTATGTGAAGACATGTCTTAACGCCTAGATACGACCCTTCCCTTACTACCATTACTTACACATAGTATCACCTACAATTTGATACGAATTCTATTTATCGTTCGACAGAGCAGAGCTTTATGATACATTATTTTCACTCCTGTACGAAATCCATCGATACTCAAACGTTTCTCTTTGCCGTTTACTATGCTGCCAGCCGATTCGAGTACGTGGTGGGGAAAGAAGGGAAACAACACAACTGTGCCAGCTTGGAATCCTTGTAGTGTAGGTGGTTATGCGAGTGGTATAGAGCTCCATTTTGCCGTAATATAAAAGTTGTATAAGGATGGAAAAGGGATTAAATTATCTAAAAGAAAACAAAAGTCGAAGAAAACACACATATATAACGCAAACAGAAAGTGAAAAGAACAATAAAACAATATCTGAAATGAAAGAAAGAAAACTGTCATCATCACGTACGACGAGTGAAACAAGGAGAACAAAACAATCAATAAGAAAAAAGCAAATAATACAACACATATAAAAAAAACGTAACGTTCAAATAAAAGATGAGTTTTTATCTTTTCAATTTTCTTTTTCAAAAACTTCACGTCACATTTAAGCGCCCCACGTGTGGCCCACCAGTGGATCGTGTTACAATGAACATACACACGCGTGTGATCGCGATCGTGGCAGGAACATTTTGGGAGGGGTTGGGCAGTAGTAGTTGTAGTAGTAGTTTTTTGTTGTTTGTTGTATTAAATCTAACATGCGCGACAACGAGGTGTGTGTGTGTGTCCGCCTCGGAAGGATTATTATACGAGAAATACAAAACACAAGACACATCGCCGATTGGTTTGCTTTTGTACTGAGGGGGGGGGGGGGGGGTTCGTGTCCCCAAGCTCCCCCTCTCTCCTCCTACTCCGCTCCTCAAAAGATGAGAGGGATCGTTTCCTTACACAGTGTACACTTAAACGCTACTAGACGAACGAACTTAAAGCAAACATCGAATCCTACGGTACTAATTAGTCGTATAATAGGTTGCGTGTTGTGGGTTGAGGATACGATTAAGGAGAAGACAGATGGTTAAACCTAACACTAAGCATTTGCAGTTATGATGATACTAAACTTTTCCTATTAAAAAATACTATAAAACTATGTTCGCCCTCAGCGCCATCAGTACAGCTGCGCAAACATTGCGAGTTGTGCGCGTGTGCGTGTACAGTGAGACGATGTGGGTTACAAAAATTAAACTAAAAAAACACAACGTACTCGACGAAGACGACGACGGCGGATAGGTAGGTAGGTGTCATATTTTTACAATAAAATTACACTTAAATCGTCTACACGTGAAAAGGTTGGGCAGTGAAGGCTGAAGAGCGCTCACCAATACGAGAGAGTGGTTGCTGTGAAGATCTCTGTGCGCTTTTCCTGTCTCTTTGCGTAAATACGTAAATGCTAAGCAGTCGCGCAAAATAGTGCGCCATCACCAAATTATAAGAGGAGGAAAAAGCACAGCAGCACGTGTGCTGCCCGTACAAAACACACGCACACTCACATAGGAGGATCGATTTGCTAAACGCACGATATTGCTAAGATATCCTTTCTGGACAAAAGAAAAGGTTATACCACACGGTGTTTGTGGGCTGACCCAGTGGCACCAACAAACCTTTCACAACACTTAAAAAGCATGGAGCGGCAGTGATAGGGCTCTATAGTATTTTTACTTTTGCTACACCATTCTCACACCCTTAAATGACCGAAGGAGGGAACATAAAGAGAGAGAGAGAGAGAACATTTATTGATAAATGTATGTATGTAATTGGTGGACGTGTTCGTTTTTTCTTCTTTGCTTTCTCTATCGTCGTTTCTTATAAAGAGACTCGGCGCTGGTGTCGTTTTTGGGAACGCACATGCTCTGAATGCTTTTCAAAAATAAAAGCTCACACATAAATTAGTGCCTAAACGAGTAGTTACGCTTAACGATATAGAAAGAAAAAAAAGGCGATGGGATGCGTTCCATTCACCACTTAGCTTAAGATTGCGCCAAGTTTGCATCCTCTTAAAAGAGAGCGATTTCGATTGTACTACAAATGTGCGCCCGGGCACATGGCAAATTTCGTCCATTGCTTTTGACGTCTAAATGTCTCGCTGGTTCTGCGCTTTTTCGAGTTATGGCTCCGTGATTTTTGTCACACACAAACACACACATAGTGCACCGAACGAGACGTAACGTACGTAACACACAACACAAGAAGATAGAGCAGTCGCATCGTCGTCTAATTTCACGCCACTAAAACGATTTACACGTGTATGTAACCCTAACCGCTTAACAGAAAACTATTTTATAAAAATCAGTCCAAACATAAATTTCTAAAGAAATATTATTTTCTCTCAGCCAGTCCGAAACAATAGAAACGTAGCGGAAAGGAGGAAGGAATTCCATGGGAAGCAAAAAAACCACTGGTACCCCCCCTCCACTGGTGTAGGAAGGATACGATCGATGGCCCCCCGCGATGGCATTACGGTGGAGTTTTGCCTCCACAGCATAAGCGTTTTGCTTTTCATCGACAGTTCACTTAAATTTTAACACCTAAATAGAACGGCTCGAACATGGTCCGACGCGGTCTTTGACAAGAAACGAACACAACTCTTGTCTCACGATCCGTTGCGCCTTATCGTGTTTTGGGCAGTAGTGAGTGAGCGGAAGAGTGTTGAAGAGCGATGAAAAGAAACAGCTCTTTGCAAAATTTAACTAATCTTTTTCCCCCACAGTTCCTGCGCCGACAGCACCGACGGGGAAGCTCAACAAGTACACGACGAGGAATCAAATGCAAAATAAAGCAACCCTAAATAATAAAGCGTGATGCTGAATAAAAAAAGGATGTCTAAATCGGCAGTGTTAAATGGCAGTGTTTGTGTTTACCAACACCAGAATGCTGCTGGATGGTTAATGTCGTTTGTGCACGCATTTAAATCTTTCTTCGCAAGCTGGCAGTTTGGAAGGATTTGTATGGGAAGTATCGAAGGAAACCTTTCCTAACATTTCACGGAATGTTGTTTCTTGTGTTTTACGGGGTTTGATTCTGTCCTCGGGTAGGGTTCATTTTGCAACATCATTAGTTTTAACCGTTTCAATTATTTTCCTCTGTACTCTTGCAAAGCTTTAAATGCAGTTGCATTCCCTCTATCCTTTCCGGGTGGCTTTTACATGCAACGTATCGCAACTATACACAGTGCCTTTCTCTTCCTTTTCTTTTCCTTTTCTTTTCCGCTTTGTTCGATTTTAGTGTCTTCTTTTTTTTTCTTCCTTTTAATATTTAGTTTCATAATTCAGTCAAGTTTCTTCTTTCCCCCATATAGATTAAAGAGTTTTTTCAGTTGTGTGTGTGTGTGTGTGTTTTTTTTTTTGGCAGTGATCATATTTCTTTGCGCATCTTCCCTTTTTCGTTCGTTCGTTGCAGAGTTGTTCGACTGAGGCGACGACCGTTTGTTAAGCGTTTTTAACCCTATGCGCACAGTGGTTGTTACTTTTTAGTTAATTTTGTTTTACACACATTTAACTTTAAATTTTGTTTTTGTTTCTATAAAGCCAATTTGGGTTCGAATGCAGTAAAGGATAATACACGAAGGTTTTGGTTGTTTTCTTCTGATTGGTAAAGAAGAGCAAAGAGTTACACAAAAGAAGACAAACGTCATCACACACACGTCAGGTTTAGCTTTAGGCATAAACGAGTCTGATAACGAGAAACGAGATCCAGATCGATTACGGTAGATGAACCAACTTAAATAAAAGAAAGATTCGTATCAGCACCACATAGAGAGAAGAACTTGTTTTGATTATAATATAATATTAAACACTTTCTTTCTTCCAAGCACGTGCTCTGCAACTTTTCGCATCCCCATGGTTGCCATGGTAATCAGTATTGCAAAGATAAGATTGCTTGTTGATCGTGAAAATGTACCACACATGTTACAGTGAGTAATTGTCCTGCCAATTCATTCCACGGATGGTATGCGCGGATTAGTTAAAAGTGATAAAAGTAGTTTCATCTTCTGCCCGCCGCTCATTTGTGTACAATAATTGCAATCCTTCCATACTATAAATCGCTCCCTTGGTGTGTGTGAGTCACAATTGTTTGCCCTTTTTCTTACGTGCTTCCGCCTTCAGCATCCATGCCTTCGGTTAACCCTCCGCCTTCGCATTCACATCCTTTACTGTACAATCTAATAAAAATACATTTTTCAGTCTTAATCCATCGCAATGTTTTTGAAATGTATTGCTAGATTACTCTATTTCCACCATGCTCTTTTGTGGAGGAGTGTAGTGTGTGTTGTGTGTACGCGTACATACATGTGTGCGTGTACGTTTGTTTGGGTGTGGTTACGTTCCCGTAATGTCGGAGGATGTTTTGCGAGGAGAGTAATGCCTACTATTGTCATTCTCAACCCGACACGCCCTCCCGTACTATGTGGTTGCTATGGTCACAGCGTACTCTAATTCTAGCCTTATTACATCACTAGCATCAAATTATGTTACGTTTCCCCTCCTTTACTTCACGCACGTTCTTTGCGCGTGATCTCTCCCGTCTCCCAGGGACAATGCGCCCTCCTTCCGCGCGGCTGCAAGGCCACCGTGACCGCTCGCACACACTCACTTGTGTACTGCGTCCTCTTTTACATACTAGACAGTACTATTTTGAGATCAACGGATTAGTGAAATAATTTTGTCTGACAACTTCTATGCAGTGCTAATACCGCGCAGCACACGCACCAAATACACGTTTTCCCTCACTTGTTGTCTCTTCTCTTCTTTGTGCGCATACCAGAACATTCGACTTATTAGTGCTATATTTCATTTTCCTGCTTGAAAAGAAACAATAATGATACAAACAACGCTCTCCCTACGGCCGATGGATGTGTCTATGGTTGGTTGGTTTGTGTGAGTGTGTATATTTGTGTATCGCAAGTTCCTGCTACATTCAAATCATTTCGACAAATAAAGTTCCTTTCTTTAGCTTAATAGTTCACGTACACGGCTTACGCTTCCATTGCTTCCCTCGTTGTACTAATAGTCGAAAATGTAATAGATCATTAGCGCAAAAGGAGTAGTTTAGCTCTACTTCCGAACGAGGAAAATTAGGAAGAAAAACATACCTTTGCCTTGCCTCGCCGACATTTATCTAACACTTTGCTCTAAACTAAAATATATTCACAATTTGAACACCACTGAACCGGGTGAGTAAGTTAATTAAAATAATAACCTCACATTAACCCTCCTTTCACGACCGACGCACACATCATACTCAGAAATCTTCAATGGCTACTGTTGCACTTACATGCTACTTGCAGGCCACGTTCTAGTGTCCGTGTTTGTTTGTTTGTTTGCGTACGAGTGTGAGTGTTTGTGTGCGTGAGTGTGTAGATGTGAGTAAGTATGTGGTGTTTGGTGGGGAATTTCTTAACCGAGGAGAGTTGGAGGAGAGTTCTCCTCACTCTAGGCGCGTAGGATCAGTCCATAAAAAATGCGCCCCAGTGCGGTTATTACAGAGTAAGCTAGTAGCGTTTGGCGCTTTTAATTCACATTAGACACATTACTTCCTAACCCTGGCTATACTTCTAGTTTGCAATTGCTCTTGTTATGGATTGTATCGTTTAGCGGAGCGGAGACATTTCTACTTCATTCACCTTAATTACATGGAGGCATCCCCTCCCCTCCATGCAGGAGTGGAAGCAACTACTATATACCAATTATTCGTTAATTATCATACAATACAATCATCCACCTTACCGCCTGCTGTTTGCGGTTTCAGTGGTTCCAGCGGCAGCACTGCGACGATTCCGCTCCCCTGCTGCACTATGAGATGTGTTTTTTCGTTTGCCATCACGGTGCTGCAAAGGCAACTGGGCTGCCTTTGCCGACAGCAATCGGATGCGGCCCTGTCGGCTAACTGATGATCCTGCAGCGGCGGGCGCTGCCGGCTTTGTTTCTACCGGTTTGACACGCTCGCTTACCGGAGCGGGTCTTACTTTGCGCTTTTGATTGTGCGCTCTCGTTGGCATCGACGACGGTCAGGATGAGGAGGAGGACGATGATTTCATCACGAGTCCGGATGACGTTGCGGAAGAGGATCCCGATGAGGAGGTAAACGAAATCGACGATGAAGAGCATGAGGATGACAGTTGCATTGTGCCGCAGCTTCCATCACGACTACTACTACCGCAGGACGACGGGGCCGTATTACTGGCAGTGGTCGCTCCGGCTCCTCCACCACCGGACAGTGATGTTAGCGAGGTTGAAAACAGCGACGAAAATCCGGTGGATGTAATGGAAGATCCTCCCGTCGATGAACTTGTACCGGATGGTTTCGAGCGCTTGCGCTGTTGCTTGGGTGCCGTGCGTGAATTAAATCGCTTCTCGGTTGTTGGACAGTTCGAGAAGCTGTTGTTGCTCCAGCTGCAGCTGCTGTTGCTGCTGATACTGCTCAGATTGGAGCTGCTTCCACTACCACCACTGGCAGTCGTCGTCGTCACCGGCAACGCACACTCGTGCTCGTGCAGCGCGATAAACGGGTTCACAATCGTAGCAGCCGTTGGGTTGAGCCGATCGTGCTTCAAATAGTCCGACAGTTCATTCTGCTGCTCGAATGAGAGACTGTGAATGTTGACCTGTTTCACAAACTTTTCCCCTGCCGGAAGCTCCGGTAACCATTCGTCCGGTAAGCTGAACAAGTAGATGAAAAAGGATATAAAATATTAATTCATATTTTTTTTATTAAATATAATATTATATTAATTTCAGTTACTTACATATCGGCTGGGTACCATCGGACGAGCACTTCCGTCCCTTCGCTCGGTATGTGGCGGCGGCTGAGCTGCAATCCACGGAACGTTATCGCTCCACCCGGTCCGCTTGCGATGGTGGCAAGCCGTATCAAGCGATGCTGCAACCCTTCCATCACACCGGAATCGAAGAAATCAAAACGGCGCGCTGCACGGATGTACGGAAAACGGGAAACATAACGAGCGATTAGTGTTAAAGGTAAAATCACACACTTTATAGCTAACACTATGCTACTTATTTAAAACTATTAACACATGTACATTTAAATATAACACATATAACGCAAGAATGAGATAATTGTCATTGTCATTTAAACTGCGCTTTGCTTGCGATTTGGTTCATGGCTGCACCGCCAACTGAGGCAGCCAACGGACACATTTGTGTTCTGGAATGTATCTCTGCTGCATGAATATATTGTGGCCGGTAATGGTGACTGACTGCAACTGCATTGAGTATACATCTACCCTGGACAGGAACCTGCATATTCTGTGAATCAAAAGCAAACCTCCCCGAAGGAGCTTCCGCGCGGCGGTTGGGTGTACCAACCGCGCCGTTATGCGCACCTTCTTGAGATGCTGTGGTTGTGTTGGAACGATCAAGAACAAGGATAGTTGAGTGCTTTTTAACAGCAACATTGCAAACAATTAAATACGTAAGCAAAGGAGAGAGAGAGAGAGAGAGAGAGAAATAGAACGATAGGTACTTTAGCTCTACAGCAAAATAGTACAAAAAGGACACATGAGCATAAGAACGATAAGAAGAATGTGAAAAAATAAGCCATATGGAAACGTTCGAAAAGCTTGCAAACTTGGAATACATAAATCATTGTATTAAACCATATACGAGTTACAAAAACAAGGAACAACGTGTTAAATTTAGTGTATTACTGACCAGTTGATTTAAACATTATACTGTTACAGCAACCAAAAAGCATTTTATCAAAGTACAATCAGAAAGTACATAAAGAAAATATGTCACAGACAAACAAAGCAAATAAGTTGATAATAAAACTCAACTGCATTATGACATTGTAGCGATTACAACCAGTGCTGCAAAATGTCATGAGCATCACTTGAGTCAAACCCGATACTCTAACTGACAAGCTGAGCTTAATGCCGACGCAAGCATAATCATTTTTTTCTGGCTGTGAACAGTGCTGCCAAATGTCACTGTTTCATTCACTAACACTCATGACTGACACGAAGCTCAGATAAGCTCACGTACACAACTGAGATGATCAGAGATGAGACTCAAACAGTTGGTGATCCAATCACATGCTTGATGACATTTTGTTTAGCACCAAACTCTTGATCACTCACTTGGTCACGACATTTTGTGTCGGTGATAATCACGACATTCTTGGAATATACTTGGTGTATGGTCCCAAGTAACAAAATGAACATTCTTTATTGCTCTGTCTGGTTTGAAGGTCTGTCGGGTGAAACAGAACGAGAACGATCCTCGTGCTCATTTTGTTTCTTGGAACCACCCGCACGCACCGCATATCTCCCATGACTATTGGGATGATCACCGAATGCAAATGTCGCGACCAAGAGTTAGTTGCACACAATATCACCAAGCATGTGATGGTCGCAACAACTGTTAGAGTCTCACCTCTGATCATCGCAGTAGAGCTCGTGACGCTGAAATTATTTTGCTTCAGCCGCAATTTGGCATGACTATGTCAGCGACATTTTGCAGAACTGATCACAGTAAAAAAAGGCATGACATAGTGATTGACCAAGCAATGGTCGCAAAAATGCCACGAAGCATGTATTGATCACACCGATCATTTTGAGTATCATCTCTGATTTATCACAATTGATAACGTGACGCTGATATGGGTTTTGTTTCAGTCAGATTTTTTATGACATTGGCAGTGACATTTTGCAGCACTGACTGCAACGAAAAACATTACCATTTACACATGAGCTACTGCAAATTAGTTTCTACTATTTTGCACGTACTATTTTGCATGCAAACGACGGGATACATCAGGCATGCTTTTGGTTAAAGTCATTAAACTATTTCGTTGCAACTGCATGTCCTTGCTGTATTGAGCACATACATGATCGTTCTGTTTTCACTTCCACAGCATTTCAACTACCCGTCCGCCTGTTTGGCAAAAAGGATCCTGCTACCCTTCTTACGACACTATTTAACCGCTACCCCCAAACCCAACAGCCCGTCGAAATGCCCACGCGTTCGTTCGCACCCATAGCAAACACCTACCTGACCACGGTTGCCGACGGTAGCGCAGTTTTTTGCCCGTTTTACGTAGCATCTTCGGGACGGGCGGATCGGACGATCGCTTGCCAGAGCTGTTTCGGTCCACATCCACGTGACTGTTGACGTGCTTTACCAGCATTGGCTGAGAGAGGAAAAAATGGATATTCCGGTGGTTAGCATATTCGAGGGTTATTCGGTAGCCTGTAGAATGTGACTTTGTCTCCCTTACCTGTGAGGCGAAGCGCATGCCGCATCCTTCAAAGATGCACTTGTGCAGTTTGGTACAGGCATGCGACAGGACGTGCTTTTCCAGCCAGTTAAACTTAGTCGATTCCTTGTTGTGCACCTTGCAGCCGTCCCACAGACAGGCGTACAGGCCGGTTCCGTCCTTCTGCGTGTTGACGTGCGCGTTCTGCAGATGGTCCAGCAGCTGCGTGTTGCTGTCGTACTTGCTGTCACAGTCCCGCCAGTAGCACACGCCGTACAGCCGCCCGTCGCCCGACCGGCGGAAGCCCTTGCGGCCGAAGTTGTGGTGCGGTGCCGTACCGGACGGTGCCGGGAAGCGGATCGTTTTCGGCTGCGAAAGGATGGGACTTTTGGCACAGGTTGCTTCCGGTGCGAGCGGGTTCGCCAGTGCCATCTCTGTGTCGATGCTCGGTGGCGATAGATGAGAGGAGGATTGCTCCGACAGCGAGCAGCTGGGCGATGCGTTCGCATGGCGGGCGTCGAGCTGGGAGGACGACTTTGGCTCCTGCTGTTGCGACGTCAGCGTACCGTCGGACGAGCTGCTACTTTGGGGCGTTGGGGCGGCACTGTAGTCTTCCTGCAGGTCCGTTCCAGACGAGGACGAAGCGACGGACATTGGTTCGTGGTGCAATTGCTGCTGTTGCTCCTGCTGTTGCAGCAGCTGCTCCTCTGGCTTGGCACTGGACGATGATGTGTCCTCCTCCTCATCTTGCTCCATCGATGATTGGTCCGGTTGTTGTTGCTGCTCATGCTTCTGTCTGATCAGCTCTAGCACGGACGAATTGGTCGTGGCGTGTTGTTGTTGGTGCACCACAGAAGCTGTCTGCTGCTGCTGCTGCTGTTGTTGCTGCTGATGAAGAGCGGCTTCTGCCTCGGCAGCCGCGACTGCCACGTCAGACAGTAGCCGCAGTGGCGGCGGAAACGGAGAAACCGCAACGGATGCAACCGTTGCAGTGGTATTTGTCTCTGCCGACGGCGCATGATGGTCGACGATCATCAGATCCTCGGAGTCTTCCGAGGATGAGGTAGAGAGCGGTGACGATCGGGACGACGTCGTGGTGCGTGTATCGTCCTTGCTGCCATGCAGATGATGCCGTTGATGCAGATGACGGTGATGGTGATGGTGATGGTGGTCGTGAATATGATGATCTTCTTCCTCTTCCTCGTCCCCTTCCTCGCCCTTCTTGGCAGTGTCGGACGTGTCGGACGGCGATCCGGGCGAACAGAGATCGATCGTGAGCGACTTGTCCTCGCTGTCGCTGGAGTTGGCCACGATGCCACTGTCGTTGCTGCTGCCACAATCCACCGTGAGCGGGTTGAGCGCCGGCGGTGAGGTGGGTGCGGCTGGCGGCACAACGATCGCAGACGTTTGCGTGGACCCGTTGCTGCGCGCCGGGAGCGCCCCAGAACGGACCAGCTTGGGAAGTGGTGCGGCAGCAGCCGACGAAACAACCGGCGGTTGCTTCGAAAGCTGTACCGGTACCAGGCCCGGCGGTTCGCCACCGAGGGACAGCTTTTGCGCACCGGAAGAAGGCGTTGCACCGGACGACACCGCTGACGAGACTCCGTTCAGTACGGCGTTCATGATCGGTTTGCCGGTGGTGGTGAACGTTGGCACGGTGGCCACGAGCGGTGGCGGAGAGAGCGATTGGACACCCGCCGACAGGATTGCTTGCTGTTGCTGCTGTTGCTGTTGTTGGTGTTGCAGCTGCTGTTGTTGTTGTTGTTGCTGCTGCTGTTGCTGCTGCTGCTGCTGCTGTGCGTGATGCATCGACGTCGCGATAGAGAGGGTTTGCGGTGCTGCTGCGTAGATCGTGGTGCCGGCACCGTAGTGAGCGGCAGCCGAGATTGGCACAAACTGAGCGCCCGTCACCGGTGTTGCCTGTCCGAGAGCGAGCTTGTTCGCACTCACACCAGTGCCAGCGCCGGCGAGCGCTGCCGCCGTTGCTACCTGCAGGTTCGAGAGGATTGCAGGCGAAATGTTCGCCAGTAGTTGATGGTGATGGTGGTGATGATGTTGCTGCTGTTGTTGCTGCTGGGCGGCAGCAGCACTGCCGCCGCTAGCGGCCGTTCCGCCGTTGCTCTGTTGGATGATAGCTGTGATATTTGGTAACTGTCCGGGGGCGGCGGCGGCACTGCCACCGTTTGCGCTGCCACTCGTCGTGGCTTGCGACGACGCTGGCAGTGGCGGCTGCAGCGGATGCAGCGCGGGAATGTTGGCCGTCGCCTGGGTGAAGGCCGCACTCAGCTGCGAACTGATCATCGCCGGGATGGCGGCCGCGTTCACGAATATCCCGCCCGTGGGCGTCATGAACAGCTGCTGCGGATGATGCTGCTGTGCGTGCTGCTGGGCGGCGGCGAAGTGGTTCAGCGCCGAGGAGTACAGGGCCTGGGGGCCGGCCTGCTGCTGGTGGTAGGCGGTGGCGCGCCCGGCCGCCGTTGTCTGGCACGAGTACGGCACCACCGTGGTGGTCGGTTTGGTGGCAAACATGCCGCTAAAGTTCATGTTCATCGCGGACGCCTCCATGGTGAAGCTTTGCTGCTGCTGGGTGGCTGCCGCTGCGGCTGCCGCGTTCGCAACCGAATTGGCCGCGGCTGCCATCAGCTGCTGCTGTTGCTGCTGTGCCGCTTGCTGGGCGGCGGCAGCGGCCGCCTGCTGCTGTTGCTGCTGTATTTGATGGATTTTGATGATGGTCGCGTTCATGACGAGCTGTGGCGTTGGGCCAGCCGCCGGGCCGGACGCGTTGCCATTGGTGCCGGTTGCTCCGCTACGCAGCAGCCCGGCCGCTGCACCGCTGCTGAGGCCGTTCGCGTTGACTAGCAGGTTGGCGGCCGTAGCCGTCGGGGTGCCGGTACCGAGCGCGGATGCGAATGCGGCAGCGGCCGCGGCCGATGCCGATTGTTGTTGTTGCTGCTGCTGTTGTTGCTGTTGTTGCTGGATGGCGGCCGCGCTAGCCGCCGTGGTGAGCGTGAGGGAAGCACCGCCGGCTAGCTTTGGCGGCTGCTGGGCCAGGGGAAGTAGGTTCGAGATCTGCACCAGATTCGGTATCTGGCCGGGTCCCACTCCTCCCGTCAGCTGGTGATGGTGGTGAAACTGAAAGACGGCCGCCGTTGGGGCGATCGTGGTGGTGGTGTCGGCGGCCGACGTATTGACCGCTGTCGTATGTTTTGAACTCGACAATGGCTTTGATGTTGCAGTGGCGGCGGCGGTGGAGGCGCCAGCACTGGACGAGGCTGGTACTGGTGGGTGGGGAACGATCGTTTTATACTGGGTTGTAGCACCGGTCTGTACCGTTTGCGACTGGGACGACACGGTTGGCAGTGTCGGTTGCTGCTGTGACTGTTGTTGCGAGACCGCCGTCGCCGCCGCCGCCGCCGTACCAGCCGGCAGACGGATGGTGGTGAGCAGGACCGGCGGCGAGGGATTCGTTTTGCCCAGCAGCATGGGATGCTCAGTCTTCTGCGTGGTGGTGGTCGTCGTCGAAGTCGCCTGATGATGGTGGTGCACGCTGGCGGTAGTGTTGCTGCTGGTGGCGGCAGTGCTCGTTGCCGCCGGTGCCGCCACGATCGTGTGCTGGTAGACCGCGGTCGTACTGCTGACCGTGGTGGTGCGCGGCGCAATGTTGATGGGCTTCTTTGTATGTCCGGTTACGACGGACGCTCCACCCACACCAAGACCGCCCTGTACGGTGTGGCTGATCTTGCGCGTGGCCGACACGGTCGGCGCGATGCGTGCTGTCTTGCGCTCCACCTTTTTCGACACGATCGCCGCATTGCTGTTGGTGGAGGTGGCTACCACCGAGGAGGAGGAGGAAGAACTGGCACTGCTGCTAGTGGTGTTGGCAGTGGCTGCCGCCTCGGATGCGGCCAGTGTTGCTATAGCGACCGCTTCCAGCGCTACCGTCGCTGGTGATATTGCATTTGCCGGTTTGCCCAGTGCTGTCGTCTGCTGCTGAAACAGCTTCAAATACTTCTCCACGTCCACCTCCGAGAAGGGTGCCGGCGTGGAGGTGGAGGAGCTGGAGCTCGTCGCAGTGCTGACGAGACCAGACGTCGTCCTCGTCCCGTTCATTGGCAGTTTGATCGTAGTCGTGGTGCTGCTGGTGGTGGCAGTAGAGGTGGCCGTCAATTCCGGGCAGCCTTCCGTGGAGCCGTCCGTAAGCTGCTTCCGCTTCTGCTGCTGCATTGCCGACGCACGTCCGGCAACGGTTTTGATGCTTTTCTTCAAGCTCTGGAACGTGTTGGGCGGTTTCAGCTGCGACTTGAAGTATCCCGTGATTTTGTTTGCCTTTGCTAGGTCCGCCGTGAGGGCGGTGGCGGTTGCGGCAGCCGTCAGCATACTGGCGGAGGTGTTGATGGTGGTAGTCGCTGCCGTCGCTGGTAGGGACGATGCAGCGGCCTTCATCAACATCGCCGCCTGACTGGGGCTGTTGTTGTTGTTGCTGACCGCACTCGCAGCAACGATCGCCATTTGCGTCAACTTTTTCTGGCTGGCAGCACTGCTGACCGCGACCAGTGCGGGCGGCCCGTTCGTGTTCGTGCCGACCGACTTACACACAATCTTGCCCGCGCCCTCCTGCTGATTCGGGCGGGCCCGTTTGGCGGAGGCGGCCACGTGGTGGTGGATGCTGCCGCCGGTATTGCTGCTGTTGCTGCTATTGCTTTTTCCAGTTCCGTCTGTCTGAACACCGGTGGTGGTAGGGGGCGCGGTGGCAGCCGTCGATGCCGTCACCGTCGTCGGCTGCAGGCGCTTCAGCTTGTTCGCCGGGCTCACGGCCAGGCTGGCCGATGTGCCGGCGGAAGCGACCCGCAGCAGTGCGACGGCGGCGGCAGCAGCCGTGGCAGTGTTGCTGTTGTTGGCTGTGGAGAAGCTACTGCCATTCGTCTGTGACTGGGTCGTCGCAAAGGCAGTGATGGTGGCTGCTGTTGCTGTGGCGCTCGTCGTCGCTCCAGCGCTTGATGCCGCCGCCGCAGTCGTTCCAGTCGCAGCAACGGCTGCCGTTGTGTGAGATGCACCGCCGCCATTGCTGTTGGCCGCGGCACTGTTGCTACTATTACTACTTATGCTTATACTAGTGTTGTTGTTACCGGCCAGCGTCGAAGTGCCGCTGCCTGCAGCGTTTGTCGTATTGTTGTTGTTGTTGTTGTTGGTGGTGGTGGTGGTGGTGCCGGCGGTTACAGCATTCGTTGCCGTGCCGGCCGTGTTGACCGTGTTGTATGGCCACTGACGCCGTTGAAATGGTTGCTTTATCGTGATGCCCCCTACTCCACCGGCGGTTTGGGTGTGGGGTGCCATGCTCGGTTCTCCACTTCAGTCGAGTGTGCCGTTCCCGTTGCGTTCAAATTCCGTCCTCGCGGAACCTGCTACCTGCTGCTGCTGCTCCTCCTTTCTGCGTCCACGTCTTCGTCGGCTGCGTCGATTCTCCTGCGAACTGTGGCTACTACCGACTGCCGGTTGCTGCATTGGGTTCGGCTAAATAGTGGAGGCTCGTTCTTTCTCACACACAGCTATCGGTGCGGCGTCCCAGCTAGTACGGCTGGTGACGACATCTTCTTTCTGCTGCTGTTCCTTCCTTCCGTGCTTTCACTCCTCTTCCTCGATCACCGCGTCGTCGCTGAGATTGGTGCTGTACCGAAAGCGTTTCCTCCTGATGCATGTTTTTTTTCGCTACTGTCCACCAGACGTCGACACCTTCGCCATGTCGTGCTGTTGCTTTGCCAGCATCGAACCGAGCCGTCACCGTTTCCCAAGTACAGAGAGAGAGAGGAAGCTAACAATCGGCGACTGCTGCAAAAAAGAGAAAGAAAAAGAACGATGGTTAGATGATAGGGCTTTTATCTAGAAATCAGAAATTAAATAACTGTAGCGGAAATCATGATTTTAGGTAGTTTAAAACCCCTGGCAGTAAGGGAGAGACGGAGTGATAAAAAGAGCGTATGGAAAAGAGAGCTAAAAAAAGATGAACCGGTACGTGAATGCGCGCGCGAAAAAAAAATCCGGTTTGCTGAGATTCACATCTTTGAGTCACACAGACTCCCATTCAGTTCCAGTTCCTTATGCCCTCCTGCTGCTGTCGACTGTCTGCTCGGAGCTCCCTGCCTCTCTCCAGAGCCCAACAAGGGCAAGGGGAAGGTGGGTGGGCTCATATTTGGTCGTTCATTGACCTCTTTGTGGTACAGTTTTTCTTCGTTTGTTTCTTCGCGTTTTGTGCTCCTTGGTGGGGAAGAGGATGATGATATCGTCGTCCTTCGTCTCGCGGGTTTTGCAACGCGCTCGACAGTATTTTGTAATTTTGCCTGTGCGTATGTGTGTGTTGGTCTGTGTGAGTAATGCGAAATATTGGGAGCCCCGGTCGACCCAACTGACCGAGAGAGCAAGGGACCAAGATGACTCGCACGGAGCAACACAGCGAGTGGTGGACCGGAGCCGCATTAAATGGAATAACCTAGGAGAGTGTCAAGGAGACGGCACAGTAAACAGGTTTTGCTTTCGGGCACACACACACACTTAATGGACCAAGTTCGAGCGCGAGCGACCACCCCAACCAGAAACCTGTGGAGGAAATCAATTTCGCTTTTATTCCCGCCATGCCTCTCTGGGGGCTTTCAAACGTCAACCACACGGCCGCTTGTACTGGGCGTGTTTTGTGCTGCCCTGGGCTCTGGCTGACTGGCTGGCGGGGCAATTTCTTCCACTCTTCTCTCCGCAGGCAAGGTGGAAAGGCACTAGACTTTGGGAAGAATTGGAGAATTTGCATGAAAAGAAGACTCAGAGGCATTCGCACGTCTTCCGGTTCTGAAAACGAATTGAACGATAGATACTAGCGTTCGAGGGGCCAGGTATCGGTACCCGTAAATACAGGATGATGGATGATCGGGCAGGGAATAGTTGGCCTCTCGCCAGAGTGGTTAGAGACATCAACTGGAAAACCGTGTCCCACCGTGTCCGGATATACATGGCATACATCGGAGCCTACGAAATCGACCGAGGTGGTGCCCGAGGGAAGGGCGTAAGCATGGTAGAATTGCAATGTTTTATTCATGAAAACATACGCTCTCTACTCCCCTTTTCTCCGATGCCTTCCAATCCACTCCACTCCTGGCTCACACACACACACTGAGCTCGGGGGCATGAAACGAAGCGCGAAAGTAGCCAATGTTTATGCGCATGCCTTCAGATAGATGGACGCACACAGCAGAAAGCATCAGCAGCAACATACCAAACAGGCCCGCGCGCGTTATGCTCCTCGCTGGAACCTTCACCGACGCACAGCACAACACAGCCAACTGACCCGTGGGGAGTCGGGGCCCCGGCACAAAGCACAAAGTCCAAGTCCAGCAGCGTGCTGCACAAAACACACGGGGACGATGGGGTGATGCCGTTGTGTGAGGTGAGGTGAGTTTGGTTTGTGGTTCCGCCGCAACATTATACATGGCAAGATCAAGTTCGGTCTCTTTCCTTTAGCTTACACTCCATACACTTCAGCGCGCAGACATTGTGTACGTACGTACGTGTGTGTGTGTGTTCTGGTGCGGCTGAGTGGGAATCCTTTTTCTTAACCTCCTCTCCCCTTCCTTGGCTGGGGAGTTTGTTTCATTAGCTGCTGAATGCTCCCCCGTCCCGAGTGCTTGGCGGCTGGCGTTTGGTGGTAATGGAGTTGAAGGTGCTACGGATGCACGAGCGAAGGCAGAAACTCTACAAGAGCTTCTCACCTGAATTTCAGCCCGAAAAGCGTTGGAATTTTGGTTCGTAGTTCTTCTTCGTTGAAGGCAGCTATCGGAAGTTAGGGAAATTCCATTCAATATTAAATGTTCCGCTTCTTCGGTACATCAACCAATACGTTATGAGAAGCTGATCAGTTTGATAGCACACTTATTTAATTATAAAAAAAAAACATTTACAAAAAACTGTTTCAAATGTTGCAAGGTTTATATTCAGTCACTGTTTTTTTCCTTATTTTCACTTTCATTTTAGATTTTTACTAAAAATATATTCTGCGATTGATTCAGACTGTACAACTAACAACTGTACACCAGGGGCGGTCCCGTGATACAGTCGTGAACTCTAACGTCTCAATAACATGCCCGTCATGGGTTCAAGCCTAGGATGAACCGTCCCACCGTAGCAAGGATTGACTATCCGGCTGCGTGGTAATGAATTAAGTCGCGAAAGTCTGTATAGGCCGGCATGTCTTTGTAGGTCGTTACGCCAAATATAAGAGCTAACAACTGTCAAAAAGGTGTAGCTCTTTATCAAATAAAAAAAGAATTTAAAAAAGTATCGGCTAGCTAGCTACTGTGTAAATATCTTCATAAATTGTAACTTTCTGTTAAATGACATAGAATAAGTTAAAGAAAAGCTAGTATAAATAAAGGCACCTGTAAGCTTCATCATAAGCACGATGATAGCTATATTATTAAAAAAATAATAATTAAATCAGACAACAACATTGACTACAATGTGTGCGGAACCTTCAATTCTTATTGTCTTATTGATGATTGTTAACTTCTTCTTTCCACCATGCATTCCATACCGAACGTTGACCGTAACCCCTCCGCCGTACGGAAACATTTCTACCTGGATGGGATACGTTTCTCATGGGGGCGCAAGCGTGTAAAGTTAAATGAAATTCCTACATACATACGCATACGTAAGAGTAAGACCAAAATTTCACTCTCATTCGTTTCGTTATGCTATGTTGTTGCTCCGGAGCATTCCTTCCGGTGATGCTACACACTGCCCCAACTGGCGTTTTTTTCTGGACCGCCCGAATTGGGTCCGAAAACCAATAGACGTTATTCGAAATACTTTCCCGCGTTCTTGAGGGAGACTCACCCATTTCCCTCTACCGAAAATCGACCAAATTCGACACACAATCTTGGTTCCACCAGAGCACAACATACACACACACACACATTAGTCCCGTCCAAAAGGAAGCTTTTGTTCCGATCTACACGACCCGAACAAAGGAAGGGGGAAAAAGGTTCCTGTAGGTGGGTCGGGCATCGCAACAAAGTTACACACAAGACTGAGACGGGCGAAAGGAATACACGGACCCCGTGTATCCGTAACCGCAGACAACAACAAACGCGCTACAGGAAAACGATTACCTAGCTGCAGCACAGTTGTTAAGGTGATGTTGGCTTGTACGCAGCAAGCAGCATCCCACCGCCAGTTTTGTATTATTTCCGAAGGGCTTCCTACCTTATCCCCCTATCCCCTCTCCGCCCACAAGACCAAACTCATTACGCACGCTCAAGAAACACTTAGGCACCATTTATCATCGGGAGAATATTTGGAAATACTGGGGTCCACACACCAGTCACTTCTTCCTTCGTACAGGTGTGGAGCGAGGCAGCAGCATTGTCTATCCAGCGAAAGATGATGATGGGAGTTCGAGATGAAGTTAGGAAAAGTTCATTATTTATCTTGCGCGTACTTTGCCACCACACTCCCCCTTTTATATATTATCGAAGGAAGCATGATTTTGCGCTACTCTACTGGAAGGTTTGAGAAGTGGGAGAAAAGTGAGGAAATAAAATAAGCGTACCTTCCTTTTTTCCTTCTTTCCAACTCTCCCATCATCATGGCACGATTATGATTATCATTCTCATCGTGTTCATAATTAGCGATCTTCCGTAAGAGGCGTAAGTATGCGCCCCCAAGAAGAGTACAGATGGTTTATGGTACAATCGATGTGAACTATAAAATCGCTAATATTGGTTACTGACTGAAAATGTAGGTTCTGATTTTGAATAAAACATCGGAAAAGCTCCCTCGAATTATAGCAGCATTGCAGCGTCACAAGCGCGTTTACGACTGTCCTGCTTGACACTGCTGGAATGCAGCCGTAGCAATCCTGAACACAAACACTGGAACCAGACCGTCCGTCGCAGGCCGACGCAACGCAAACTGCCATGGGAACTCACATTCCTGAACATTATATTTTGCCAGAACACAACCTGTGCGCTCAGGATTTCAATCCCTCCCTTCCCCCCCCCAACCAACCTCAGGATTTCGTAATGGAACACAGGGCAGGAGAGAGAGAGAGAGAGAAGCCGCACGCAAATGTTGGGTGGTGAGGCAAATATCCCGCATAATAAAATAGCTCCGAGTTAACACACCGACAGGGGTGCGAGGAGGAGTGGAGGTTCACACACTGGGGTTCTAGCGAGAGGCAAATGGTCAAAACAAATCGGGACGGCCCGGGGGAGGAGCGAGAGTTTTCGACGACGACGACGACGGTAGAATTTATGGGGAAATGAATTTAATTAATTTTATGCGTACCCATTAAAAACATGCCCCCGTGTGGCCCCGTCCCATACAGCTATTTCCCCCGTTTGTGGCTACACCATGTTACTGGGCTGGGGGTTAGTAAACACGCATACAGAACAGCAAGCGCGCGTGAAAAGCGATTCTAGCGCACGGGACGTGCGGTAAGGTTTCAGGAAATTTTGCGTGCGTTTTTGATATTTTCCCTTATTATTATTACTATTATTAATATTATTATTATGTTGGTTGATAGCAGTGCACCAATGCACGCAAGGGCAACATACGCAATAGCATGTGGAATGGGGTTGGTTGCTGCTGCAGGTTCGTTATGTTGAAAGCATAAATGAAGAGCAAAACGCTTGTTTTGGAGAGGGGATAGGGAGTAGCGTGTTCATAGTCGAACGACATTTTATTGGTGATTCCATCAGTTTCGTTTATTGGGAGAACCATTTGATTATCTATCCCCGGCGGAGGGGGAATGCCATTGCCAAGGGAGTTACCACTGGGCATTGTAGGTTTATTGATTATATGTTCGACACAGATGCGATTACGCGTACTGGCTAATCGGTTTGCTTTTAGCTAACATGCTCTGCTTTAAAATCACTTAATGCTGCAAGCAATGGGCTTACAACATTTTAAACAAGCGAGTAAGCGAGTTTTCAGTTTTAAATAAGGAAAAAAAGTAGCTTTTTAGGCCTAAATGCTCTTAAAAATAAGCAAATCAGTTAAGTGTCTTTCATGTATCCTAGTTAAACAAAAGGACATTTTAAATTGTTTTTTTTTCAACATTAAATGCAATTAAACTAAAATCATATATTCGCTTGAAACTATCCATTGATTAAAATAATCCTATTTGCTATCTAAGAATAATTTATGCTCTAAGAAAGTTATGCTAAATTTAAAAAAAAGACTCCTATAATTATCACGAACAATCGTCTGTATAATATGCTATAATTAATTTTGTACCAGGACCACACCACTGTCTATTCGTAAAAGCTTAAAGTTGCATGATCAAGGCTCATAAAGCATCTTGATTGCATGACTCTTCTGCGCACACGATTGTTGTTTTGTGGTGTTTTGCAATCAACATTATCCTTTCTTGGAGAGAATGCAAATATGTTTGTCTTTTTTATTAAAAGAAGCGTTGAAAAACTGTTTAAGTTATCTAACAATAGAGCAATAGTTTAAAACACTACAGTCACGCCGAAGAGCCTGAACAAGGGCTAGATTAGATGGGCAGCTATTTACCGTGAAGCTATCATCACATAGATTAACCGAATCCGATGATACAACTCTAGCGATAATTTGTTACGATAGAAAGGAACATTCCGAAAACAATCTCAACTAATAGCAACAGTCAAATGATAAGATATTCTAATGAAATTCATTGACCATAAAAAAAAAACCCATACCGGCTGGCAGTTGCTTGAAAGAAAGGTTTCGCACAACGCTCGCCGCCACCCTGCAGGCAAACAACACTTTTCACCGTGGTTGAACAATTTAGTGCCATGTGCGAACTCTGTCTGGCTTCCGTCTCCTTCCGTCCCCCCTACCACCCCCTTCATCGGTGACATAAAGAGCTTTAAAATATTTGCCAATCCGGGAAAAAGCTGCGCGCGGAATGTTAACTAGCCACGCCGCCGAATGAATGGCGAGAAGGGAAAGAGCAGCAGCAGCAGCAGATTGTGTGAAACGACGAGACAGAAGAATTCGGAAAACAAACGCTATAACTATGCCGGCCCCGGCCAAACACACAAACACCCCATGACGAGTATTAGCGATTAGAACACGGGCGATAGCATGCGCGGACAAAAGCGCGAATTTTAAAAATCAAGCCAACCCAAGGCACAGCTTAGCAACGAACGAGAAAGGAATGAAAGAAAGCAAAAATCGAGCAACAAACGGAGCACGAAGAGAGAAGTACAAAGCAACAGCAAAAAAATCAACACATAACCTTACCTCCCCTCTCGCACGCACACACTTGCATGTGGTATAAGTGGCAGGTTGGAAAAGATGCGAAAGAAATGAGAAAATTAAGCAAAAAAGAAGGAACAAGAAACACAAAAAAACGAGGCATAACAAAGTGTGGCGATTAAGTAAAATTGGACAAAATGTTAAATAACAACGCATGTGAAAAAACCCGCCGCCCTTAATACACAAACACATACACGTAACAACGCAACGAGGGACACGGAATCGATGAGGTAAAAATGAAGGGAGAAACAGAACCCCAGAACCCTGGGCGCTCATTGAAGTGGTGCGCGCGAAGGGCGAAAAAGATGGTGAAAATGTTATACAGTTAATCAAAGTAAGAGAAAAAAATGATTTGGAGAGGCATAAAAACACACACACATAAACGAATGAACGAAGGCCATAATGATTGGGTTTAAAGGAAAAAGAGGAAGCGAAGGAAGGTACACAATGAACAACGGAGACGATAAAAACAGATGAGCGAGTGAACTGGAACTGGGCACTACTGGGACGGAAAACGGAAGATCGGCGCACTTCCACAAACACACACACACACACACAAGCACACAAATACACACACCCAGAGGGAAAGAACCATCAGCCAAAAGGAACTGGTCTGGTGCGGCCCTGACCGTAAGCAATGGGACACGAACGACGCAGCAGATGGGAAAAGGGAGCAAACAGCAACGAAAGAAGGATGGAGCTATTGCCGCCGCAAGGATATGCAACTCAGTTCACGACGACGACGACGGCGACGACGAGAAGCCCATAAATAGTGGCCCGGGGAATGAAGGATTGAAGCAAGAGCCCCAAAACAAGCGAGAAAGAGCGAAAGAGAGCGAAAGAGATAAGAGACGCGGCGGACCCAACGAAGCAAGTTCCTGCGTATGATCGCGAACGATCGCGCAGCAGCAAAAGCGTGAAACAACTAAACCCAAAAAAAGGAGCGTAGAGGAGGAGATCGCTTTTCACAGTCAATGCATGACCTTGGTTTTCGGTCCAATGACCGACTCGAACTCGGTCGGGGAGATAAGGGAGGAGTGGTAGGTGGTACCGGCAAGAAACATACTACCCTCCTACTCGATTGGCCATGCGCCCAAATTTCGCTTCGACTGCACGTTGTAGGAACAGAAACACACATAACGCTGTTCCTTTTCTCGCCTCGAGGGCCTCAGACGATGGTGGAGAGGACACACAGCATCCACAGCGAGTTTTTTGTTTACAGGAAGTGCATTACAATTGCTTGAGATAGACGAGAGAAGAAGAAATGTGGTAGAGTAGGAGAAACATTTGCATTTACGTTTAAGCTCGTTGACTTGTTTTGTTTTTTGTTGACTTCAGTTGTTCACAGTTCGATTTTTAAACATATTCTCCAGCAAGACACAACAGACTGAAGACTGTCACGGACTTTCCCTCCCTTCTTCCGGCAACTGAATGTATCCTCTTGTACATTTGTATGTCGTGTAATTTGCCATTATCCTCTCCTACAAGTATTGTGTTTGGTGTTACCTTTTTCCATTTACATGCCCATCAACTACTTTCCCTGTGGTAGTCCTCCCCCGTTCGCTCACGAAGGTTATGATTTATGCTTTGGGTCTGCCATAAAAAATGTTTATGTCGCTTGAGCTTTTGTTCAGACGATAACACATACACAGAGAGATAGAGAGACAAGAAACCAATCAATATGGAAATTAATTCTTTATGGATGTCAAAAGCAAAACATGCATCGTTGGGGTTTACCTTCACTACACTCTAGGGTAATGATGATGATGATGGTGATGGTGTCTGCTTAACGAATTATTTTTCTTTTTTGTAATGTAGCATATTTTTATGTGTTGAGGGTCGTAAGACATAAAAAGCGTTTTAAAACACAGAAAGGGATGCTTTAAAAAATGATCACGTTTAGGAAGTCAATAACTTACGCTTCGTTTTGGGCTTGCTCAACCAAACAAACAAAAATCCGGTTCGAAGGACCAAAAATAGTCGTTTGCTATGATCGTTAAACAAAGGTAAACTGCTACCCTATATGTAGATAAATCAAATTTATTTTTAATTGGCTATAACACTCAAGGCATTTGCATCTAAATACGTTTCTATCTATTTGTCATAATTTACAAAGCTGGACAAAAAGTAGACATTCATTCACACCTGTAGAGGATTCGATTTTCTCAATACCACTCGTAATGTCTCACACAAAACTAAACCAAACCACCGGCGCCTTCTCGTAGATAGTCTTCCCCCCCCCGAGACAAGCCCCTCAAGAGCCTTCCTAGAAGGGTGATATGGTTCGAGAGGTATAAAATAATGGTACGCCGCATTAGGGTTTACCTTACACGGGGGGAGTGCCGGGACTAGCCAGGTTGGTGGTAGCAGCAGTCTGGGTTTTGATGAAGCGGAGGCGGGGCATAAATTATACAGAACCATTCATTAATTGGTTGCTTCCGTTTCGGCAAAGGGGCACACAGCACAACGCCGTAACACTATGAGTGTGGTGTGTGTGGTAGGAGGTTGCGGAGGTTCTGCCTTACTGTCCCTTACTACTACAGGGGGAGAGTGAGTGATTTTAACCCTTCTTCTACGGGTTCTCTTAATGTGGGGTTATTGGGGAGCTATAAACGTAGAAGCGAGGAGCAACCCCTGGTCTTTTTTCCTACTGAATGATTCTATCATAATTCATTCGGGGTTTGGAGGAGTACACGGTAGGCTCTACCTACAAACATACACACACACAGATAGAGAGCTCTTGGGTTTACTCTGTCTGTTGCGGGCAATTTCTCAGTGTCTAAAAAACACCCCGCACACATACGATACCAAGCGAGTTCCGAAGCGGAAGTAACATTAAGAAGGAAACATGCAAAGTTTACTCCACAAAGAAAGGAGTGGAGAGAAGAAGAAAAAAACGGCCGAAACGTTTAGAAAACCATATCATTAGGTAATTGTTCCGGAAGCGTTCATTATCGCGCGGGAAGAAGGAAAGCAAAGGAAGGTGAGTGGGCTAGGGCTCTGGGCACACCAGAGATTGTGGGATGAGCGATGATATGGGGGTGTACGTATGTTTCAAACCCTCCTCAAACTTCGGGCTCCCCAATCCATGGGTCAGAAGGACTCAGGTGAAAAGTGATACCGAACAACACACTTACCACAGGACAGGAAATTGGAAGAAGCGTTAGGTCATAAACCCGAGCAGATAGACAACACAACGTGTCATACACCTTCTTCTTAAACGATATCCCTACATATTTGGCTCACATTTCCGATAGAAGTATGTCTCGTTGAATGAGTTGTACTTGGTATTGGCTCAATACACTAAATGATTCTCCCACGGAGGCTAGGCACCATTGCAGGCCAATTTTAGCAGGTGCAGAGCGATAGTTATCGACATGTACACAAAACCTAATCAACGCGGGAAAAGGTTCAACGAGGAGCGCGCCCTAGGGAAGCGCAACCTAACCTCCTCCGACCAAACAACACAACAGTTTAACATCGAAGAAGTTAATTAGCTTAAATTAAAGCCACCGTAAGCGATTAGAGACGCACTGGGAGGTAGGGAATGGTGGAATAAAGGTGAAGCTGAAAACGCACGTCTAGTCAGAAACAAGCACCCTTCTCCTCCTCCTGTCGAAAGGGGGCAGCAACAACAGTTTGGTGTTCAATGTTGATCCATATCTATGCGGAGCGTTTTGAAGGGAATGAACTCGTCAACATGAAATGAAGCACGTATCACATACACACATACACACACATAGACACACATACACTTTAAGAGCAAAAGTTAGATTACAGCCAAGTCACCACACATCAATCCGTGGATGGGGAGTCGTAGCCGCAGCAGCAGCAGCAGTCGCGTTTACGAGTTCGCGTACCTTTTGGGGTCCCGGTTTAAGGCGGCAAACATCAAACGTTCTCCCCTCGCTCTCGCTCTCTCTCCACTTGCTCCCTTCTTTCTATCTTTTGCTGTTGTTTCGTTTCTCTTTCACACATCCAACGCATCAAGAGCGCGCGCGTTCGGCAGTGCTATTGCTCAACGAACAGAAAAATAATACATTCCAATTTAGTCATGTTTGACAACACCTTCATGAAAGTGGAGCAAAAGGACGAGGCTCGCAAATCGTTCCTAGAGATAGATTGGAAATTGTATTCCAAAATTGCATCTTTTACTACAAACATCTGTCAAATTTAGCAGTTTGACGGATTGGAGCACGTGGCAGCAGCTTCCCGCAGCTCAAATGTCAAATTAAATAGAATCGCGTCACGTACATCAATCACTGCCACCATATGGGAAGCCGGAGAAATATGGCCATGTTGAGTAAATTATTTTTATTTTAAAGAATGAAGTGATTTCGCGCTGAATTCTAAATGGAATTAAAAAAAATGCTCTACATTTCTAAGCATCTCATCTCTTTGATTTAGTGCCTTAAAAATCGTTTCAGTGCAGTAACATATCTATAAAGCTAGTCAATAAACGTATTCAATGCGACATTGAAATATTTAAGGGATAAAAATCATTCATCTCTCTTTAAATTCGTAATAAAAACATACATTCTCAAAATTAAATTAAAACCTACTATTGGTCCTTTAAATTTGAAACACTTCACATAATGTGAGCACATCACTTTTCTCGAAACAAAATCGAAAGTAAAAGTAACAAAAATGGGGAAACAACAAAAAACCCTCAAAATAGTGTTGATAGTCAAAATCAACAGTTCCGCTCGAACGGTTCGGATCACTTCATTTCCTGCCTAGCAACAAATACGCTCCACACCCTTTTCTTCTTTCGCTTCCTAAGATTGAGGGAGGGTGGGGATGGGGGCTTTTTTTGGACTCACTCCTCGCATCACCCCGAACGACAACCTATTAGCACCTCTTCAGGACGCGAGCAAGCTAAACTCGCATGTAAAAAATCGCTCAACCTACGCCTCACCGCCTAGGGCCATAATAGAGCACGCTGCGCTAAACGCCCATTCGTAGTAACTCGCGACACAGACCCAAGCTCCGACACAGTGGGACTCTAACCAACTGAGAAACATGCTTAGATTTTTTTTCTGCTTCCCTTCCTTTAACCCATTGCAACCCAACTTGACACCCATGCGGTGGTTCGGCCGGGTTCGCTTCGAGTTTCACCTTCCACCATCGTGTGCCTTGCTCTCAGGGCGATGCAGCTCAACGATTTGGCCGCCCCAACCACCTATCCCCTGAAGCCACCGGTAGCCCTGCCCGGGAAGGTTTCACTTCAAATGCAAGTCTCCTCAGGCATGATGTATCCGTCGTGTAGGTTGGTTGCTGCAGTGTTCAATTCTGTGCCACACACAGCTTTAATGCTTGTCGGTGTGTGTGAGTGTTTTTTTTTTTGCGTGATTGAGTTTCCATTGGTATCTGTGTCTGCATCGTGTGTGCAAACGGCAGCAGCAGCAGCAGTGTCGTCGTTGTGGTGCGTCGTCCATCCGGATATGCAGTGTGGATGTCTGGTTGTGTCCATTTTGTTAGCAGTAAGCCCGGCACAAGGTTAACACTGTCCCGCGGTTGTGTTTTTTGCTGTTGCTTTTTTACTGCTCACTGCCCTGTGTTGTTGTGCTACCTTCAACATAGGGATGAGGAAACACACAGACACACACACACACAGATCGAATGGATGAACAAACGAACGTAACACACAACAAATGCAGCCCCCGCGCTTCGATGGTACCGAGAAGGGCATCATCTTCATGCTAGAGAGGATGTAGTGGTGGTGGTAAGGTGGGGTTGCTACTGCCCATGGTTTCTTTTTCAGGTATCTTTTCAGGCGACGCTTTCGGGGCAGCAGCAGAGAGCATTGGGATGGGAGAAGCACGGCACGAAGCAGAGAGCCCAGAAGAATAGGTTACTGCTGCTGCACACGTACCGAGGCGAACCGCATTCTAACTGCAAATGCACCGGAGAAGGACGTACCGTTTGACATGGCCAGGAGACGACCGTCACCGGGCGAGGTGGTATGAGTCACCTTACACGAGTCGAGTTTTAAGTGTGGTTGTTGAAACATTTTATTAGAAAATTACAGTTACAACAATAAATGTTAACCGTTTTGCACATTATTAGAATGCATTAAATGGAGATATTTGCGAGAACCGATACAGTGGAGCGCCCCTACCTTTTATCCGGCTTTCCGTTTATCCGTGCTGTTGAGAAATGGCAGCTCAATACAAAGGTGACATTGCGTTATGAGGAGGATATTCGAAAAAGCGGTTATAAAAGCACATTGTCATAACAAAAAACACTATAATTCATGGCAAATTTCAAATATACTCGTTGAAAAACATGAAGTTAATGAAAACTGGGTTATTTTTATCAGAAAATAAGAAAATTTTCCAAAACCTAATCAGGAATTGGTAAAAAAAATTATCATTTGACTCATTACCCGTGTTATTCGCTTATCCGGGCGAGTTCAAGTCCCGAGAAGCCCGGATAAACGGCGCTCCACTGTACTACCAATTGGGTTAACATTACAGGGGTTTCCGAGTCAATTTTGAATGCTAACAACATTTTTCATTGTTTGCGAGATGTTTTTCGACAGCTGTCAAATGTTGTATTTGCATCACAATGATTTACAGGGGTTTCCAAGTCACTTTCGAAAGTAAACATTGTTAATCACCGCGTTCAACATGTTAATCGACATCAATCTGATATTCCATCATAATATTTTTTTTATTTCATCAGCATGATTTTCAACACGTCGCAAGGTGGATTGAGTTTGACAGTTCTTTGTTATCAGTTGAAAATCGTGTGTTGAAACTGAAATTTCATGTTGTAGCAAATACACCATTTGACAGCTGTTGAAAAACATCTTGGATGCGGCGAATAATGATGTGCACATTCGAAAGTGACTTGGAAAACTCTGTATAATGTGCACATTCGAAAGTGACTTGAAAAACCCTTTAAAGATTTTAACTATAGTAAAGCGTTATGGTTGACACAAGAAATATTTAAACAAACATCATTACAACATCAATATTCATTATTTGAATTTCAAAGAAAGATTGTAAAAAGTAGTTAAAATGTTACAAGGAGTTTATAGTTGAAGTGTCAACACTTCATACCAAAGCAAATGCCAAATATTCCGATAAAATCCACTGGATAAGATTAGCTCATATTTTCACTACATCACAAGTAATTACTGTAGGGAAATGCTACTAACTACTCAAAACAACATTTTACAGTAGAAAAAAGATACACACTATGTTTATATTCATAAGCTAACCGGTTACCCAATAGTATATTGATGCAGCTGTAAATAACAGATCTAGTCATGTATTGGCCAAAGCATCTACCTTTCTCTTCAAAGCTTTCTGAAAACAATAATGTCAATTTCAATTGGTTCCAAAACACTTGTATAATTTTTTCCCTTCCCCTTGAACTGTTAGACCAGGTAAACCGCTGTTAGAACAGGTTGGTCAATTTGCTTCCAGGAAAGTGAACTATTTGCAGGTGCTTCTTTTGCTCTGTTGGCACATGCATACCTACTTACAGCTTCGACTACGTGCTTTAACGCAAAAACACGGTACAGCACACGCAGGAGAGACGACAACGCCGTGGTTCTTATCTACATGTCGTTTTGTGGTTGGTACATTAGTGAGTAAACACATCGCTCCTGTAAGCTGGAGGGCTGGGGGTTCACATAATTCATTCCAAGAAATTAATCTCAACATCGCCGCCATTAGTCAGTAGTGGCATGCAGCGTGGGAATATATTTTACAGCGAGAAGGAAAAAAAAACCCGTTGGACAAACGATTTTATGCATTTGAGCATATGGGGGTTGGGAGACGCAGGTTGCAGTAAGAAGGTTGCAGTTGAGTATTCCATTGACGACAACAGCACGCCCTAACACACACCAAACACAACTCGTTCTATTTTATTTTTGTTTCACTTTACAAAACGCACAACATTTCCTACTGCTGCTGCCGGCTGCCCTCTTATCGGGTTCGGCGCCTACACGGTAAGGAGTGGAGGATCCATGGAGCCTCCACCATTACGCACCCCCTCCGTAAGGAACACCACCCCACATACAAACGCATCCAGCGATAATGTAGGCCACAGCAAACGTAGTACGAGAGAAAGACCTCTGGGACATGAGCTGAGAGAACCGAAGTAATAAGCATAAGAATGTGTGTTGTTTGGTTATCGGCGGTGTAAACCAGCAGCCACGGTCTTCCTCTTCCCCACACCTCCATCCCATCACGGGGGGAGGTGGCCAATGAACAAAGCACATCATTCATGTGTCAAAACGCGTAAGGTCTTAATCTCTTTCTCTCTAGTCTCGTATGGAGGCGCACTTGGTCGCGACATATCGACACGGTGGGGCCGGTTCTTGGCCGTGTACTGAACCAAGGGCGCTCCAGCAATCTTCGCTTATCGGGATTCGTGGCAACTCTTTCCCAACCCGTGCTCCTTCCTCCCTCTCAGTTGTTGTGGGGAGTTGTTTGTGTATTGGTTCTATTTGTTCTTGCTTTTACACTTTTCTTCTGTTTGCGCACCTGATTGGGAGTTTTAAATGTATGTGCGACTACTACTGGTCGTCTATTGCTATTACCCATCGATCATCTGGAATCGATTTGAAGCTGAATTGGCAAAACAAAAACGAGCCCCTAAAAAGATTGATTGTGCTTTGCTGGAGTAAATGATGGACGAGTCTCAGCGCGTTTGTTTCCTTTACCTTCAACAACTCACGCCCTAAAAACTATAATTGAAACTTTCTTGGAAAATTCCCCCAGTCTGACATTCAAAGCCCTTTCCCTTCCTACTCTCTGTCCAGTGCCAAACATAATGACAGGTTCTCTTTTCTTCAATGTTCTTTCCACACTTTTCTGCCCTCGACGTAAAGTTATTCCATCAAGCACACCAACACCTATACGTACAAACAATCATGCTTAAAAACGCACATGTTAATGTGTGCAGTATGTTGGGTATGTTGGGGAAAAAATTATAAAAATAATCCACCCCATGCGTATACTATTTAGACAGTAAAGGGGCGCTGTGGCGCGAACAGAAGAGAAATAATCGATCACACACACACGCACACGCAGTACGCAGTTTTTTCACTACGCTCACACACACGCGCAACTTCCCATTTTGGCGCTCAATGCAGAGAGAGCGGGAGAGAAAAAAGATTTTTTGTCTTCTCATCTGTATCAAAATTCCTCCAACATTTTTCTCTCGTTTACCCCATTCTTCCACCCTGCTGAGGGGTTTTTTTTCGAGCGTTCAACCCCTATACTACACACCGAGAAACGTCTGCCTTTGGTACACTAGTATACGTGTGTGTGTGTATGTGTGCGACGATTACACACGTTAACGCGCGACGTTTCCATGGCAACACACCACGACCGCGCGCACTGCTGCATACTACTACACTTCCGCATGATTTTTTTGCTATTCGAAGGCTCTTTCCAACCCCTACGAGGGGGATAAAAAAAAACCACCCCATCAACGAGAGAATGAGACCGAGAGGGCGAGAGAACTTTACACAAACACTCTCTCTCTCTCTGTCGCGCGCGCGTTCGAAGTCAAAAGTTCGATGCACTTGCTGCGTGATTCCATCCTCTACCCTCCTCCACCTAACAACATCAACCACCACCAGCCCCCCCCAACAGAACGAAAGAGAGGCAGCGATTGTGTTGTTCTGCGGTACGCGCGCAGTCTGACAGTTTTCCCTTTCGCACGCACGCTGTTATGCTGCGTGTGTAGCGGCATCTCTCGGATCAGCGTTTTATAGCGTGCTCTCGCTCTCTCTCGCACTTTGGTGCGGCGGGCGTGTTACTCTCGCTCTCTCTTCTTCATGTTTATTATTAAACAACAACAGGAGGAGAAAAAAAAAACATGTTCAACCGCATCGTGCACCAGTCCAATACCGGGCCATATCGTCCTCAACTTCCCCCATGTACAGCTCCCCACCCCTCCCCTCTGCGATGCAACGAATGCAGGTACGAAAACAGAACGGAAAAGAAGAAAACGTTTTACGGCGCGACAGACACATACACACACAGACACACGCAACATACGACGACCTCCACCTCCCGCGGGTGGACTGGCTGGCTGGCTGGCTGGCTCTTGCCGTTTAATATTATTCGACGTGCCCGGAAAGATTGCATGCTGCCATGCGATTAACGAGGGACGTTTGGTGGTGCGTTTGATGGATGCACTTGGAGCAGATGATAAAGATATGTATAGCAATAATTATGCTAATGCTTTAGAAGATCAAAACATACCAAAGATCGGTGCGGAAAGTGAATGTTATTAAATTAAACTAGAAAAAATCTACACATATTAAATAAGAATGATTTATGCGTGGAATGAGGGACTAAGAAGTAATATAAAATGAAACAATAAGAAATATACGCTCGATAAAAACAAACTTAGCAAAGAAATTAAAAAAACGTGCAATACGCAATATTTATGCGCGAACAAACTAATAAATAATAAAATAATATTCATAAGAATAATCATAATAAAAACATCAACTCGATACCACCGATAGAACATTCCAGCTTTAACCGAACGAACATGAGGAAGCAGCAACTAATGCTTATTTAATGTGTGCATCTAAGTGAATGCACTTCTTTCAGCTGGTGTGTTTTTATATGTTCGTTAATAAAACCACGACGTGTGCAAGATGTGCAGCACGACATCAAAGGGACGATTATATAAAGCATTGGAGGGAAAGAGAGGGGAGGGGCTTTGCCTCGCTGCAACGCCTCCCACAGCCTGTCTCTATGATGCAATAGTACGCCTGCTGGGAGAGAGAGAGTAGGGGGTCTTTGGATCTATTCAGTTTTTTTTTTTGCAAAACTGTTAGTACGGACGCCTAAAATTAAATCATCTCCATATTGCTGTTTATCACGAATATTTCCCTAGACTACTCTTATTATCTTATTCACGCTTAAGGAAGTAAATCAAAATGTTAATAGTTGAGGTTTTTGCTGGATTCTGCTATTTAACGGCAGCAAAAAACGACAAGGAAATGGAAGGTACGTAAAACCTAACTCTAATAATTACCTCCGGGCGGCGGTAACTACTTCAGTTTGGTGCACAAAAAAGGTTGATGTTAATCGTTTTCGATACAAGCCACCACTACAACCACCGCCGCATCACCAGCAACAAACCCGTGGTGCACACATTCAAGGTTTGGAGCTGCAAAAATGCAACACACCGACCGACGTTCACCACCGATACCACCGAAGGAGATGTGAACAGAGCTAACAAACAAATCCAGTGGGTTGCAATTCGAAACAACAGACAAAGAACTACCACCTCTCCTCCCCCTTGCACCCCCACAATCTTTCCCGATCCCGGCAGCGATGGGGCGGTGAGATGAAGCTTGAGAGCGAAAAAAAAAACCGCAAATCACGTTCTTCACAACGAGTAAAGGGACGACACACAAACACACAAACAAAAAAGTGCATCGGCCGATATTATGTCGGCGGCAAAGGCGCTCGTTTGGGGTCTGGGATTGGCGGTGCGTCTGTGTGCGAGGGTGTGTGGTTGCACGCATGACGTATCTTGAGACGTTTTTCAGCTCAAATCTGTTCCTTTTGGCTTTATTTTGTTTTGTTCAGATAAGTGATCGAAAAAGAAAAGAGAAATATCATGATTAGATTGTGGTTTGGTGGGTGATTTGGTTCTTTTTTTGTTTGTTTCCACCACACTGAGGTTTACCGCAGAAGTAAAGAGAAGACTAGATGTCTTCATTCCAACACAGGAGGACGCCTTTCACTTCGGTACTAGCAATGCAAGTAAAGACGTGAAATAATGCATCCAGATAGTAATTTAAACATTAACTACCCTTGCTTAGTTCAGCTTTGAGGTCGTCTCGCGCATAATTGCAGATTTTATCTGCTGAACAATGGAGTTGAGGAGTTTCACTGTACAGAGCACACAACCCACAGACACAGTAATCGTTTCCGATAATCTTGATAGGAAGCGCAATTTGTCGCACTCTGTGTTCTCTCTGTCCGTGGTAGTTACATCAGACGGTGCTGCGCGGTGAGCATATGATAAGGGAGTTTGTTTGTCAATCGAAGCGTAATGAGCGTCAATGACGACAAGCGTTGTAAAAGTGCTTAAGAACGATGGAGTGGATAAGTAAGTAAATAAGATTCTTACACTATTTCAAGCAGCATTTAGTAGCACGGGCAAAGTATTGCCATTTTGGTAGATGAGCTCACCTGCAAAAAGAGAAAAGATAAAATATTCAATTAGTAACATAAATACATTAAAAAGGAAAACATGTGCAGTAAAGTGCAATATACCGGAAATGGGACACCGCACCAAGGTGAATATATAATTTATTGCAAACCGAAACCAGTGTTCTGAGCAACAAAAACCGCTTCAAACCTGCACCACCTTGTGAGGCCATTGAATTCGTTTTGTTCTTGCACCATATAAAAAAGTTTACTCCCGCGTTTGTCAGACGACGGAAATGGGTTACAGATCCCTCCATCCCTCCTTCTACAAGGAAATGGTGTGTGTGTGTGTGTGTGTGTGTGTGTGTGTGTGTGTGTGTGTGTGTGTGTGTGTGTGTGTGTGTGTGTGTGTGTGTGTGTGTGACTGCAAAAGCGCAAATGGGTCACAACGCACGTATATGGAAACTTGCAAAAATTAAGTTGAAATGGCAACAACCGGTACCACAATAACAATGCAAAAACCAACAGATTTATAACTAATTCGTGTGGGATGGTAGGGAAGTTGGAACTAAAGTTGAGACAGACTGTAGAAATAAAAATGTAAAAATGATAAAAATCCTTTCTAAAAGGACGTTTGCACCACAAATCATTATCTAAACTTCAGTACACTACTAATTTATAAAAAAAAAAGATCACTCGGCCCATAGAAGCTTTATTCAAATATAATAAACATTTACAGCAAACCCGCCCGGGTGGCACTCATTATAACATGCGCGATGATTATTGACCACGAAAGATTTCAGCGTCATTAATTTTGCACATAAATTATACACATCTACCAATTCGGACGGGTTTTGGGGGCAATGGTGATCTTTTTTTTCTGTTTCCACTATCATCATATCCATCCAACGGATATGTCTTATGGCTTAGAATCTCTAAAAGACAAAAACCTGTTCTTTCGCTAACCAGTTCACCACTGACACACTGCTACAGGACGACGTCAAGAAGGTGGAAATGCATCACAGAGTGCGAGCGAGACAGAAAGAGAACATCAATAAAGGGGTAAGGGGCAGACAAAATCTGGCTTAAATCAAAGAAACGATTAAAAAAAGGGAACAATAAACCCAAGAAAGAGAAACGCGCCGAGCTTTCAGGAATATATTATTCAAACGAGATCTGTGTTTTATAGTCCTCTCGCGATCATAATCGAAACGACCCAGAACAATGGAGAAAGGTTGTTCTTTTATGACTGTTTTTCTTGTTTTTGTTCAAACTAGTTAAGAACAAACCCCCCGCAAGCACAAACAGAGGAAGGTATTTAATGCTTGATGAAGTGATAAGTAGATTTACGACATTTAAATAAAAATTGATCAGCACGCTGTAGATGTGCTCATCTGTCAAACTTAAGGATCGTGCTGTAAAGCGAGAGAAGTGATAAATTGATTGAAAATGAAACAAACAGATCGAGCTTCGGATTTATGACAGCTTTAGCAGCATGGTAGCTAAATTCACACTTCAAAAATACACACACACAAATTGAGGTAGTTTTATACGACATAGCTATATTTAATCGGAGGGTAATAAGCAACAAAATGAAGATTTTTCCTTCCCATGCAATGCCGTTGCCTAATCGCCTCGAATGCATCCACCAAAAACAGGCCATGATTTAAGCAAAATAAAACAAAGCACACCAACACACAAACTTCTGCCAGACAGTTGTGGCAACATTTTTTTTTTTATCCGCTCATGGACCGAACCCAAGAACGCCTGGGAAAAGTGGGGACACAACCGAACACTCCGGCGGCGGAAAGAGAGCTATGCATGTAACGCGGCGCGCTAAAATAAAACAAAAACCCGCAGACAGGCAAACGCAGCAGGCGGCGAGACGGTGGGTGACGCGCAGCGCTGGTGGGGACGAATCCGGACGGCAGAGGTCGACAGCGAACACACCGAAACACACAATGTCAATGTCCTTCGCGCACTGCAATCGGTGTGTTGTTGCGCGCCTGGTTCTTCTCCTTGCTATCCTTCTCTCCGAAAAAAAACCCAGGCAATTCGCCAGGGGAAGAGTAGCAGTGAGAGATTTCGAGACCAGACAAGGTCCGCTCTGGGAGACCGACTGTTGTTGGGTGGGGTTGGGGAGACCGTGCCGCGAAATGCGGCTCACACACAAAATCTCGGATCGAAGTAGCCGCCGTTGTCTCGCGATGCGCGATAATACGCGAACGCCGCTCGCGCCGCGTGGTAGTACACACGCCGATGGAGAGATGATTATGGAGCGCGCGCACACAGCCACACACATACACACGGGGGTATGACCGTGGCCCCAAAAATCGGAAGCAAAGGGTAGTAAAGGGGAAGGGTGAGACAGAATGGCGCAACAAAAAAAAGGCAAACTACCCCCACACACACACACACAACGCACAAAAAAAAACGCTCTCGATAAACGCAATTATCTGTTCCTTTTTGCCTTCGGTTGGGTTCGGTCCGATGCTCACAGTCGAGCGGCGGCGGCGTTCGTAATCTCAACCACTGTCCGAAGCAAAAATAATACATACGCAACCGCCATCGGTCGCTTCCCCCAGAGTAAGACTGAAGCGGAAATTGATCTCCCTCGCAGTCGTTTGTCGTGATTGGGGGGTGCTCTCTTAAAACAAAGCGCCACCGCACACTACCAAGGTAAGTACACTCCATCGCCCGATAGAACACAACTCACGTAGGCCGCCGGAACGGTTCGTAGTAAACATTATTACTCCCGCCCGTTTATATCGCTTGGTAGTGGCGTTCGAGTGTGGCCAACACGCACACCACACCTGTTCCCAGACAGGCATACACACACACGCACACCGCGAGCGATAGAATAGTTTAGAGGGCTCTCGGCTCGGCTCATGTGTGTGCGGCCGGCCGCGTTCTCTACTCCCTCGTTCCTCAAATCGATGCGTGCGGCCGTGGTGCGGCGTTCAATGATGTCGATTCATATCATGATCATGCCCGGAATCCGTCGGGGGAACACACACTCTCTTTCTCTCTCTCTCTCTCGCCCGTGTATGACATCACACACGCTCGCGTGCGAATGCACGCGGAACGGATTACTAACTTCCCACTTGTGTCAGAAGAGCCTAGCTGTCACAGGCAGGGGCGAGAACGCATTGCTTCATCGCTGTCACTTTGCTTCACAAAATGCGAAGAAAGTGATTCTAATGCTACAGCAAGAATTTATATTTCTTTAGAAAAATGTTCCACAAAAATGGCAATAAATCAAGCAATGATTTAGGATAATGGCTCTGATTTTGGCCGCCATAAATGATGGTCATTTTTATCGAAATTGTCAGAAGGGGAGAAGAAATGAAGGTTTGTATATGACGGACCATGCATCTAGCATCGAATGCATCGAAACTAACATGACAGAATCAAACCTTACCAAAAAGACCATAAAAATTAACCATCTTTATCAGTTGCTATCGCAATGTCGCCACATGATAGCACTATAGAAGTATCGTAGTACAAACTAACTATAATAACTATCACGTTTTTAAAAACATTATTATTTTCACTTTTTTCTACATTTCTAGAATTTCTTTTCAAATGTTGCATCTTCATTAAAACGCTCTCTTCAAAAATCTAATGAAATTTTATACCAACCAAAAAGAATTGATGTGGAGTGATGGCTACATCCATGAATTAACCTTCCCACAAACCAATCCGTACATGCCAGATCGAAGAGAAATTTAAATTAAATCGAATCAATCGCAAATGAATTACAAATAAACTTCGCTTTCCGTTTCTGCTGACCAAACCGACGGACGAAAACAGTCCAAACCCCATAGGAGCCTCCTCATACGGAGGTTTGGTTTAAATCGACCGAAAGCAAATGGCAGCAGCTGCTGCTACTCCCTCTCCTGCTGGCTATTCGGCAACTTCGCGCGCTCTAGCCGGAAGAGATTTAAAGCTATTTAAATCTCACGCGAGTTAAGGTAAATAAACATAGCAGCGGGTACGCAGCGTGGTCGAGGGCAGCAAAACACAGCTATCATCATCATCGCTCTCCAACGATTTTTCTCCAACAAAACACACACCGCGTGCTTGTGGCTGCTCGCCAGAGACAGGTCAGATCTCTGCTCCATTCCAAGGTGTGTGCGCGCAACCCATAGGGGGATAGAAACCAGATACATGAACAGCGAGCGTGTACGGCTAGAGAGATAGAGAGAGAGAAATTTCAAACGACGGCCCTCTAACCTGTCCGGACCACAAGATACGGGGGGTTACACAGAGATACCAGAGGCAGTAGGCAGTTTGTGTCGACGACGATGGATGATGACGATTTCGCAACGTCCAAACGCGTACCACACACATAAACTTTCTTGGTCGTTGTTTTTTTTTTTTTGTACACATCCGTACAGCGCATACCACCACAACCACCACACCACCATTACTTATCGATGGTTCACACGGATTAAATATAACGCCCGAGAAGGTCAACAACCTTCCTTGGCCTCGTCTCCGCTCGGCGAACGTTGATGGTCAAGTAAAATGAGCAAGTACGAGCAACACCAACAGCAAAAAAAAGTAGGTTGAACGGTTCACGCTGAGGGATCTCCCATAGGATGGTTCCCTTTTTTGTTTGTGCGCGCCAATAACAGACAAAAACACATTTCATTCAAACAACTAGCCTAGTAAGCATGATGGTGTGTTTGTGTGTGTACATAGAATTATTTCCAAAATAGAGAAAAATAGTGAAGCCGGCAGCAGCAGCACCCACATGACGGCGACACGGTCCCCTGGTGTCGAAACTAAAAGTGTTGCGAAATTAACGCAGCAACAGCAATCGGCAAGCACCACCATCACGCCGCCCCGTCACCCCTTTGCCGGGTGGCAGGAAGAGGGATGAGGGATGGAAGAGGGACCGCTCGCGCGTAGACTACAAGACACGACGCGCCAAAACGGGCCATTCCGGCACACGAAAAGGAAAAAGGAAGCAAAGGCGCACTTTGCGCACCGTTAGCACGGAGAAGAGATCAACAAACTTTTCGCATTTTCGCGACAAGACAACGCAGACAGAGTGAGAGAAAGAAAAAAAACGTTTAGAATATACGAGAAAAAAAGAGATAGCGGTTTACTGGCATGGAAGAGCGAGGGGTGCAAAATACCACCCAAAAACACACACGAAAAAACTCGAACGTTTGAAGTTTTTGGATAGCAACATTCCACTCAGGCACATTCCTCTTCTATGACTGCTATGCTGCAATGACAGAACCGAACATACACACATATCGAATGGAAATGTCAAACGGTGATTCTAAACCGACGCTGCGTTTATGAGCTAAGATTAGAGTCTGTAGCAGTTGGGGTTAGAGTTGACGGATGATTTGCAAAATGGATTTTTCTTCTTTAGGGATTTTTCTTTAGTATTACAAACATAAAATACAAAACTTTATTTGTCGTCGTTTCAAACAGATGCCAAAATGATGTTTTTATTAGACATTATGGTTAGGAAAGATGAAAATAAATTAAGCAAAAAAAACAGAAAACACGGAAAAGATATACGTTTTGATAATCTTTTTTTTACGAATCTCTTTCTATCCGATAAGTTGCCAACCGTAAACACACAGTTTTTTACCCAAAAAGTTGTGATTACAGTTTAAAGAGCTATCCCATCACTATCAGGACCAGGACAGGAGAGCCACTCCCTACAACAGAGAGAAAGAGAGCGAGAGAGGGCTGTCGGGCACGTTTTACGAACGAGCGGAAATCGTCTTTTCCCGGAAATCGCTTTGACATCCGGTCGTTTATGTCGTTGTCGTTTTTTTATTCTTTTATTTCGAAAATGTGTACAGCATGCTCATGTTGTGTTCCGGATTCATTTCCCTCCACCCAAAAGCTACCCCTTTTTTTCGCATAACAAGCGCTTGTTTCAAAGGGGCCTGGGCCAAAAAAGACACAATCGAGCCCCCCACGCCCCGCCGCCTGTACTACAGAACACTCCCCGGGCGAAAATCGGCAAACGATGATAACCTCCCGAACAGTGTGGTGCCCCCACGGGGGAGAGTGTGTGTTTTTGCGCATGTCGCCATCAGCTTTTTACCGCGTTTTGTCATTATTTTATGCAATACTGGTGGTGATGGTGGTGGTCGCTTTTGTCTCCCGTTCTCCCACCCTCCCAAGTACGGTGGTGAGGATGGTGTTGATTTTCCGGCAAAGAGCCTCCCGTCTTTACTACCTCCGCCTGCGATTGCCGCCTACCCACCCCAGGGAGAAGAAGCAGGATGGGAATTTAAAACCTTGTCAACATAGGGCACATCACCGATGCATTGGTTCGGTATTGGAATGTTCACACTACTAAAAGAGAGACAGAGAGTGAGAGAGAGACTACTACCGGCCATGATGATGGAGGCGGGTTAAAGGGCTGTGAAATGATTCCGGTCGTTCCCTTTTTTTCATTGACACTATTCCACATTCAGGACATTTGATTTTCCCCGAAACTGTGTGTCTATCGGAAAGGAAGAGGTCATTTACCTGACAAGCGAGCGGAAAAAGCGATGGGCATTAACAGACGTCACAATTTGTTCGTTTTTTTGGATCGTAGAGTAAAATGTGGAGTAAAATTGTGATCTTTTGAACTAATTTTACTGTTTTAGTATAATTTTATAAATAGTTCAAATGCGAAAATAGTTAAAATAGAAGTTTTGACCGATTAAAAATCCCTTTTTCGTTGTTTCATAAAATGGCAATTTCAACATTAGATTCTCATAGTTTATGGTGAGAAAATCAACCTATCAAAAGGTAAACATTTTAAAATTAACAGAAGTCAACATAAGGCAGATGTCATGGATTGAGAAATGAGATTTTTATGCTCTTTTCATTTAAAGTTCGAACTGAAGTTACCACTCTGGACTGTCACTAATAAATCGGAATAGTAGATCCTCCTCATACGACAGTATTTGGGACCAAAAAAATTCTAAAGCAAGATGAAAGTATAAAAGGCGTTAGTCGAGTATCCACAGACTACTGCGTTTATAATCGAAGTAGAAGCCAAGATACCTCTCTATGCGCCTTAGCGATCACTCCACATTAGAGCTCCATTAATGAGTCCTGCTCGCCATGCTCGTTATGGCCAAAACGATCCTTTTCTTGTCAGTTCGCAGAACATTAATTCCTATTTACCTCACTTCGATTTTAAGATGTCTCTTTCATCCTTTCGTGCTCGTCTTGCTACGTTGGCTGTCTTGCATCCGTATTTATTGAAAAGTTTTACTTTTTTCAATCTCATAAATAAATAAATAAGATCATATAAATAAATCGAAGATTAGAGTACCTTGTATTTCAACTAATATAATTATTAAAAAAAGTATTCAATAATATTATAACAAAAATCATTTGCACGATGTACAAATTTAGGATTGCGTTGGTAGGGAATCTTCAAAAACGTATATTTAACGGTTATCAGTAAGAAGTTTGAAAACATCCTCGTTTTTCAGCAAAATACAATTGTTAAAATAAAAATCTTCATGCCAGCGAATCGTCGCAACTCGAGTGGGTCATACGTCGAGGATCTCCAAAGTATGGCGGAAATCATTTTCAACAATTGTCAACAAAAATAAAAATCTGATCATAGCCTCAAATAGTTAATTGTGACACTGCAGCTAATGCTGATTAGTGAAAGCGAAAGATGAGATAACACACCCAACCTTCAACACATTGAGCATAAAATAGCTCATTATGAGCATGTAACAGGCCGCAAATGCTGAATGATATACGTACAAGCAAAGGCAAGTACGACACCCCGTAGATGAAGTAGGTCCGCCGAGCGCGCGTTTACTATTTCCAGCGCGTGTGTACGTGTGTACATCCCGTTTCCGCTAAGTGTGGCCATTAGCACCGCTCACGTTACTTGTGTGCTAGGGGGCAGCACGGGAGCCCGCACTACTGCTACTCCACGTGGTGTCGCGCGCGCATCGTTCTCCCATTTCCTGTGCGCAAACGACGAAAAAAAAAACAACAACCACCACCCAATCACCCCCATTCCACGATCCTTCAAACAATGCCAATGAAGTACACCCGCCTTGGTTCGCGCTCTTTCACACACATCCCATAGAGATAGCCACTGTTGTACGCACCACTCCGTGATGTTTGACACTCGACACTGCCTTTTTGTCATACGTCATCGAAACTGGCTTGCCCGTGCGACCCCGTGTCTGTGTGTGTGTGTGTTGGATCATCAGTGTGCGTTTTACTCTTCCTCTTCTTTTTGCACACTCAGAAGCATGTGTGTGAAGGGGAGAAACGGAAATGACACCCCCTCCTTTGCCACCCTGAACGCTATCGCAATCGCGAGAACGAGATGTCAAAAATCAACCACCCATCATTGGGGGGGGGGGGGGGGGGGGTATGGGAGTTGTTAGTGATTGTTTTTTTGCCTCTTTTTTGTAATTTCGTCTTCATCTGAGTATGTGTGTGTGAGCGCCCTTCTACTTTTACTAGCTTTCCTCCCACTTCACGACGGCTTTAGCCCTCTCCCTGCTCCCTCTTTTTCCAGCATCGAGGAGTGCGCGAGCGAGCGAGTGAGTCAGTGAGCGTGTGTACATTGGATTTTATTTTGTTGTCGTAGGTCGCGGCAGTCCACCATCACCACCACCAGAGCGCAAGAAATTTATTTATGTAATGTTCATGTTTCGCCCCAGCTTGTGCTTCTCTGCTCGCCCTGCCCGATGCGCTCCAAGTTCGCGCAATCTCGCGGCGCTTTGCTGTTGCGATCGCAACCGGGGCCAACACACAAAACAGCGACACGGCAGCCAAAGGGTACTACACTGTGTCGGCTTGTGTGAGTGTGTGTTTTTTTTTAATGTTTTTGCTCAACTCTTGCGCTGCGCGTCCCACACACACACACACTCAAACTCATAACCACTCAAATGCATTAAACGGCTCAACGCCTCGTGTTTTTGTGCTGTGATTTTCTTTTCAGCTTAATAGTCTTCCACCATTCCCCACCAACCTTCTCCTTTTATTCTGTACTTCACTGGTGGATATGATTTTCACACCTTCTGTGCGCTTTTGTGATTCCTGTGTCCCCGTAGCCTCATCATCTCATCATCACTTGAACGCGCCAAAAACGACCGCCACCGTCCTCCTCCTCATCGTCATCGGTGGCAAGCGCGGCGGCGTGCGGCAAGTTCTTTGACACTCTTTGCGGCCTATCTTATTTTCACCCGCTTGCGCGTAATGCGCGGTGACGGCTGTCGATTCATTTTTCTTCACATAAACACATCACACATTGCGCTCTCCTTTGGCGCCTTCTCTGCCTTACAAACCCTCCAACTTTACATGCTCTTACAGCATACGTAGCCGTGCATTACGGGCAGCAGTAAGCTTTGCGCCACTTGCGCTTTGATTATCGTGCCTTCCTCCTTCCTACACATTGCGTCGGGGTTTTCTTTCTTCTTTCTTTCCATCGTTTTGCTGCTACCACCCCAGCGCGCAAATGCAAATTGAAGGTTTCATTTTACGCTTACGCTACCTCCTCCTCCTCCTCCTCACGATGACGGTGGCGCGCAAAAAAGAACCACGAAACGCGCCACCACCAGCGGCAACACACCGCACAACTCTGGCGCCACGGTCAACAGTATTTAGCAGCATTTGTTTCTTCTTTTTTTATTGCAGAGGGCAAAGAGTGTAAAATTAAAGCGGCAAAAAGATGCATTCGATTCGATACGCTCCTCAGAGCAGGACGAAAAAAAAAGATATACACCATATGGCAAATGGCAATGCAATGCAAATGGAACGATGTGACAGTATTAGTGTGTAAAACTGATTTGAAAAATCAAAAATATCTGACAAGTTTATCGATATTATTGTGTAGTTCTATAGTTTTTTTAAACCCGTTAGAGGCCAAAACATTGAGATATCAAATAATCATAAAACCTTTCCTATTTGTTCCTTTGAAAGATAATTGAATCGTTATTGTTGGAGTTCACAAAACATTGTGTATCGTTAAGAAGAAAGCAGTACTTCATCAACCATTAGAGCTTTAACCTGTCCGGCTCATTTACTAACGCTTGCTAACAACATTCCGCCACTTTTGCTACTTCTCTGCTGCTGCTGCTGCTACTACAATTCCTTCCACAAGAGATATGATTAATTACAAGACACGCGCGGCTTGACATCTAAACTAAGCCTCCCAGAGAGCAGTGTGAGGATGAAATGCGCTTGGAGAACATCATAAAGACTGCACTTTTTACCTTGGCCATCGCGTACTGACAACCCCAGCACATAGCATCGCCGCGACCAAGAGATGAAGAAAGAACACACAAACGCGCGCGCGATGGTAAAGCAGCAAATTGTCTCTCTATCTCTTTCTCTCTCTCTCTCTCTCTCTCTCTCTCTCTCTCTCTCTCTCTCGGGACTGTTGTTACTAATGTATGCCAAGGTATTTCCATTAATCGTCTCCACTCTGCTCTCCAAGGTTCGTTGCATCCCATATAAATGGTTAAGAAAATAACAAAACCAACAAGAAACGGACAGACGGACAACCTTTTTGGGGGGAGGGGTTGGTGGTCGTCTGGGGAGCGACCGACCATCATGGTGCTGCAGGGAGGGATGCACTTTTCTGCACGCTTCCTGACGCAAACTTGGTGCACGGGGGGAATGGATGTGTGAGTGTGTTTTGTTTTATTTGTTGCTTTCTGTGACTTCTTCCGTTAAACAAAGGGAACGATTCAGCCTCTCTTACAGCGAAGAGTGCATTTGTTCATGTTCTCAAACCTTTTAAAGTTATTGTTTTATTTACACATAGCAGCCAGAAGAATTAATAATGTTCCATTCAATAACATGAAGCACTGTATTAACTAAGTGGTCATTTTGCAGAAAATTGTGTATAAAAACATATGCACTTTTACTGTCATTTGGAAATTATGATAGATTTTTAGGACCTCAACCGACACATACGCAACTACAACAAATTTTACACGTTTAGAACCACATCAACAACCAACGGCATATTTAAGTTGTTGTACTGATGATCAAACAAATCATCGGTTACTGTTACTATGAACAGCCCAGTGATGCAAACAATTTTGAATAAATAATAATAATAATAATAATAATAATAATAATAATAATAATAATAATAATAATAATAATAATAATAATAATAATAATAATAATAATAATAATAATAATAATAATAATAATCATAATAATAATAATAAAATGTTAAAAAGCACGCTACAATTTAAAATCAATTCGTCCTACACATGCCTAACCGTCTTTTCACGCGTGAAGAAGTGTGTGCAAAAAAAATGCAAATAATCCACCAAAACGCCGCTACTATGTGTATGAGGGAAGAGGTGAGGGGAGCAATTACTATTACAAAAACAGGCTAATGAAATGAATCATTTGCACAGAGATTGGTGTGCATTTGATGTTGCGTTTCGGCCACCAGAGGGGCGAGTCAAAGAAATGATGAATAATGATGCTGCGCTGCTAATCATGCGGAAACAATTCACCCCCAAATCAAAGTAAAACGATTCGGAAAATTAAAGTTGATGAACTGCCGAAAAGCAGAAGCATTAAAAGGCCGAAGGTTAGTTTCTTTTTTTTTGCGTTTGTCTCTTGTTTCTTCTTTCCCTCTTGCGGCTTTCGGTTTATGCGTCGCGGTGCGCTTAGCTCTGCTAATCGTAGTTCGCGTTCTCGTGTTGGGGGTTTTAAAAACATTTACATCAATGGAGTGAGCCTTCCTCCCTACAGCAAAGTGACTGCAATAGGGGGGAAAAGCACAAGACAAACGGTGCAGCACAAACAACACTCAACAAAACTGCGTGTGTCCGCGTTTTGCGAAGGCCAAACTTCAGCCAATGCCAATGCGTCATACGATGCACACAACACGCAGTGGGTGGTGGTGGTGCAAGCACAAACGGCAGCTCCCATGACTTAAAGTGCAATGACAAATGTGCACCACCGCTGGACGTGTACTACGAGCCAAGTTGTCGCGAAAAAGAACAAAGCATTACTCTAGCCACCGCAAGCGTAAATCGCTTGTTATAACTCATAAAAAAGCTAATATAAAGCTACCACTTTGGCGGATAAATTTAACATCGTAGCACCTTTTATTATGGCTTAATTTTGAAATCCCAACACACACACACACACACACACACACGCACATGGGAGGTTTGATTTTTTGAATGTTGGTTTTATCGTTTTGTTTCCGTTTCGTTTGCATTTTAAATAAATCTTCATTTCTCCATGAGCATTCTCCTTCTTTGCTTCTGATTGCAACTTTTGAAGGTGAACTGCATATCATGTTTTGCTTCCTCCCTCTGGATTTTTCCGCCCCCTTCTTTTCGCTTGTTCTTCCGCTTGTGATTCGCGACATGTCATCGGCCTTACGCCCGTCGTCGCCTTTGGTCAGAGACACCGAATTTGTCATCATTAATTCGCTTTTAACGCCCCGCTCCTTCACCCCGCCTGTGTTCACGGTTGAGATTGCCTCTGCTTGTTTTTGCTGTATTTTTTCTCGACATTCCCTGTGTACGCACACGCTTGTGTGCGGTGTTTGTGCATGTGCATATATCCCCCCAACTCATCCCCCGGAATCACCTTCAGGGTGGCGGGCTTTTGTGTGTTTTTTTCGCTTACGGTTTCTTCTGCTTTTTTCATGCGCCGCGTGTCTTCTTTGTAAGGACAACGACCGCAATGCAACACAAAAACTGCAACATGACGGGGGGAGTGAGCAGCGCATTAAATGGTTGTGTGTGCGCTTTGTTCGCATTTTAATTGGTTTTCTTCGTACTTTGTTGCGTAGCAAAGGTGTGTGTGTGTATATATATCTGTTCTTAATTCTGACCACAGTTTTTTCTCCCCCCCTACGATATCGCTTAAGTAGATCATTGCACCTTGAGGAACAACTAAAAAGAAAATAAACCACAAAAAAAGTTTGACCATTTAATGTATTATTCTAACAATAAAACCGCTCCCTTGGTCCCGAAGGTCCGGAGGGCGGTATAAGATTAAGTGAAGCATTTAACATACTACTATCCGCTCATTAGAACATTTTCCCCTTTTTATGATGTTCGTCAACTCCACTCCGAGACCTACGGAAGGTTTCTTAACTGTCCACGATTACTTTTGGGCCTCCCGCTAGGATGCTAAATTTAAAGTGATTGAAGAAGAACTCTAAAAAGCTTCCCAAAACAGCCACTCCTCGGACAAATGTACCTCTGGTTCGACCCACAGGCTCGCCTGGCCGGGCAGCTGATTTATAGGAAATGTCAAGTAGACGCACCAACACGTACACACACACACGCACGCTCTTTAAAAGCAGCACACACAGATTGAGACCCGTGAGTTATGTTCTCAGCCATAATCATACGCAGCAGGAGATCGAAACTAGCATAAGCGGGCTGACTCTGGCTGGCCAAATACTTCTCTCGGGGTGTCTCCATCGACGGATTTGCCTCTCCGTCTGGTAGAAACCCCTCGTTGGTCACACATAATAGATGGTTGCGTAATTTTTATGTCACCACCGTATCCCGAGCAGCAGCATTAGTGTGAGGCTCGGTATGGGAGATCTGTTTTTTTATTTATTCTAAAATAAAAATCGAACAAACACCGATCGGAGCGAGAGCCCCCGGTGAAGAGACCTGCGGGTTCAAGAATCTGGTAGGGAAATCATTTGATAAACGACATTAACGCACGGAGAAGGGAAGGCAGCGAGCGACCAGAAGCGACGCAGAGGCAGCGTTTCATTGCGTTGGTCTTCCACAATGGTGGTCTCTGTGCGTTGTTTAGATTATCAAAGTCGTTTATCTTAAGCAAATTAGTGTAGTGTTTGAATTGAATGTGTTGAAGGGTATAGGCATTTAGCTACAATAGAATCAATTATTTTTGCCTGCTCGCAACTTAGACTGAGTTGCAATAAGAAGTGAGTGTGATAAGCTGAAGAACCCAACACGTGAGGGGAATAAAGTGATAAATTTAATTTTAAATTTAAAAAATGAACAATACAAACTAAACTTAATTCCCTCGTTGTTTTCAGAAATCCTGCCAAACATGTTAGCCGAATCAATTCCTCCCAATTTACAGCCATATTACACCAAAGTGCAACACCTTGAAAATGGTCGAGGTTGGACGCTATTGAGTGGCACACTTGAAGCGGCAACCACTCGAAACTTTGGCCTTCACTAGCACCATGCAGCACCCTTCCCTTCTAGAACATGTATTTGCAACCATTGGCCCAAAGCACTGCACACAACACGGCATAAAACAATCATAACGGAGAGGCAGCCGCCGCCTCCTTCGCTATCGACATTTGTTTTATGCTGATGTGAAGGCGAAAAAAACATGCTACTCTTGCAGCAGTTAGACGTCGGCAGTTGACGAAATGAAGGAGGAAAAGCGGGGTGAAAAAACATGAACCAGATGCTGCAGTGTTAGAAGAGGTTGAACCCCAGAATTCCCTTCCGTTTATTATTCATCTTTATGTGTGTGTGTGTGTGCGTGCATACATGTCGTGCTACAAGTCAGACGCATTTTCCCGTTTTTTCTCTCGTCTCCCAAAAGCCAAACAAACATCAAATAAATAAACACACTTCAAAAAAACATTGGGGCGGAGGCCCTGGAAAACCTTTGCTGGCCGGAGGGAAAGACTCGGGGTTGTTTTGTCGTCACAAAAAAAGGGGGAAAAGGTGAACCATTTTCAGATGGCTTTTAAATCAGTTACTTTAATAATAATGCCCACATGGAGGAGGCAATTTGGGCAACTCGTGTGTCGGCTCTCGAAACGTGATCGAATGTGTGATTGAAAATTACGATATCATTATGCGACCACAAGAGAGAAGAGCATCATCGATTAGTCTCACATTAGGCTACACGTCTGAGGGAGGAACAAAAGGGGATGAGAAGAGAGTTGTGAAGACAAGAATGCTGTTGAATGAAACGATCCAAATAGCAATAAAAGTAAATTAATTTATTCTATTTTGAAACATTAACACACAGCCAAATGTAAAGCATATTCCACCGCTCTCATAAATCCAAAAAGTGTACTTCCATACACCGCCCAAGTGCTTAACAATTTGTACGGCGTAACATCGTACCAGAGGCTACGCGGAAAGCTGCTCTCTCTCTCGCTGTTTGTGTTTCTGACGGGTTTCAGTTTTTCGCACCAGACAGCATATTTCATTGCTTAATGCTGTCGCTGACACATTATTATGCTGCTACTCTTTATATACACTGTTCTGTCCGCCGCACCACACCGGATTTGCAGCCTAAAAGTTGGCCAGTTTGTATTACCCCGGTCGTGTCGTGGTAGCGCAGTAGAAATGCGAACCCACGATTAGTCAGACGATTGTGCTTTTGTCACAATCAGCAAAGTCAATCAAAATTACGACATAATAATGCATTTCGCTGTTTCGTGCACCGCACACGGTTAACATAAAACAGAACAATAGAGAGGGCACGATTTATTGCTTCAAGTATGGGGAATTAAATACACATCAAAAAACAAACCCCACAGGAGTGGTATGCTTGTGTTAAGAGAGAGAGAGAGAGAGAGAGAGAGAGAGAGAGAGAGAGAGATAATTCTTCTTCCTAAAACGGCTGTGGTTTGTTTCTTAATCTCCGGACGGTTCTAACAAAAACCGGTCACCGGGCTGAAAATGCTGCTTGTGAGGCTGTGTTTTTTTCTCACTAATATTCGGGCAGTAAATTTACCTTCCCTATCAACCCCACATATTCATTTTGATGCGTTCCTACACGAGAAAAGCGAAGAACCGTGCGTAGGATGATATGAGGCGATACCGATACGCAAACCCGCGCGCGCTCGTAGATTCTCCACTTCCGGTCGATTTTGAAATCCATTTTCTTCGCCGTCGAAAAGATCCATTCATTTTCTGGAACTGTTCCTCCTCCTTTCTGAATTTGTGTGCCTGTGTGTGTGTTTTGCCAGTTCAATCTTACATTTCAAATCCCGATGTAGCGCTGGGAATGCTTTTGAAAGAAACTTTATCCAATTTGAATAATATGCAAATGACCACACACACAACAATCGCATTGATTCGTCCCTTCCTACTGGCGGGCGCACATGCCCGGTGTTGTCCACAGCACATCCTCCTCAATCTGGTCTGGGGTAGTTCTTTCACTCTATTTTATGAGCTTCTATATATTACGCTTCTTCTGACAGCTCCGACCATTTCTTCTTCGCGCGCGCGCGCTCGCCCACACTTCCCAGTGCATGTGCTCCTTCTTCCAGGGCTCGAAGCTTCACACCATCACTGACTGACGTGTTTAATCAAAACTTTTAGGCTCGCTTAATCTGTACTTTTTGTGTAGCAAGAGAGGCACCACAGAACAACACAGTGGCGATGATCAATATTCAGGGAACGCAGCAGGAAGGATGACAGTTTGGTGAGGCGCGCACGTAACGTCTCACATGTCTGCTTAACGACGTCATGACGAATAATTTGAAAGGAAATGCGGGCCACCATCCCCATGTTTAAAGACAGCAAGGAAAAGAAGGAAGGCAATGAACGATTACGTTATTGCAAGCGGAAAGTGATAGTGTGTGATCCGCACAGAATATTGACACTTCTCTTTTGTTTCTCTACTGAACGTGTTTATTGATAGAAGAGATCGAGGTAACTTTGACCAGTTTTCACACAGAGCGGTAATATGAATTCAAAACTAAATTACTGAATAAGTTGTTACATAAATTGTGTTGAAGATCCTATAACTTATTAATACCAAAACAACTTAAGCTACAATGTCCAGCATTTTTATTAGAGTTATAGCAAATATTGTTCATACGAACGAATAAGAAAATAACGAACACAAAAAACACTGACATGTTAACAATAACATGCAAACCGGCTATGATTTTAACAGAACATGAAAGGCAAATGTAGACCAAACCAGGCATCATCTCCAAGATAATTTGGTCCCGGTGTAGTTTACAAAAGGTCATCCAAAAAGCAGTCCCGCCTGGGAGGAAGGAGCAGCACACACTCGAGAGAGTTCGAGAGAGTAGATAACATTCTGCTGGTATCATTAATCGGACTCAAGATGCCTTTTCCGCTTGAACTCGAAAGTTCAGCAAATGTGGCACAGGAAATCCCGCATGATCACAAAACCCAGAAGGGCACGTACACAAGTACCCTTTTTCGTTCCCCGAACAATGAACTGCTTTTGCGTGAAGTGGTACCAGGATACTTTGGATCCTTTTTTGGAAGATCCACAATTATGTATTTCCGATGAAGGAGAACGATAGCCAAGCGTATGGAAAAATATGATAACATTATTAAAATTTCTCACCCCTTCTGTCAATAAATTGAGCGAAACGTCTAGATCATATTGAAACAGTTGAAACATACCTGTAAATAAAAGAGAAAATAATAGAAATCGATTAATATTTGATTGAGTTTTGACTCCACGAACACACACACAGACAAATATAATGGGATAAAATATTGGATTGTGGTCAAAACAAATATCCCACAGCAAATATCAAACCAAACCAACAGGACCCTCTGTTAGAGCACTGAACCATTCCCCTACCACAAACAACAACACGGCGCAGCACATCGTATATCAAAATGAAATGCCGATGTTGTATGTTCCTACACACATCACACATAAAAGCAAAACATTTCCTCAATTGCATTTCGTCCAGAACGTGCGCAGAATGTATGTCTCGATTACATTTCTATCCATCCTCTGCCATGAGAAAACGCTGTCCTTTCAGCATCGCGAAAACTGACCCCTTCGCAAAATGGTATGTTTCTTCCGTTTTGTGAAATATTTTGCTGTCTCAACCCTACAAAAGAGCTACGATTGTAATGCCAGGCTGCACTGAACATTTTTGTGCCTAGAAGACCTTATCGCGGAGCGGTATGAACAAAACGGAAATAAAACCCGCGAATGATTTGCTTCTTAAGTGTCCTCTTGCTGGGAAGGTGGTTTAATAAGAAGAAACCAAAAGACAGTTTCAATCAGCGACACACGCGCTGCTTTCGTTTTGTTTCACGAATTTTTCGAGCCAGCCTATAATTTGTAAGACCAAACGCTAACGGGGCTCGGGGTCCAACAGGTCAAGGTGAACGCGCATGGCACAGACCGCGCTCGCGGCAGCTAGAGCTCTTATCGTCGCTTCAGCAGGAAAGGGGTGTTCTATGTGTGCTTTTTTCCTTTCATTTCTTTCCTTCGCTTCGGCCAGTTCACACATAGGGGACCCACACGACCGGAAGGATTTGTCCCTTTTCCCTCCATGTTGTTGCTGCTAGCGCACTGTCGAGAACTGTGGTGAGGAAAAGGAATCGTCGAGTTTTAAATTTATGATCACACCGAATAAAATTATCGACACCCCTTCTTTATTTTTTTATTTTCTTTCTTTTTGTTCCTTAGTCTTTAGTCAAGCTAGTTACACACCAATAAGTCAGAAGGGTAGGTACAGGAGAGACACATTTAAATTCCAGATTGAGATGAAAGGAATTTTCACGCTCTGAGGAACTGGCCTGAAAGCTGTTTGAAAAAATCAAAGTGTTTCCTTTTCTGGCTATAGAAGGGTTGGTTTATTGATTGTTTAGCATATCAAATATCTTACAGATAACGGTTGACGAACGGTAACAACACTTTACCCGGATGATAAGGACTATTACGATATGATTAATCATTCAATCACAATGGACTGGATTCACATCCTGGTCACGGCACCAGAAGATAATCTTTTTCTGTATGACACATTCATACAGTCGTATGACATTTTAGCCGCTAACTATTGTAAAGTGAAGCTAATACCAGTAAAATATAGGTCCCTTTAAATATTTAAACGGTAAGATACATATTACTGAACGACTACTGACAAATAAGTTGTGAAAACACACCTCGAACGGTCGATTCGCATCCTGGTCATGGCACCAGCCATCAGCAGTTTTAGCTTTTGTATGCAATTTTACGGTATTTTTCGAAATTTAAACAGAATATTCTTGCCAACACAAGCCAATATTGTCAAATGATACTAGCTATCAAATATTTAAACGGCTTGATTTATATTACTGACAACTCATATCCTGGTCACAGCACCAGTGGAGCATTTTTTAGCTTTTATATGCATTTTAATGGTATTTTTTCAAATTCAAACAGCATACTTTTGCCAACACAAGCCAATATTGTCAAATGATAGTAACCATCAAATATTTTAACGGGTTGATTTATATCATCGAAGAAATACTGTAAGATTGGAAGAGGAATGTGTCCTGTCCGGTACATTAAACATACAGACTGTGACTGTGACTATGCTTTTAAACCCATTCTCGTCCACACTCGTAACGAGGAAGCACACTATAAAATGAAAATCTTCGAGTGCTTCCAAGCGATGCGATTATTGCCTCTTGGTTCCTGTTAGTGTACGAGTAAAATATCATGCGAAACATTTCAGAGCATGCTGAATTATTTCCTCCACGTTCACATCTGTCTTCCCAGCCCGACGACACACACACACACACACGTTCACATTCCAGACTCTCCTCTGCGCGATCCACCATCGATCGTTATTGAACCCACGAGCAGACAAATCTGGTTTGCCGATTTACGATACACAACTACTACTGCTGCACCCAATCACCTCCCAACGGAGGAGGGAAATGTTATGCATTGGAAAAATGCTTTTTTCCCTCGGGGATAGTTTTCGACAATAACCTTTCGCCGTTTCAATCGCTTAGCCCGTTGTTTGCCATTCGATGCAAGAGGGTGAAGCACATCTGGCAAAAGGAAAAATATGGGAATCCTATCGAATTGACCATTTCGCTGTGCCGGAGGAGGAGAGTTTTGGATTTTGCATGGAGAAAATAGGAATGTGTGTAATGTGTTTAAAAAAAGGGGGAGCAAGTTTTTGTCCCTTAGATTGATACACACATTGAAGGTCGACATGATTTGGGGGAAGGAAGCCAATGTCAGTTCTCACATAAAAAACCTAGGATGCTAGAGAGCAGATTAGTCTACTGAATAGATTGGCTGGATTCTGTATGCATCGCCAATTTTAGCCTCACAGACCAAACCGATCGCATGGGTGCACCTAGGGGATGAAGAGACAACGCATCATTACTGTACGACACACCACTTTGCTGCACCACCACCATTCCCCATACTCATCTAATTCACAGAACTTCCTTTTTCCATAGCTTGAACACACAAACTCTCTCCCCATACACGAGGAAACACCACCCAGTAGCATTTGTTTAGCCTGCCGGTCGACAACCCATTTGCATGCAGCAAATCGAAACCCATGCATAAAACGCTTCCCCCTATTATCCCCGGGGATTGCGTATTGCGAAAATTGGCACAAAAAGTTGTGACCAGTACCAGGGAGGGGGAAAATTCTTGCGGAAAATTTGCACTTCTGATTAGGGTTTGTGCCCGCCACTACCACCTCTGCCGATGCCGTCGCCATTGCCAGCCATATGCAACATCCGGCACGTGCCCTTGCGTTCATCATAATTTCCTGCTTTTACCTCCTGCACAGCATCATGCAACACCGGAGGGAGGAATTGCAAATTATGCGCTTTTAAAATAAGAATTTTAAATCCTTCTTCCCCCATCTCACGCCGGTGGCTTCTACTCCTTCCGCATGCACAATGCAAATGCATCCCTGCGGGCGGCGGGTGCATCACTTTTCCATGAGGGGACACACCATGATGGTGATGTGCGCTATATTATTTAGCCATTTGGTCCTATATACCGGTGTTCTCCCCATCGGAAGTTAGGGTGGAAGCGATTGGTGTACTTAAAAATGGAAAATTGATGAAGTTTGTCTGTAAACAGTGAGCGAAAACTGCACGACAATGGAAGGGAAAGGGAATCCAACTGACTGTTAAGAGGGCACACGATGGTGCATTAGTAAAAAGGGAACGACACTCGTCCCATCCGCACCATCCAGCAGCACACACTTTGCTCTGCTCGAAACCAAACCAGGAACAACAGTGACAAGGTGACCAGATTTATTTCTAACAGACCACACCCTAGATCCGGGCGGAATTGGATGCAAGAAGCCATTTTTGTGCGGATGAGAAGGGTTTTGTATTCTAGTTTTCGCCATGAACGCTTCCAGCAATTCACTGTTGCGTGTCTTCTCTGTCTAGCAGATTATGCAAAAAACAAACAAGAGTCTTTTTCGATGAATGATTCATGAACCGTGCCGCTGCATAGGATGCAGATTGATTAGTCGGTAAGTTAGCGCCAGCACTTGGAATAGGCAATGAGGTTACATTTGTGCAGTTTGAGCGTTGCTAAAGGAAAAGTCTTTCGTTGGTGTAACACAATTGATAAATGTTGCACAGAATTTTAAATAATTAAACAATATAATTTGAATTCATTTAGAGCGTCGTAGATTGTATGTTAAATGTATTTCATGATTATAAAACGATGCATCAAATAGAATAGAATTAGAAGAATAGAACAGGAAAAAAAGGATATTGAAACAATATTAAGCTAACGTTGTGAAAGTTTCAAGCTATTGGTGCCTTTGATGATTTAAGTTGAACGACTAAAGTTTTGTTAGTGTCCGTGAATGTATGTATTTGTATTTTTTACTAGTTTGTATTTTTTGTACTTACACCTGACAGATGCGTTCCCCTATATTTGATTTTTATAATTCTGTACTAATATACAGCCATCTTAAAATTCTTAAAATACTTTTATTTAATTATTAAATATTGTTAAAAAAAACTTCCAATAGATAATGGCATATTTTATTATTTAATAAATCGCGTTGTTTACATGTTTACATGAGACAAATCACTGATTATGATTTGAAACTACAGCAAAAGAACAACCACACACAAAGAACCCTCTCGATTATGCAACAAATCGAGAATCGGCAACACAATGAAAACAAGACGAGATAGATCACCCATCGACAACGGAACATTAAGATTGTGATCATCAAAACACGAAGAACAAACCTTTACATCGATGAGGATGATGATCTGTGCTTATTTCTCGCTTGGCTTCACACGATCCCGGTCGTCACGCGCGCCACACCGAACCACAGGTAGGTTAGAGGACGGTCGATTGGTCGATAGGGTGAAAAATCGCAGATATTTATTTACCGTTTTGTCTACAACTAATTCGCAAAAATAAAACCCTTTCAAGTCCCACCTCCTAGAGCCCCAAGATACAGCCTCACCACTGCGAACAGCTCCCCAGTGTGCCATTTTAATGTGTGCAATTTATTCCCACGACCATGACATGGTTTTATTTATTTTTTTTGCTTTCGTTTGCCGTTACTACTTTATGTCATGTTTCCCGTGGTAAAGACAGCGCTAAACGAGAAAAAAAATCAGCAACATCTCACAATGAACTACACAGCACCTCTAGCACCGCTCTCCCGCCTAGATCTATCCACTTCCTTCCTATTTTGCTCTACCGACTAAATCCACAGCTAATCCGACCGTTATTTACGGCAAAGCGCACGAGCCAAAAGCTAAAGCACACAAAAAAGCAGTACCGGCATTTTTGGCAACATCGTTTTTTTTGTCTTCAAACACACGGAGGAACAGGAAGGTCTACGAACGAGGTAATCAAAACAAACAGTCAAAAATAGTAACACACATATATGCGGGGTGGGTGATGGTGTCTCTGGGAAATGGAAGGAGAAGCATCCAAACGCTGAATGCGAAATCGAGAGTTTAAGTGCGAGACGGGGGAGACACAGGCGGTTTTTCTATTGGCGTTTTGTTGTGGTCCGGGAGGGAAGAGCGTATCTAATTCGCGAGACGGTGTTTTCCTGCTTTATTTTTTTTGGTTAGTTACTTCACGGTTTCATGGCTTCACAAATTGTCGCCGTCAACCACTACCACCAACCACCACCATCACCAGAAAAAAACATAGAAAATGTGACGGAAAACGACAGATTCGTCTTCGTTATTTTAACTGGCAGTATGGTGGTGGTTGGCAAACGAAAAGGGTGTAGATGGAAGACAAAAAAATACAACAAAATGAGTGCTAATTTCGAATAGCTTTCTTGCTGTGTGCTCTTGTTCTGTTGGTAGAGTGATTTCAGCAAAGGAAAGCAAAATTAATCTGCTACACAAAGGCATTCTGTTGTGAAACGTTGGCGTAGTTGGAAAGAGCATGATTGACACGAGAATAGAAGTAGACAGGGTACAGCAAACAAACACAACATATTGTCGAGCATTGGCCTCATGGTTTGGACAAAATCTCTTCAAGTTGTGCTAATTGTGCGAACGCACCAGAGGCTCAGTAATTGATTGATCGTCAATCACGCAGAATCGACAACTGGAATTGAAAAAGGATCACACCATAACGAAAACCGATTTAATAAAATGTTCACGACTGTTTCGCTTTGTGTCAAATGAAACATAGATCTATTCCGGTGCCATGTTATAGTCATTAATCTAAATAAATCACGCCGTTTGACAAGCCTGTTTTAGCATGCTTTTAAGATAAAAAAAAATTGCTATTTGAATCGCTATAGTACAGTTGGGAACAAATATTCTTTTAAAAATGCAAACAAACGCGACAGAGCACGAAGAATGCAAAAAATTCAGCGTTGAAAACAAATATAAAGCAAACACGAAACAAATCAAATTAAACTAAAAAGCATCATTATGTTAACATTACAAAAGTTATTTATCCGTTAGATTCTAGGACGATGATTGCAGTTAGAAACGTCAATCGACACAAGATTCTTACTACAGTGGCACAGTGAGTGAGATTAAAATAATAATATACTGTTTAATAAGCTTTGTTCAGCGATATGAATCAGAAGAAAACAAATTCAAGCAACGAATGCAAACGAGCGCAACTACATGGGAGTGCCCAGTTACGCAGCATTACTTTTGGATAAGATAGAAATGGAAATTCCAGCTCGAAGCACTCGTAAGAAAAGAATTTGTTCACTATGAACTTCATGCAATGTTTGCTGATGCAAACAAAATGATACTAATTTGATTCGAATTAATTCGCTTAACTCATCTCCTCTTAATCCGCGCCACTGCTCTTTTAGCCATTAAAACTCATCCATACGCTTTGGGCTGAGCTCCAGTGAGGGAAAGGTAGGAGAGGGAGAACAAGGGTAGCGAGGAGGATTTGCATTTTCAGTTTTGCATATAATTAAACCCCTTCTCGCCCCTTTAATCACTTCTCCCTGCACTCCTCGCACACTCTATTCCCCTCATCTTTTCCTCCATCGACGGTAGGAAAGGGAAACAAGCGCATCTGCTGCATCCACAACCAACTAAAGCCCAACAAGCATAACACTGTATGCACTTTAGGAACGCTCAGCTTATACACACACACAATAACACATCTGATTAGAATATATTATTTTTCGCTTCCCTTCGCTACCATCGCTTGGGTTTGTTGTAGTTTTATTGCAGTTTATCATCGGAGACGCGTTCTTCCCGTCTCGGGACCAAATCCGAGGGAACCTCTCCGCCTCCCGTCCACATAGGACACAGCTAGCAGTCTTCTTCTCTTTTGCAATATCAATGCACGTGCCCGCTACGACCGCCGTCTTTTGCTTTTAACTATCGCTGACGGCCAACGACGGTCAAATAATGGGCGAAGAGTAACAACCGCCGGCACACGGACGGCATTTGATTGACGCCATGTCACCGTTTGCTGTTGTAGCGCCTGTGTGTGTGGGCACAAGGAAAGTAGGAGGTTAGAAGGCAGTGTGCATGAAAAAGGATATTACGACCGGCCTTTGCACAGAGGGCCTTCCTCCTCCCATCCCCCTTGGGAGCGTATTGGTTGATCTCCTGCTGAGTGAATTTCTCCTTCTTCTCTTTCATTGCTGGCCGATTTTTCCACCAAACTTCACACAACATCCGTACGTGTGCGTGTATGTGTGATTGTGAAGCCGCGGGTGGTCCAGAATGTTTCCCGAGCCGTATAAAATGGCGCCCTTTTCCTATTGGGCTGCATAGAAAGGGCTTCCCCGGCAGCGGAACGAAAGCGGACCCTCTACTCTTCTCCGTTTGATCGGTGAACTGACGAGAATTAAAAGCACACACAGACACATGCACACATAGAGGCCCAAACAACAATTACAACAAAAAAACACTAACCAGAAGTTGGATAAGTCTTCTTGGTACCGAGACGAATGGGATTTACGGAACGGTGGTTTTGGCACTGCTGGGAACCGTCTGGGAGATGCTGTTCAGGAAGAAAAAACAATACACCAGCAACTATCCTTCATATACTTTTTCCTGTGGTTATCTTCTCATTCAGTTCCCAATGGAGACAATATCGATGAGCCGTCCTTGTGACGAGAAGAAGATCGGGAGATTTAGACATTAAAGCGAAAAAAAATACTTCCCAGTGGCGCCAACATCGGCGTTTATAAACTTACGTGAGTGAGTTAACCCTTTTTTCGATACCTTTTATGTAGAACATAAATCAAGGCAACTCCCAAAGGATTAATTTCCAACGCTCGTTGGAATGGGATCCTTTTTGCACAACACGAATCGTTTGCAAGAGCGTAAACGTCAGACATTGGCAATGTAAAAATGTTTTGTTGAACTGATATTACAGTATTGACAAATTGAAATAAGCTTCATAGTGTCACATTGCATCGCATCGCAAGAAAATGTTGAACTATTAAGCAATGGTAATGACGGTTAAAGCATAGTATTTTTTTAATCTGCCCCATCATGGCTATATTAACATTTCTTTAATTTACCTGGTTTCAATTGTAATTCTTTTGTTTAAATTTTAGTATCAAATTTTACGTTATAGTTTGAAGCAACGTTTCATTTGAATACATTCACATTTAATGAGTGTAACATTAAAAGCATTATATAAAAAAAAAACAAGAAGAAATTGATTTCTATTGCTTTGAATGATTTTAATTGTTTTTTAAGCGTTTCTTTGCCAATGTTCTAAAACCGGACAGGCCTTATATGCCAACACTGATATTCAGAGTACCACGCATCCGGATAGTACCCATCCTTGGCTACGGGGGACGATCCATTATAGACTAGAACCCATGACGAGTATGGTATTAGGCCGTTCGAGTTGACGACTGTGCCACGGAACCGCCCTTTAAATACATCGACATAAAGCAATATTGTCTTTAGGACTATATCACAGGATTCATTTCAAATAGAGTTACTACATGCAAACAGTCACACATTCTAAGGTACCTTGTGTCATCATCACAACTAACACCATTTTATTACTTGTATATTGAAGTTGATGTGCCATTTGTTTGTTTACTACTTTACTGTGTTCTCCTATTCCTTAGACACATTTGAGCTAGAAGAACAATAAAACGTCTCTGTTTAGTGCTCGGTGGGTGTGTGTGTTTACTGCACACGAAAAGTCAACCAAAAGGGACAATCCATTCAGAAGTTAATGTGTCCCCAGCACAACTAATAACTTTTATACTTTCCCCCCCCCCAAACACACACATACACACATACAGCAAGGACGGCAAAGCACACAACTACAGCAAACACGCCTTTTATTGTGTGCGCCTTTTCCTTCCCACACTGGGCGAATCGCTGGGCGTAAAGCAAAGCAAAGAAACGCCGCAACAACCGGAGGGCCGGCGCGCACCCCCGGTACAGTTCACCATTAGGGCATTTAATTAAGCTGTGGCAGTGCGTTTGATGGGCACCCCATCCTATCCATCTCCCTCCCCGCACACACACACACACACACCACCATTACACCAGCTGTTTCCGGTGAGCTTTTGTATGGCTACGCGCGGCCGCCCGCAGTGGTGGTTGGTTTCCTCCGATCCGGCGTTCGCTGTAGTCCTAAGGGAACATGTGCAAAAAAAAGAACTCCAAACGCACAGAAGAAGAAGGAAATCCCATCGCTTGGGCGGGCGTACCGTCGATTCACTCGGCTTGATTGACGTTAGTGTAATTAATTGAAAGGGAATTATCGGACGGAATGCAACGGAAAGGGAGATTGCTCTGCGTGCTGCGCTACGTGCTAGCGAAATCATTAAGAAAATCTCTAATACACTCTTGTGCCCGGGCTTGTGGCGGCGATAATTTATTCGTGCAAGAGTATAATATTAAGCCAACAAAAAAAAATGTAGGATTAATTTATCAGCAGTGAAATAATTGCATTTAAATTAAATCCAACATTTCATGCCTTCATTTTTATGCAAATTTTTGCTCTTTAGAAGTGACGAAACGAGCAAACTAAAACCAATCAAACCAATAGCACAATTATGAAATTGCGGACAAAAAGTTAATAAAATGCGCTCCTCTCCTCTTCGTTCGCGGATATTACGCGGTAAAGGGACAAATTACATTACACAATATTAATCAAATGTGCAATCGTATCACTCGGGGAGAGGACAAATTACGCCACACAAAAAAAATGGAAAACTACGCCACAAACATCAAACGCCAATACTTCGACGACGCGGGGTGGTACACACACAGCGCGCCGCCGATTGCATCCGGGTCACCGCGCATTGAAAAAGTGCAACCGTCCGTGGAAATTGACTTTTTTTCCTCATTTTGTTTTTGTTTTTCAATGACACACGATAGGGCTGAACTGAAAAGCTACGGTCGATATGGTATAAGCATTCCCACAGCGAGCTGCCGTAGTGCCGGTGGCGTTTGTGGCATTTTATCAGCAAAAAGCATAAGAAAAAAAAAAACAAACAGGATATTGGGAAATGCAATGGAAATGCACTCCGCGGTTCAATGGCCGGTGCTACGGGGGTATGACATTTGCGTGACGACATCATGGTGCGTAAAAAATCGTATTTTCAATGTTCGTCGATACAAAATTTAATATTCAATTGAAACCGACTGGTTGATAAAGAATTGCATGTAAACGGCGGAACACATTAATTTAATGGCTGAAAGTAAAATATTGAAAAGAATATTCTTTGTACTGTAGACAAAAGAAGAGAAAAAACTAACATTAATTTGATCCTCAAAAATTCTTAGTAAGAAAGATTATTTTAACCTTTCGCTATCATAATAGTACTAATAAAACCATCATCAATTTTTGCATGTTGCAATAACACTTCCGATTATAGAAGACAATTTTTTTTTCAAATTAACACCACACGAAACTGCATCAGCTGAATTAATTAAAAACGAATCGAACTGGCATTAAAAACCTGTTCGGAAAAATAGCATAACACAACGTGATAACGCTTTCAGCTGTAAACATCTTGCGCTTATTATTCTAAAGGCTTCCGGACCAGCTGTCGATAGGGTCTCGGTCGACGGGACGGATGTGTCTTCCTTTGGGTCGATTCAATTGGACGAGGCGAAACGATATCACCAAGTGCGGGGCGCGCGCGCGCTCTCATTAATAATGATTCCGTTTCGTCTTTCCCTTTGGGTTGGTTTTGCCACAAAGACACACACACACATACAGTTGGATCTTGTTTTTTTTTTTTTATTATTGCAATGCCCTTCCCATCGAGACCAAAGCGCACATGTTCGCTTGGGGTCGCCCAGCGCAGGTTTCACCTCAGCAAAAGTGCCGGTTGTAAATCACATGTCAGCACAATTATCAACACATCTGCTCGAGCAATCCGCACACAGGCTGCCTTCTTGCTCTATTCATCCGTTTTTCTCGCTCTTTCTGTCATACACACACGGTCGTACACAGAGGTGGCCCTGGCATGGGGTTTGGAGCACGGGTTGGAGTCTCCAACAAGAAACCAGACGCGACCGAAGCGGCGGCCCCCTCCAAAAAAAACCGGCCATGTGGTGTCCACACGTAATAATTCCTTCATAAGTTGTCGAATTATGGGCCAGACAGAGCAGAGCGCGGCAGCAGACCACACAATAAATGACAATGTCGCGTGCCACCGCTGTTTATGGTGCATTTAAAGACGGGAAGCATATGTTCACGCGCCGAAAAAAGCGCGTGAGCGTGAGCATCCACAGCACATCCCCCCACCGAGCAAACAAAACACATTCGCGTATTGGGTATCACATCGCCCGGTAAAAAAAAGAAACGCAGCATAGCAATAAAATTTAATCGCCCGTGGTGGTGGCGGTCTAAAGGGAATTAATATGCACACAATAAAACAAGAAGCGTCTTGCTGAAGCGTCCCAGAATGTAAACCAAATGGTGATACACATCCAAAAATGCCTGCGAGGCCAGGCACCAAACTCCGGCGTCGATGGCTGTCAGGGATCATCATATCACACAGCCGCACACCTTGCTATGCCACACTGTCAGGTGGCCGGCTGGTATCATCATCATCATCCTCATCATGCAGGATGATCCATCACACACCGAAGGGTTCGTCGCTTGCGGGCCCGGTTTTCAATCATTCACAATATTGAAATGCATGGCCACACACACACGATAGCTGAAGGCGTCCGGTGCAAACCGAGAAAAAAGACGCCCTCCTGTACCTATCTGTCAAACGAAAACGTCAAAAAGCGCGTGCTGCATGCTGTCAGCGAAAAGGGGCAGCAAAAAAGATAAAGCGCACAAGGTGCACCAAACACCGTTGTCTGCCGGTCTGGTGGAATGCTCTGAAAATCGATTTCAGATTAAACGGCCAACTTTAGTCGATCGTGCACCGCCACGAAGGGTCGTTAAGTACAATCCATTATCACCGCGTAGTGCACTTATCGAGAAGCGAGGTACCGTGGTGGGGCAGAGCAAGAACAAAACATAATCGAAAAAGTAGCACACACACAACACACGCGCATGATAAGGTAAAGAGGAAGCAAAATGTGAAAATATAGGTGACACTATCAAACATGATGATGTTAATAAAAATAACCATAAAACATAATCGTTGTGTGTTAATTTACCATTCCCGAGGCACGATTGTTGCTCTTGGACAGGCAGCTGCTGTTGAGAGAGAAAACAAGACTTGCCCTTCTGCACCAGCTGTTGGGCTGTTGCACCGGTCGACCAGCGCGCGCACGAGACGTTTTCACTAAAACACGGTTTGCATGCAGAGTTGTGCATCGATGTTGTACATTAAATTAAAAGGTAAATGTTTTAGCTTCTCTATTAAATTGATCACGCGGGCGCCAAAAAGATGGAGACATTAATTGAACAAACTCACAAAAATGGTGGAGTGCGCACAAGTGTTCCAATTCTGTCTTCCCATTTGCAGGTCGTTCCCCGGGACAATGTTTTAAGCCTGCTTCCGCCACCCGCTGTTGTATTCATCTACATTTTCGAGAGCATGTGCGATAAACATACCTTCCTTATGTTGTCTCACTCTTGGAAAAACGGCTCCCTTTTGCGTTAAATTAAAAAGTACGTGTTGGTGAAGATTTTATTACTAATATATGAACACAACACGACGAACCTGATACCGAACGACACACGCTGCTTGCGATCGAGTTAATTAGGAGTATTAAAATTCATAACCTAACGCCCGGGCGCGGCACTGCGTACACTGCGTTCAGAGTTGTTCAGAAATATGATAGCAGATTGGCGGTAGGAGGTTGGTTGGTTGTTAGTACTACTACGTTGATGTTGTTGTAAACGTCGGCTCACTGTTCCCTTTTTGGGAGAGGTAGAAGGTGTAAATTTCACGATGTGATAGAATTTCATTAGAACATGGCTTCAAGATGAGCCGCACGCCGGTGGAACGACCAAGCGAATAGTTCCTCTTCTAGTAGTTGTAGGTAGAAATGAGCGTAAACTCTCTGAAGCGTGGGAAAACAATTCGTTTCTAAATTTCTGTCTCTCCACCGAAATAAAACTATTCACTAACGGAATCTTGCAACACGGGAGCACTTTCTCAAAAGGCAGCATAACGAAAAGAAACACCAAACTTATCAAGAGAACAGAGAGAATATCTAACACTTGCAAACGACAAGCGCACCACACCATCGACGTCTTAGGCACCAGAGTTCCATAACGAAAATTGCTATCCAAAGTTGTAGTTTTACGAGCCTGGATCGTAAAGTTAATGAACCATTTTATGCCTCCACCCCTTGCACGGCTCGGAGTGGTAGAAAAGTTGGCCCTTTTCCGGGGACCGGGGAGAAGGTTTTTAACATTCTCTAGCGAAAAAGATTACCCAAGCTCACGCGACGAACTACTAGCTCTCTCACTCGCACTCTTTCTCTCTTGCTCTCTGTGGCAAATCAGGCTTCTTTTTGCCGCCGATGGATAAAGCACTTGGTAAAGTTCATCACCAGAAAGGTGTTTGTAGCGAAACCCAAGCGGAGGCATCAGAGTAAAGTTGCCGGAGCACTTCACGGCCGTAAAGGTGGCTCAACTGAACGTGCATTTTTTGTGTGTGTACATGTGTGTGCTAAACCATCTCTGGAGGGTTCCACTGGCCGAAAAAAAAAACATATTCTAGCCTTCTAAGGGCATCGGACGGAAAAGGTAGGCAGGCGTAGCCCTTGGTCGGCTCTTTCGGCTTGCGGAATCGTAAACTTCGTAGGAATGCAAAGGAACAGTGGAGAAATCGAAGTAGAAGGCATCACTCGCGCCGTTGGGTCATATCTCGAACCGGAGCCTAAAACCATGGACCACACGGTTTGCGGGAGGGTAGGGAACAATCTGTCATAAATTCAATTATGAAGCAATTTTCTCCAGCTCTGTTTTTTTAGCTAACACAGTCCGCGCACCACTGCTTCCCACTTTTTAACTTCAGTGATTTTCTATTTCCATCGTGAAATGGCTACTCTTTGGATACGGATTGGCGGAAAGGAGAGCCAGGACATCAATCAGACCAGCTCAGCGTGGTAACTACTATTTAGGGTTTGTCGTGCCTTTCGAGGCTTTCGGGGGTTTTGAAAGGTAGAGTAGATGCCTTTTCGAAATGATAAAAGGGCTAGTTGGAAAAAAGAGAGAAAATCAAAACTAACAGATAAAACGAGCAGGTGAGCTTGTTGGAAATGTATAGCAACGTATAATAAACTAATGATGTAGCCCCTTGGCGCATTTTATGACTAAATGATCACATAGAAGGCAACGTTTTCAGATAATATCACAATTCCATCACCTGATATAACAACATTCTTGAGTTAGAACTAAATTCCAGATAAAACTACACGGGTATCGGACAAATATTGAATAAATGAGTTCTAAAAATGTAACCTCTTGTTCGCGAAACACTCTGTTGTGGATGATTTGCTTTAAGTTCACTCAATCAGTCGATCAATTTATCGTTGGTAGCATTATGCTAGTTGCATTTCGTCAGAACATGATTTTTTCAGGCTTTCAACCACTCGATCGCTCTTGTAAAAGACGACGACGACTTCCTTTTTTGCCAACTACTGCTTCCCATTAAAAGAATCGAGCAGCTGGAACTGGAATTGAGATAAAATAAAAAAAAAGGTCCACGCACGGGAATCGATACACCGGCGGCAGCCAACCAAGCAGCTCCGGTCCAATAAAACCTTGAACCTTCGAGTATCTGAGGCAGCAAAAGAAACCAGAGTGAGTATTATTTTTCAACCAGGCCCTTTTCCCCCATGCCTTGTACCCCCCTCGGGATGGTTTTCTGCCGAAGGGTACACACACACATACATGGATTGATGATCATGAAAGACGATCAGGGAAAGCCTTCTTGTACCCCGCAGAAGCAGTAGATGGTGACGCGCGGGTAGCAGAGGCGAATGGAATGGAAAACCCAGCGAGCTGGCTAGAAGCAGCAAGAGGCAAGGTAGGAACAAAATACCCTCGAGAATAGGGAATTTTATATACTTCGCTAGAAACTATTTCGAAAGATCGACAAAAAGGATAACAAAAAATTAAAGCAAACTTTGAGCAGTAAGAGAGCCTGTCCGTGTGCCTGTGCGCTTGAGGCCGATCGGTATACCCGAAAGGATCGACGACAACAAACGGAATGTACACAGGAGGAGAAGAATTTCAGCTGCCGTTTCAATAAAGTTTTATTGTATTTAAAACACACAGACACATACTGGCCGAACGGAACGGTTTGATTTATTCATGGCTCGAGTATGCTCGCCTCTTGTGCATCATCCATCCATCGGCCAACGATAATGATTGAGCTTTTGAGATGGAATAAAGAAAGAAGAAAAAATGGTCCCACTATTGTTTAGGTTGCGTTGAAAAATTACTCTAAATGCAGGTTGTGTTTCCCGTTGTCTTTTTTTTGTACCATTTCAGTAGGCAATAAAATAATCGAGCGTGCAGCAGCTTTTGCTTTTTTGTGTTAGTTAAAAAAGGAACAAACTTTTACAACTCTGTTTCCAAAAAGGCAGCAAAGCGATTTACATCCTTGTCCTTTTTTTTTGGTGAAGAAATAATACCGTTTATTATTTTATACGGAAAATGAGTCGTTATCGCTATAATTTACTGCCCAACTTATAGATAAAATAATATTGTTTTATATTAAATACTGTAATTCAGTGGAAATGTCAATTAAACGTTCAAGAACTCTACATGAAAGCGTTTACAAAGGCAGAAATGTAGTCGGAACTCAGTTGAGATAATAAAAATATTTAAAAACGAACCAACTTTCACATAACAAAACTGCATTTCGGCGTTCGTTTGTCGAAAACCAACACTTTTTCCGCCATTCAAACAAAGTGCAGCGCATCGAGAGCAACAAACAATGATCATAAATATCTTCCAGCTTCCCTCTGTTCTCCCGCCTTCCCAGGGGGAGGAGGGTGTGGAATGCCGGCGCGCAAAATGTAATGGTTCCGAGTGGTGCACAAAAAAGGACACACGCAGACACAAACCAAAACTTACGCAGCGAGAAATAAGTTCGGCAAATTGGTCGCTCCAAAGCCTCCCAAAAAATCAACAAAACATTAAACATCCATTTTTTTCTACCACAAACACGACTGGGAGGGGGAAGAGCGCGACAAAATCGACCGATCGAAGAGCAGTGTAATAAACCAACATAAACCCCCCTCAATGCGTGCGTGCGTACGGGGTGCAATATATATATGCGCTATATGTGAGCAGAGCTCGCTTTTATCGATTGGTCATCCCTGTCCGCTTGTAATGAGGATAACGGATTGGGGGTTTTAGCCCCGGGGTGTGGGCACACACACACACACATACACACGGGGACGGAAGATACACCATAATGATATGAACGCTGCACCATGGCACGATGGTGGTGTGCAACACAATAAATGGTTCGTCCATGGCGCATAAAGCATAGCAAACACTGCACCACAACGCCGACACCCCCTGCCCTCTTCGGTGTGTTATTTATGCTGCACGCGGCAGCAGGTATGTTTGTGTGTTCCGTCCAGCTTTCGCACATACAAACACACATACACACACACACACACACATATCAAATGGGGCGACTTTTAAATGTGGCAACCCCGACAACAGGCATTTATCGAGCAAATAAAACCCATTTTCCATAATGTGCCACCCGGGAGGGGTAGGGAAATGGTCCACTGGTTGCCCTGGGTCCTACAGGCTTCGTGTACATCGTCGTTTCCCCCCCCCCCCTGAATTTGAAGTGGTGGTAGTGGTGTGTGCCGTTGCTGGTCGCTTTTTGAGGTCGGTTAGCGTCGCACCACACACTAATATTTGCGATCGTTTGCCACTGCAAGAATGCACGGTGTGGTTCATGTTAATAATAAAAAAACGTTTTTAATTAATTGAATGTATAACAAAATTAGAAAACAATCATTTACAAGTATTTGTTTGCTTATTATGATTGCAGAAAATCAGTCCAGGTGATTGTTTTTCAAAAAGTTGAAATTATCTTTCCCATTTCGTTCTATTTTTGCTTTTTGTTCATTTATTGAAGATACTTAACATATTATATTTAAGATGAATGGATATCTGCTATGATATATAAAAAACCTTCATTCAAGAAGATTCAAACTTTAAACAACTCAAAAATTTAAAAAAAGTAGCCATGAAAATTAAAATCGTAAGACTTTCTTTGTTGCTGCTGCATAATACAGCAAGAGGAAATAGTCAAGCAACAAAACACTAGACAAGCATCATCTAAAAAGCTAGCAGATAACACATTATGATTTATGCAAAAATATAATTTATGCACAAACATGAACATCGTTAGCTGGAGTGGCAAAGCTCACCGCACCGAAATTAATTGTCTTTATTTGTCTTTGTTTTTTCAAGCTGCATCAGCATAACCGTACGATTATTTATTCAGCAGCAACGGAACTGCAAGCAAATTGTCGTCATAAAATCCTGTTTTGTTAGATACTTTTCCAGATTTTTCGAATATTGCTTCAAGTGCCATCTGTTAAAACGTTCACTCTAGACAATAACAAATCAACTTGCGTATTTTAGACCCACTCTGGCACAGCTGTTCCAACAGAACCCGATCAACGTCATTTCTATTGTTTGCCAACGCATTTTCTAGAAACCATATACCTACGTAGGTAATTACGTACATTGAGTCTTCTTCTGGTGATGAATCGTTGTTTGAAAATTTGCTAAAAGAATGCAGGTGAAATTTTCCGATATGCAACTGTGTATCACAATATGTGGAGCAAAACAATTGCCCTACAACACATAGACTAAAACATCAAAAGTGCAACATTTTCTTGCAACAAAAAGTTGATGCCTATCGTGCCGAAAAATGGAAATTTTGCTTAAAAACATCACACTGACAAAACGTTTCAATCAAAACCATTTACATTAATTAAGAAACAACTTGCTACTCTTGGCAGGGAGCAGACAGCGGGCAAAACCGCTCCTCCGAAACCTGACAGTAAAGGCAACAGCTGCAGACAACTGAGAGAAGGCCTGCTGCTGCTGCTGCTGCTGTCGAATAACCACCGGTCAGCACCTTTCGCTGTCGAAGAATTCCCTCTGACGGGTGCGTGCGTTGTGTGCAAGACCTAGCCCCGCCGCGGGCGGTTATCGCGTTACAACTCAGGTGCGGCGTTCGTTGAGTGTGCGAGAGGGTAACAGAGAGAGAAAGAGAGAGAGAAGGGAAATAAAATTATGCTTACTGCTATCACAATATTTCAGCATTTTTTTAACCTCGTAAGGTGTATCGAAAACGACAGAAAAAATAGTACAACGAAGATGCCGTTGCTCCGGCGGCCCAAGACACCACCACCCGGCCAAAGATCCCCGCCGTAAATGAGGAAAAACGCCCCGGACACATTAATTCGTTTAATTTTATCGCACATGGCCGCCGCAAGTGTTTTCTAGAGGATCGTTTTTATCGTCCTTCCCTGTCCTGTCCGTCTCGAAGCCATCGGAAAAAGGATACTTTCTTATTTTTCCTTTTTTGGCGGTGTTTGAGAAGTTGCATGCATGCACAACCAAAAACTACAGTCAGCTGTTTTCGTCCTGTGGTCGTCCTGTGTTTTGCGGTTCTCAAAAGATGATTTCATGTTTCTCCAGTGTCCTCCTGTGTTTCTGTGGTTGTTGTTTTGGAAATAAGTGTTTTTTGGTGGTGCTGTTTTTTCGTTGGACGATCCACTTTGGCCGTCAGCTGGCTGATAAAACCTTTACGTGTTGTTTCCAATTTCGACACGTATCGGCTGCCTGTGTTCGGTGCCGGCCGACCTATTAATTCACGTTTAAGCTGCTTCCTGTTAGAGTTTCGCTCTAACGCATGCAGCCACAAGCGTATAACATTGAACACACAAAAAAGACGAAGTAGATATTCAAGAAAAAAGTCCAATTAAGATATCTACCGCAAAAGAATAGCTTTGTGTTCAAAACCAAAACTTCCGCAATATCAACACCATGCGTGTCCAGATGTTTGGTAGTGGTTCGATTTTCTTTTGTATTTCTCTGCATAACGCATCAAACGTAATTGCGAACATTATGTTGGCTATAAACATAACCATAACAATTATAACAATTACTTCTCGGTCACACCAAACACCGAGAGCGGCATGGCATACAAATAAGTGGTGCGCTAAGGTTCCACTTAAGTCGGCATTAATGCCCGACAAAAGATTAAGCTGTTACTGGTGTATTAAAAATTGGAATTATGGTAATAGAAAACATTACACGGTATGTAAAGGAGGCGCATAATAATTTTAATATGTAAAATCATAATTGACCAATGCCGGTCATTGACAAAATTGATCGACAATCGATGTCATTTTTTAAACGTCGAGCAGACAGGAACAAATTGTAAAATTAAAATGTGCTGATAAAGCTATCAAGTAAATTGTGTTTCAATGATGATCATGATCGTTTATCATCATGAAATAATATGTATGTGATGAAGCAGCATTATGCATTTTATTTTAATTTAATACGTGACTTTGAATTCAAAAACTATAAAACATAATTTTGAAAATGAATTCTAATTACTTAAACTCATTTACACACAGACTCACACTGCAATATTTTAAAATTCTTCCCTCCACACGAATGCAATGTAAAAACACATACATCAGCATCATAATGTATCAGTTAGGCTGTTAGAGACAATTTACTTGAACGCATATTTCTCCAAAATAGTTCAATCACACCGAACATATAAACGTAAACAGTACATAACATACTCGCTCGCTCGCTCGACCCAGCATTTGCCATGATTTATGATCCACAACGATCCAATATGTCTCAAACGCATTCTTTCCGTTCCGTTTTAAAATAATACAACTCTGTACATACCTTTTAACACCTTGGAACTATAGAATCGAACCGCTTTCTCTTGCACGCTGCCGCCTGCGCTATCGTTCGCAACTTAAACGTCCTCCGTCTCTCTTGTTCGCAAGGGAAGATGTTGTTCCGCTTCCTTCTTAGGCTAGCAACAGCAAAAGCAGCGCCTCGTAATCCATGCCTTTGACCGTTGGCTGTCGTCGTTGCCCGTTGTCGGAGTCGGAGCGCTTTTGGGACGAAACTTTTACTTCGCTGCGAGAATTTAGATTAATTTTCTCCTCCTTGTTTCGGGAACTTTTCGGCCGATGGAGGCTTGATGGAGCAGCGCGCTCTGGAGGGTTGTTGTTGGCGCTCTTACCAACCCCGCAACACGAACGGGCGGAGTCGCCCTTTTTCCCTAGCTGCAGGCTGGGAGAGAGAGATAGGGGGAAGCTTTCCACACTACCCTCTCAACCAGTGCAGCCTTCACCAGCCTCACTTTCTCATGCACTTTTTTTGCCACCTCGTTCTGCGATACTTATCCCGAAATCGATAAAGCGAAAAGACCTTCCCGTTCAGTCGGTGGAATGTGCCAACTTGTTTTCCTTCCGTTTGCCGTTACTTTTCTTTGCTGATTAAAACTTGAATGACATTGTCATCTTCCTTTCTGCACGCACACACACACGCACACACAAGCGCACATGAAACACACATTTACATCCAAGAAAAGAAAAATGCAAATCCCGACCTAAAGCGAAGACGAAGAACAACAACTATTGCTTCTCTTCTGCGCGGGCGACACCACAACTTGCGCTAAATATTAAGCCAAAATACCGAGGAAATGCTGATTTACCACCCTCCCTCTTCTCTTCTGCTTGTGCTGCTTTTTCCCTCTCGGTTTTTCTTTGCCTTCTCCAGCAGGCTCCTTCCTTTCGTTTCCCACTTCATACACTTTTTGCGAAAACCTTTTCCAAAAACTCACTTCCTCCCAGCGCTTCTCACTTTTCTCGCTCGCTTGCTGCTTACTTTCAATCACGCTCCGCACACCTTCGCAATTGCCCCACCCACTCACTCTCACTTTTCTTTTGGCGATGCAATCGAACAATTTTGCTTCCCTCACTTCCGACCACTATTTGATGCCTATTTTCCGGGATTCTTTTGCTTTACTCACTCACTCTCACTGAACACAAACTGCGCTTCTCCCTGCTTTTCAACAAAACGCAAATTGCAAACTTTCGCAACTTAGAACACACGCGCGGCTTCCGCCTTCACTTCGTATCTTGTTGTTAAAAGGTTTTTTGTTTGTTTGTTTGCTTTTCTGTTTGACAACCAGATAATTGTATCGCTTCAAGTATCCTTTTTTAACATCGAAAATGAAGAATGGAAGTGCTTTAAGTGCTGTGAAGAAAAGAGATAAAAAATAATTAGTATAATTGTATAATATGTAATTTAAAACAATAAATACAACATTGCATGAGAATTTCCATCAGCAATTACTCTATGGAACATATCATAGAGCGATACAAATGTATAACAATCATATACAATTTGAAAATTCAAATTTCCAACACAAAACTTAACCATTACAATAAAATTGAAAGAATAATTCATACAAATTCCCCGTGGAAAGCCAAAATACATAGGTTAATTGAATAGGTACAAAATAGGTTCATTTAATATGGTATAAAACGCGCTTGGTGAATAATTGTGAATAGCTTAGTTTTTTTTAATGAATTCCCAACATTCACAATTCAAGTGATGAACTTATTTTTCCTCGTGTTCTTCCCTTCAATGACATGTTCTTTCTTCGCCAATTCATTTGTTGTGCTAGTCAACACTTCAAAACCGGTCTGTATAACCATATTTTACAGCAATGTTTGTCAATGTCATAAGAAAACCAATGCATAAAACCAAAATCTTCCTCGAGAAAATTAAAAATAAATACCACATAAAAAAAACAATTTTATTCAACTAACTGTAAATACTCTGAAACATACACACAACATAATAACAGATAAACATAATAAGCCTGTTTCAAGAGGAAACTTTTGAGTACTTTTGCTCAGCGAGTTACCATTAAGTTTTTCTTATATAAAAATGCAAACTTTATCATTGTGGTTTTCTGTGTATATGTTAACAGTAGCACAAATTGCCAACAGCCGGAACGAGGGAAAAAAGTAAAGTAAATCAACTCCACCACATTCCTCTTTAAGCGTAAGTTTTACCTTAAAAAAGAAACAAAAAGCTAAATAAACGTGGATGGACAGAACTGATCCACAGTCGCACTTTTGGAAGTCGTTGAGAGAAATAAACTTCACCGAGCAAGGAAGAGGAAACAGTACAGAGCATTAAAAAAAACTCCATCCAGGATGTTTCTGTATGTGTGCGTACGTGTGTCAGAGAAGCTGCGCTGAGTACGAAACATTCCCACAGGACATACAACGCCAGCAGAGAGCGCAGTGTGTGTGTGTGCTCGCTTGTGTGTTTGTGTGTTAGTTTTCGCAAAACTTCCCATCTATGCTGGCGCACAAAATGGATATAAAAAACATACTGTTGGGAAGTCCTTTAACTTCTTTACAAAAGCTAAGAAGTGATTTAAATTTTCCTCAAACAAAAAACAACGAACAATTAAAAGCCAGTACAGCCAGGGTAAGTGAGATCGTTCCTCTTGGAGGGAGAAAAAGCACAAAAAAGTCCATCCCCCCCGTGAGGAGGCACGTTCATCCAGCGCACAGCCACACAAACGCACACACACACACACAACCGGATTCTACCCTTGTGCTAACCGAACCCTCCGGACCGACCGACCCCTCCCACTGGAAGGATAATAGACGTAAGAGCACGATGTCACACATTTTCTCGGAAATGTTCATGCTCTTTCTTTCTCTCTCCTTCTCTCTCTAAGCACCATCTTCATCCTGGAGGAAGTTTTCCTGTCTGCCTTCGGGAGTTTCATCCACTGGCCGTTCCAGTGCAGCCATTTCCTTCACCCAAAGCAGCTCTCTCTCTCACTCGTATCCAAATACACACAGCAAAGGAAGGGAGAAAAACCAAGGTGTTACAAAAAGAAACCCAGATACGAGCGGTTAATGTTGCCGGTGCGCGTAAAGAACGCGAAAGATAAAATGTGTGCGTACCCGTTCGCACGTAGTCGATTGATAGTGTTGTGTGAATGTTTCGTTTAGAAATATAGATTACACGCTAAATATTGCATAAACTTTTGGTGGTAGCATTAAAACACATTTTACACATCCAATTCTGTGCTCAACACACGTTTCTATCATCCGTTTACCCGATACAAACACACTCACACACACACACACACACATTAAAGCTTATATAATCAAGGGAGAGAATCATCTGCTACTCTCTTTCCTGCTGCACAGCATAAAACATACAATTTGGGTAGATGGCGGCGCGCACACGGCAACGTTGATGAACGAACCATGAAAAGCATAATGATGTTAGGAGGAGCCGAGCGCACAGTGGGCACCGGCGGTGAAGGAGCTGTACATATTTCCCTTTCGCTCATGCAATCCATCCGCCGATTCATTCGTCGGGGCTTTCTGGTCTTTCTTATACGCTTATAACGATGTCGCATTTTCCTGCTGCTAAATTATAACCCAAATACACACGTACACACACGGACGTAAAGCGTACGATTAGAAACAGAACATTATGATAAAATGTGCGTTTTGTTTCAGCGTTCTATCACTCATAGCATGATGAGAGTGTTTCTCAATCCAGTTTGTAGTCGATGCACCACTGCACTCGCTTTTTTAAATCCGGTATGTATCCACGCAATCGTTCTTAAAAGCCAAACACGCACACACACACTCAACCAGGTGCATAAAATGTTATTTTTTTCACGCGCAGGAAAGAGAGACCCCGCGAGCGTCAGTCAGAATAACGCGGTCCGTTTTACGCGCACACATTCAGAATCACGCTTTTCCCTTCCGTCAAGAAACAACCAACCAACACGAACAGCGGGCGCGCACTAGAAATCTGCGCAAAGCTACACACACATACACACATGAACGAACACACACGCGCACACAGCAGCACAACAAAACTTTCGGAGCTGAACAACGGGGGACAACGGTTTTGGGGGCGAAAAAAAAAGGAAAGGCAGCGCGCAGAGAGCACAGCAGAACGGTTGATTCGACGAGATGATTGCCCTCAGAATACACACTCACATACACACACATACACACGCACGCACGCATACACACATACATACGCGCGCAGGGCCCGTTTGTTGATGTTTTACGGGAGAAAGAGCTTCCGAGAACTGTTAACAGAATTCTCTTCCCGTGTGCGCTCAAAAAGCGCGCACACGACCGAAACACACACACTCACACACAGAGGCCAGCGCAAACCATGGCGGCAGGGCTTTTTTGGGTCTTGTGGGGTGGTGGTGGTGGTATTGAATTTCCTCTGTGTGAAGCAGCAGCACACCCCCTCTCACCAGGGGATGAAAACGTTAGAGGGTATTGGAAAGGGATGGCAAAATGGGTTCCACCAAAAAGGCATTCTTTTTCTCCTCTTTTAAAGATGAGACGATTATTGTTCACTATCTAGGACGAAGGGACTTTTTCCCTTTTGCCTGAATGGGAGGTGAAGAAGTAGACACCGTACAACAGAGCATGTGGAGTGCGCATTCCACACGGTGGAGAGAAAAAAAACGAGCGACTTCGAAGAATTTGTGACCCCGCCGGGAGCGATAAGCACGTTTTTCGGTGGAATTACACACATGGACAGAAATAACCATTGGCAGCGTAGCCGCAATATGGTTTGGAAGAGAAAAAAAGCTTCTCACACACCATCTCACGCGGGTGGCCAGGGTGGAAGGTGTACTAAAAAAGGGAGTGTTCGCTTTGGAGAGAAAAGGGAAAAGATTTCTCATCTCAATTCTCACGCGCCTCAAATAGCTTCACACTAATTGAAAGAACCTTCCCCCCATACACACACACACACAAGCTCACGTTTTTTCCTCGTGCAGTAGCCTCCCCCACCTTGCTTCTATTCACTTTCATCCACCCACCCGCTGGCTCTGCTCATTCTCCACAAACAAAAACTCATTCATAAGGGCGGCAGATTTATCTCGCACACACAAACACACACACACCCATGTGCACATTGGACGTACGCTGCTCTCACACAGCCAAACACGGCAGCCACCCTTTACGGTCGTATGTGAGCTGTCTCACTCTCGTCTATTGGCAGTGTTTTCTTGTTGTCTTTCCCTTCTCGGCAAAGAAGCGGAAGAAAGCTTCACTCTAGTGGGCTCGTGAGCAAGCGTGCTGTGTTTGTGTGAGTGTTGAGCGCGATAAAGCGTGCAGTAGAGAGAGAGAGGGGAATACGCATTCACGCACGCACGCACACTAATGCTCGTCTGCACACAGACGGCCAATGCACACATACACACTCGCACACACAGATGCACGAGTTCAATAGAAGAGCGGTGCACACAGCGCAAAGAGAAAAAGGGAGCGAAAGAAGGAAAACTCTCCCGCTCGTTAACAAACACACACACACACACGCTGCTCGGCGCTGTCTCACTCTCTCATACCCTTCTTTTCTCTTTCGCTCCTTCTTCTAGTTGGTTTTCACCTTCTTTCTCCTGTCGTTCTTTGGGGTTAGATTCTGTGTGTGAAGCCGAGAGTACTTTTGACAGTTAAAAAGACACACACACACACACACACACACACACACACACACACACACACACACGGGGCAAAGCACACTTGGTTGCACGATTTAACTGCTTTTACTGCTGCGGGCGAAACATCACCAAACCAGCCCGGAATGGATGATGAGGTTGAAGGATGACGTTGTGACACAAATCCCGAATGCAGGAAAGAATTCGAAAAGGAACACCACACCACATCGTTCACACACCTCCTCCCGAACACAATCGATCATGGTTCCACGGTCTGTTCTTCTGTTGGGTCGAAGGAAATCATTTTTCACTTGCACGGAAAATAGAGAAACAAGAACCGACGCCTCTCGACCCGACGGCAGTTGGCACGCAGGAGGAGCACGTGAGAATTATTTCACACACAAGCGCACACCGCCGGGAACGGTACATCCCACAGCACCGAAATTTCTATCTAATTTTACACACATTTGTTATCGGCACAGTCTGGGCCAGCCCTTTCGACTGCCGCCGACCGCCGACGACGCTCGATGATATCGCCCAGCGTGGCCAAGCGTGAGCAAACGACACTGAAACTACCCCGCGGACCGAAGGGCACTATGTGTGCATGTGTGTGTCGTTTTCACCTTGGAACCCGTGTGTGCATACACACACACAGCTTGTTTTTTTGTGTGTTTTCTTCCACTGATGCTGCCCGCTTTGGCGGCGGCGGCGACGGTCTGTTAGCTTTAAAAGCAGTTCCGAATAAGCGGTGGCCAGACCCGCGCTCTGTTAACAATCTAGCACGCACACACACACATACACACAAACGATTCTAATCCGATTTCAACGCGGGTGAATTAAATTCCTCCTACCGAGAATGCGTTTTTATCCGCTGCTGCTGCTGTCGCTTATGGCAAGCCAAAATACTGCTGCTGCTGCTGCTGCTTCTGCTGAGGTGTGTGCTTGCTGTCGAAAAACACGAGCACCGGAGCAAGGACACGCGTGGACCCTTCCCCAACAGTGGCTCTGAGCAAACTGATGAGATTTCGAAAGAGAACGCCCGCTCGCAGCACGGCTTCGGACTACACGAAAACCGGTCCAGCCCAGCGAAAGCGAGAAGGAGAGAGAGAAGCAGTCAGAAAGAGAGAGAAAGAGAACAGGGGCGCACACCCTTGTATGCGTGCAGTGGGAAACAGGTAGAAAAGTGTGTTGTTTATTTACCAGAATGCCGAGCCCTTTTTGCTCGCTCTCGCTGCGCTTACGCTCTCCGTTTGCATCCCTCTCTCTCTCTCTCTCACTCTCTCTCTCACTCGTTCTCCTTCTATCGCTCTCTAAATTGTTGACATTCTGTTTGCGGTCCTGTTCGTTCGGCTCGATTGCAAACTGCAGCTGTCTCGCTCAACGCCCTATCGTTTGCTCTCGCACCCGCAACTCCTTCCATCACTCTGCGCTGCCTCTCTTTCCTACGCTGCCTAAAATTGGAATCATTCAACTTGGCCGACAATAATGCTACAGGGGGGAAAAAGCCACACCAACAAAAAATGCACACCACTGCACGAGTATTGTGAGGCAGCACGCGAGACTCACGTTGGGTTGCTCACGTACACGTTCTGCTGCTGCTGCTCCCGCGTTTCACCCGCGCGCACACACACCTACCCTCCCGATTTTCCCTTCCCTTGCACCAAACCCAACACTCTACACTGGCCCATGGAGACCTTACGTTTCAAGCTGTTCCAAGAATAGGAATCGGCATCGGAATAGAAAAAAAGGAGGAAACCGCGGAGACGCTTTCCACATTTTTCTATCACCCGAAAGCATGCTCCGGCAGTGTTTTTCCAACGGATAGGAAAATGAAAATTAAAAGCGATTGGATTATCGTCACCATCGGAGCGGGGCTTGGGCCGCTGCGACCGCAGCCGTATCGAGCGGGCGGACGACCAGTGTCGTGGTTGGCTCAACGATTGTCAATTGAAAGAATTAGAGCAGACACGGCGTGCACAAGTACGGTTTTTTTTTTTCAAATCGTCTTGCCAATATGGGATGTAGCAATGGGTCGTTCGTGAAAACCCTTCTCGTCGTCGACAGTATCGGACAACCTTGGGGATTGCTTTATGCACAGTTTTCCTCGTGAGCAGTAGTGAGAACCCTATAAGAACAACGGCGATGATGGCCGACGTTGGTTAGGCGACTCCGAGCAAAAAATAACCTCATTTACACACACGGAAAAGACAGTAAAGCGCTATGTTTTAAACCGTTTCTATCATCGATTAGCTCATTTAATCGCATTGTTTAATACGGTGTACTTCACGAGATTCACTCTCGCTCTCGCACCACTCACTCACAGCCCAGCTTGCGTTTATACAGCATGTTCAACCTCCCGCTGATGCTTCTGTTTCGGCCGAATCGATCCGTCGTGGAACCCGTGATTCCCTCTACGGTTCCGCGGCAGCAGTGGAGCAGTGGAGTTGGTAGGGAGAGGAGTTCCCTGGTAGAGAGAGAGAATGAAACCGAATAACCTTTAGGGCCGCACACCATTCAGCTTGCGCGAAACCCAATGGGCAAAGGCCCATCTGAAGATGGGTGCTGCTGCTGCTGATGATGATGATGATATACGGCACCATAAACACAACCCGCAGCTTCCGCCCGCGTATGATGTGGGGCGTCCGTGACGGGTACGTGCTGGGTTTTTTTTTCTTCTAACTAGCTTCTCCACCAACGTTGGCACCGTGCCGGAAATCGGATTAAATGGTCTTCAAGGGATGAGTCCATCTAGCAGCTGGAGCAGAAGACTAGCTAGAAACAAAAAAAAAAACGCCTTTCTGTTATTGAAAAAAGGCGAAAAAAGCGGAACAACCTTTAAACAACGAGATAAATGGTCCGTTTCTATTAGGCGGCTTTTTGTGGAAGAGTTTTTTTTAAATAATCCTCTATCCTCCAGTCTCATCCGCTGTCCAGTTTCGGCCAATGCTTAATGCTGTGAGGGTAATTACAAATTAGTATTCGGGTCGGGAAAATGTAAAACATTGTGAATAGTTTTGACTGCCATACTCAGGTTAAATCACGCAATCATGATATCACGCTACAGTCGGGCGATAAGTTTTGAGGGAGACTTTTTTGTTTTCGGTAGCACAAGAACAATTTGATGTTGTAATGAAACAATTAGATGATTAGATAACACATATGATTCGTCTTTGGGGCTCATATAGGACAAAGACTTTATTACATGAAGACTTTATTATGAACTCGATACAATGAGGTGAGTCTTTACAAATCTTAACATAGGCAGACACTTACTATGTATTATCAACAACAAGTTTTTGTAGTTTGAACGACAAAATAAGGTGTAACATAGAGGTTTTTTTGGTAGTTTTATATTAATAGAAAAATAAATATTCAAATTTAGGTCCCAGCTCTTAGTTTATTACATTAATTAGTTGTTGAATATAATTTCCTATTCATCTTTACACTCTTCATACCCTTTATCGTGTTTTCTTTATCTCTCATGCAAACGACCGTGTACAATGTCAAACCAAAGATATCATATACTTGAAGAGCTAAAATTTAACTAAACAACATTATAATCCTTTGTTCCGTTCCGTTATTTACAGCTTGGTCCATGAGACTTCAAATAGGTTAGATTATTTTGTTATAAATATATCCAAAAGCATAGATAAATGAGGCATAAACTTATACTAAGAAATAAGATACTAAGGCTACTAAAACTTAAACTAAGACAAAAAGCAAAACTGAAGGAAATGTTTTCAGTTCTTATTTACATCTGGAATATAGCGAGCAACTCAGAACGGAAAAGAATTATTATATCCTAATCCTTATATTCATATTTCAGTTCAATTTAAACTTTTAACTTTTCTTGTGAATCATGAACCAACCGAGGTTATGGGGCTAGATTTTATAAAGAAAATATATTTTTTTGAATTTATATCGAGCAAATCTTTTTTATTAATTTGTGATGGTTGTGAATAAGGTAAATTATTTGCCAACATTTTTACAGGGGTTTCAAGCCACTTTCGAATGTGCATATTATTATTCATCATCTCCAAGATGTTTTTCAACAGCTGTCAAATGGTGTATTTGCATCATAAAAAAATTTCGGTCCCTACACACGGTTTTCAACACACCACAAATAACTGTCAAACTCAATCCAGTTTGAGACGTGTTAAAAATCATTTGGAAGAACTGAAATAACATGCAAATATAACATTTGATAGTTGTTGAATAATATTTCCCAATTAATGAACATTTTTGTAGACATTAAAAATTGACTCGGAATATCCTATATCTTCCTATACCTAAAGACACCATGACTGTTCCATGTATCAAAGGGAAAGCTTAACTTTCGGCAGAAAACAATAATTTCCATTTGTTTTCATTCTTTCAAATTGGCTGATTGGGAAATGCAACTGTTATCTTAATTGAATCAGAAAACGATTTTACTAGAACTTTTGTTGGATATTTAAAGAGAAAAATCTATTTTCTGTAAAACTTGAGTTTAAGTTGTCCTGATTAACAATCGATAAACGGTGGGTGGTTGCCAACAACGATTCCAATCGTTGAAACCATACGCAATAGATTTCACGTTTTTCGGTCCGTAGTTTCTGGCCGCTGGACCGTGCCACATTTTATTGTACACTTCGCTTCATCAACCGATCGAGTGCCATCCGGTAGCCGGTTGAGCGTAAATCTTGCTAGTTTCGGAGATTGCAATTAAATCACGATTCGCTTCTGTGCAGCTGCCAACAGGATATTTTCGGGTCGTCGGTAGAGCTGGAAAACCCTTCGCCCCAGCACCGGAAACCAAGCCCGGCTGTCGAGCGACGGCAGGGACGAGTGGGTGGAAGTTTGGGAGGAAACGGAGAGGGGCCGGGAAAATCGACCAGCACTTCGGAGGAAGAGATCGTGTCACGTTCGCTACTCCGGGCGCACGCGGGCTCACCAACACAACCAACCAGACTGCCGTTGGATAACTTCCCTTCTGGAGGAAAAAGGGAGAGTTTTCAAACATCGAGTCTATGAGCGTCGAAGGGATGTTTTCATGTTGCGTTTCATCCCTCAGCAACCGGAACAACAACACAACGCACACATACACTGGCACAACGCTGAGGATGAACCCGACACGCACACAGACGACGTAAAGCTGTGTGCTCCGGCCCGTGCACGATGGTGACAGTTGGTGTGAGGATTTGTTTTTTTTTTTTTGTTTTTGCTTCGGTTGCCACTTTTTCTTGCCACACTCCTCCAGCTCCTGTTCGGTGTTCGTATGTTTTTCTCAGCCCTCGCGCTTTCGACACTGCTCCGTGCACAATCGATCCGACATTCATCCGGTTTGGCAAACGAGGATTTTGGCCTGTCGTCCTGGGAACGCGCGCGCATTTGTGTGTGTGTGTGGGCTGGTAGGGAGGTTGGTTGACATGTTTCCCTTAGTTTGGGGTCAGGAGGTGTGCAAGGAACGCAGCAAATAGGGAAGGTTTGAGTGCAATGAATGTGTAGCTTCTCTTAATAGCCCACACACAAGTGAGAGGAGTATGAGTTCGCCGAATATTTTACTATCGATGGTGTGTTAGAAGGTGTAGTAGTACTAGTACGTAGTACTTAAGAAGTTCCGCGAATGTGAAAGGTCGATTACGGGCATAGTGGAAGGGAATTCATCGAAATTATTACAGAATACCATGAATACCATGAGCTGTCTCCAGGTTCAAGGACATAGCATTAAAGATTTCGTAGGAAGATCTAGTCTTTTGGCGCCATTTACATTGATAGTTGTAGTGTGTTTAGTCAAATTTAGCAATTAACAACATGTCGTTCACAATAAGTAATACATTATTTAGCTTTAAGAATAACAATAAAAAATATGTATATATAAATGAAATAAATTAATAAATTAAGAAACAACATCATTATAATACTGATTCAATAGACAAACTGGATAACTTCCTTTCATTAACATTTGTTTATTATTTACAGGGTTTACTAGTCCAAGAAACAACTCCGAATTGGTTACTTATCCGCTGGTGTAAGCTACACTGTCCAATTTAATAACACAATTGTCATTTTCGATATAACTGTCAGATTTGGCATAGGTACACTACATCGCCCGTATAATCAAATAACACGGATAATGGATTCAGGAGTGTGTTTTTTTTTATCACAAGTTGTTTATGTATTTTTTAAAGTGCAAGAATGTTTTGGTAAAACTTTGCCATTTTTATTATGAATTTAATGTTTATGTAGGGAAAATATTTGAAATTTGACACGAGTTGAAACTCGTTATGACAATGTGTTCTGTTAATGGGGTATTCTAATACCTTCTCCTCATCAGGCAATGCCACCTTTGCATTGAACTGTCATTTTCGAACAACACGGCTATAGGAACAGCCGGATAAAAGGTTACTTTCAAAGCTTGCTCTCTATTCCGGATAAATTTGGTGCCGCGGATTCCTCTTGGTGCGTTGCCCCATATGAGTTAAAATAGGAGACAGTTTTTCTGAAGAATTTAGCCGATCCTCAGGCGTCCTTGAGGTCAGTATTTTAGGCCCACTGTTATTTACAGGGTTTCCCACGATTTATTGGTTGGATCTCATCAATTTTTGGTTGGTTCCCATATTTTTTTAGTGCGTTCCCACGATTTTTTGGCCGTTTCCCAGATTTTTTTGGTCCAATTGTATTGATATCCATTCGGAAAATACCAATAAATTATGGGAACGAACTAAAAATCCATGGGATACGACCAAAAATTCGTGGGAATTCACCAAAAAATCATGGGAACTGACCAATAAATCGTGGGAAACCCTGTAATTTATTTATCAACGACGTTGCAATGACAATAACTGAGTGTCCTGTGCTCCTTTTTGCTGACGATTTAAAATGCAATGCATGGTAAGATCTGCTAGTGACTGTCATGATTTATAAAATTTTCTTTCTGCCTTTTATTCGTGATGTCATGTAAATTGTTTTTCTATCATTGTCATTAAATGTACAGCTATTTCATTCATTCGTCCTGGTGCTCTAATAACGTTTAAATATTGTAATTCTGGCAAACCTCTACCACGATCTGAGACAGTAAAGGATCTAGGCATCTTTCTTTACAATAAACTTTGTTTGGACAAACATGTTAACTCGGTAATAATTAAGGCTAACAGGATGCTAGTTAATATTCTAAGGACATGAAGAATGATTCACGATCCACCATGCTTGATTTTTTTGTATTCTTGTTTTGGGCGTCCAATAATTGAGCATGCATCAGTAGCTTGGTTCCCTTTACAAGTAACCAGAATTGACGGACTAGACAAAGACTCATTGCAATAAATAGGGAACCGTGGAGAAACACTGATAGCATTCCACGATATAAAACTCGCTGTCAGCTTTTAGGTTTGCAAACATTAAACAACCGGAGACTAGTAGCTCAGTGCATGTTTGTTTTTAAAGTACTGACTGACTCACATAGATGCAACTCAATTGTTGTCTCTTGGCAATATGTACGTCCCAAGTAGAAGTTTAAGAAACAAACAATTTGTGCTAGGGATGATGATGTTTGATGTTCAAAACTTTTAATGACTGTGAGTGTAATTGACTTGTCCTTTGATGTTACCAAATGTTTGCGACGCTTAGGTATAGGCTTAGGTCTCTCAGTCTTTAAGTGATGCATGTAGGCCACGGAGGCCACATACTTTATCAAGAAATAAATAAAAGGTTCACGGATAAACGACGTTCCACCGTATTCAACATTGTTCTAAATTACTATTTAAAGTTCCGCTATCTTCGAAAATAATTGCGTCTGGGATTTATTTTACCTTTACGCGTGTTAAGTATTCATTGTTTTACATTTCGATTTATAAAAAAGGTACAACAAAGTCTCCAAAAACATTTTCAGCTACAATCTTTTCCCAAAAACGTCAAAAACTTAAAGCTTTTATTTTCACTTTCCTAGCGAGTTCACTTTCCGACTACCTTCTCGTCTTTCCGGGTGGATACCATCTTGATTCCCATTAAAATTTCATCATCATCATCCTTTCCTGGCACAGAGGAAGGGGCAAAAAAACAAGTAAAATAAACACACCAGAAACAACACAACCAATGTTCAAAATAATCCTTCAGGACACGGGCTGAGCAACTACCACCCATACACCAAAAAAAATAGAAATATACACAAACACACGTAGTGAAGCTCAAGGATTTCATCTCGCTCACTCCTGCTCGCTGAGTGCTGATGGTGCTGAATTTTCTATTCAATTGTACGAACCACAAACGGAGGGGACTTTGTTTTCTGGAGTCTGACGTCTGAAGATGCGGGAAGAAAAGTAAAAAAAAGATTCACCAAAATCTTTCTACATCCCCGCAAGATGTGCCGCGCATCAGAATGTGGGTCAGCCGGAGCCAGGCAGCAGCACCGAGAAACGGGAAGTGCAAACAGAACCTGGCCGTATAAGCAATGCTGCAGATGGAAGATGGAAAACACAACCAGAAGAACCTGTGCAAAGGTAGCAAGTGAAGAGACTTTGGAAGAATTCTGCGCTGCGCCGAGCAGAGGATTAATGCAATCTGTGCGTTTTCGTCAGTTCCCCAGAGATGATTGTTGAAAACTTTTGCATTGGTGTGTAATTAGTTTTGGAAAATGTTTTACGAGCGTCATTTTATGTTTTGTTGCGTTTGTTTTTTTTTTTGGTAAGGAGTAATTTGGACAATTAGCTCGTGTCGGAATGGCACTCTGGAATGATTTCTACTTTCAATAAGTTTTTTTTCCTGTAGTTTGCTAATTTGTTGTGTAAAAACATCTGTAGAATGTGTAAGGCGTAGTTACTTCAGTCATGTAAGCTTAATACGATCGACTTTTGGTTTACGACTTGTCTGGTTGAAATAGGTCAACTATTGGGAACGACTCCCATCGAAAGCAATCAACTTTTAGTGAAACTCATTTAAAATGGTATTTCTGAAACATGAATTAATAATTGCAAATCTCCGCCTAAGTTAATAAATAAAGATAATTCAAGGCCACTGTTATTACATTCTTCCTTCAGCCACAAAACGATTTCCCTAAAAAAAACACCACAAAAATGGCACATCAAAGTATTTTACTTACTACAGAGCATCAGCTCCCAAGCGAAGAGACCCGCAGCGATAAATCTATCATAATATTATAATTCGAGCTCTTGGCAGAAATGTTTCAAATATTATAGAGCTCATTTTGCTTTTTTCGACCGCGATACATTGCTTGGTTCCCTTGGCTTCGAAGTTGGTTGTGCACGAGGAGTGCTAGCGAACATGTTAAGGCTACGGTTTTAGTGCAGCTTGTGGCTTGCCGACTCGTAAAAAAAACTTTACAGCATCATCTTCTCCACGACCATTTCGACTCTGAACAGGAACGAAGAACGAACGAACGAACGTTCACAAGAAATACTGATGGTATGATGTTCTTCTTTTTTTACCGTCTTCAAGTTGCTTCTCGACGCAGATTGCATCGCCACAAAATTTGATGCCATTTCGCTGTGCGTCGTAAAAATGCATTTTAAAACGTGCCTTCGTTTCCGTGCGTTTGCCCGGGACGTGGCTCGGGGAAATGTAAAAAAGGCAGCGAAGCAATCTTAATCCGTAATGGGAACTTTTCACACCCTCAGGATAGTAATAAGTTAGCGGAAAAGTTATGCGACTAAAGTTTTTAGCGAGAGGCAGCAACGCTTCATTAGTGAGGGAACTAAATCCCTCCCTGAAAGGTGTATGCTTATGTATGCATGGCAGGAGTGCTTAAGAAGGAAGGATATGTGAGGTTTTTTTTCTTCTGTTTTGGATGAATGCTAAATGTCTTATTAGCATAGGTAAACGAACAGTATAAATTATGGCATCATCTTTTTTATATCTAAAACTTCTTTGACTTTAAAATTTAACTTCGGATAAAGGATATTTCTCTAAATCATTTTACAAAACTATAATTCCATCATTTGAAAGAGCATTCTTTACTTGATTAAACTTGCTGGTTAAATGATATCGAAAGAAGTAACGATTAAAGGAACAAGTAATTTAAAAAATCTTTAACATGATGGGAATGATAATAACTAACAAGCAAGTAATTATTAAATATCGATTGAATAAAAGAAACAAAAACAAGAAAGAACGGTGAACATTAATTCAGTGTCTAACTTAAGGAATTAAAATAGATAAAGAAATCAATGCTTATGAAATTGAAAAAGTACGTAAACCTAAACTTTGAAGCAAGTAGAGACGTAACAAATTTTATGATATCCGAGAGAGAAAAAATGTCTTTTAAAAAGAAAAACAGAGAAAAGGAATGATTATTAAATGAACCGTGAATTGAAAGAGTAAAAAACATATAATAATATAAAACAAGTAAAAAAGTATAATGTTGATGAAATTGATAAGACAAAACGAAAGTGACTGAAGAAATAGAAAACTGGAAATAAGAAAGAAACATTTATAAAAAACCATGCAAAAAACTGAAAGTTGAAACCAAAAGGCAAAACTGGAATGACATAACACCAAGCAGTTTAAAAGTAATTGAAAAGATAATCAGCCACTTTTCCTAACTCCAGCGAAGCGGCAATGATTGAAGTGGTTGCAAAATTGACACAAAATGGTGGTTTTCTTTGATTACTATGATTTTTTTTTGACATAACATACACATTATGCAATAGCACACTCTAGAAAAAATATTAAAGCAATCGTTGTTTCTAAGCCACTGTAGCAACCGTCTCTCTTCGTCCGTGTAATGGAAAATGGCTTAAAATAGGCCGATAGAAAGTATATTTTTAAAATTACATTTCGTCTTATGATTTTTATGATACATGACATGACATCAACCAATAAAAAACACCAAAAATTTATCACTTCAGATACGGTGCGGATAATATTTATAGGTTCTTGCACCACTTTCCATCTTGCTTAGGCCTGGGTCTATGAACATGTTGCGGGAATATTTGTTCAATGGCAACATTTCTGGATTTTCCTATTTATTTCAAAAACTGTGCACATATTCACCCACAAAAATAGTTTACAATTAAGTTGCAATTATTTTTTATCCGTTTAGGTGTGCAAACAAATCCAAAAATGTTCATGCAACAGATAAACATGAAACAAATCAATTTTTTCTCTTGCAACAAAAAGGTCCCCGCAACATGAGTTTGACAGTTCGTCCATACGATTTGGCAACAAATGTTCTGGCAACATTTTCATAGACCCAGGTCTTAGTTGAATTCCTTCTTTTCTCAAAATGTGTTCTCTTGTCAAATTGCATCGGCTCCTGTCAAACTTTCCCAACAAGAAACCTAATAACCCAACCTGTAAACTACCCAAGCTACAATTCGGATCTGCTGGATGTCATATTCAACACTAGCTCAACTACCTACAAATCATAAGTTTTACTATTTCTATAAACCATTGTAGCTCTTTTTAGCTCTTTTACATTCGCTTTCCGGTTACGCCAGTTCTATCGTGAGAAAGTAAACCACAAAAGATGCTACTCATGTTCCATTTTCAATAGTATATTAAACCTAAATCAAGCATGATTGATTCAATATTTAAATTTCCCTCCTTCATCATCTATGCTTCAAACTCGGCCATATCGAGAACAGAAAAGCCTGGGTGAGATTCCCCTTTTGGCTGAGAAATACGGCGCCCCCGGTCGGTCATTCCAGCAGTCGGTCGAACCGTTTGCTTACGAACACTTTATTAATAATAACAATAACAATACGGCTCCACACCCGTAATAACAATAACAATAACGATAATAACAACGGTAGCCGATGACAAACCATCGAATTATGTTGGACATCATCAACAGCTTAGTGAACCGGGCCGGAAGATGAAAACGATAAGTCGTCGCCGTCGTCGTCATCGTCGTCAGCATTGTGCCCACCGTGTCCGTGTGGTTCAATTTTCAGAAATAGGGGGAGAAAAATGTGAACTCTGTCCGACTTTGTGGTGCCAGTGGAGGACTCAATTTTCCATCCTTTTAATGAGGGCTGGAGCAAGGGGAACGGGCAAGCGAACCGGGTGGACCGGGAAGCACGACAAAAGATGACCGATGGGTTGGAGAGTTACGAGCAAAAAGTCGAACAGGTTGAACACGGATGAGACAGTGGAATTGGCGTTAGAAGTGTGTAATTAAGGCAGTGGAGCAGGCAAACCTGCCGTGGTCGAACCTTTGGGCGAATATGGAAGGTGTGCTTAATTATGTGTTTTTAATTAGCTTCATTTTGTACATATTTCGCTCTGACAGCGCATCAATTTACACTTTCGGTTCGGGGACGTTGAGGCTTTCGATGGCACTTTATCATTTTCCTTTTTTTCATTCGATTTTCTTCAGATCTCAAGTGATTGCATGCGTTACTTGTTCTTTTCTTTTATTTCAATCTTTTTATTTGGATTACTTTTCACCTTTTAATAATTTCAAACTGTTATCTTAACACATTCAACTTTATTAATTTCCTTATATTCGTAAGATCTTTACTTGTTCTTTTATTTATTTGAATGTTTTGTTATCTTTTCACATTGCTCTTTTCCTTTGTATACTTCTTTCTATGTTATTATGTGTTTGTATGCATTCATGATTTGTTTTTATGTATCTTCATTCTTTGATTTATGCTTTAATGTATTCGATTTGCGTTATTATGTTTTCCATCCATATAAAAAAAACAACTTCAAAATCGTTCCATTCAATTTTCTAACATTTGTGCTCGATTCTCCCTTTCGACCCGCGCTTCCCTCCCCGTATAGCTTAACGGATGAGCTTCCTGTCGGTGGCGGCCGCGGCTGGTGTATAAAATAGGGCAAGGGGAATTATCCTGCCATGCATCCATGCCACACATGCACAATGCTCCCTGCTGTTCCCTCGTTCGGCCACGTCGGAGGGATGGTTTGTTTTTTCTCCTTTACTTTCCCTTTGCTACACCGACCGAAGTGTGCTACCGGTTTTGTCCCGGGCCCTAATCACCATCGGTTGCTCGGTGTGTGCAGGGTGTGTGTGTGAGTGTTGGGTGCCGCTTTCCCATTCCCACTGGCGTGGTAAATATTCCGTGTCAATGGTCGAAGTGTAATTTTTATTCTTTTTTTTCGTTGTTGGCAACTCTTCTCTGTGCGTTTTTTTATTGCCTTCCGTTTCTGGCGAAGATTGATAATATTTCGCTTACCAACATGATAAATGCTGTCTGGCGTTGTTTCAAAAGCGGAAGTTTAATGGCCGAAGAAGCGTCAAATGATAGGAACAACCCGATCCGCCTCACCGTACCGTAGGGTGAGGTTTGTTTGTATTTTTGCAGGCTAAGCTTAATAGCGGTTTATTCGAGGATATAATGGTGGATGGCAGATGAAACATGAACTTCCGTTCACAATTTACAGGTTTTTTTAAGCCTTTTGCTGTGATGATTTGTGAATTGTAAAATGGGAGTCTTTTTTGTATGAGTACTAGAAAAATGATCAATGAAAAAATAAAAGAAATGAGTAGAAAATGATTCAACCAGAGACTAAAAATCATGTAATATTGCGAGCTATCTGCAAATGATAGTTGAGTTCATAGGAATAAAAAAAACTTTCATCGCCAAAATACCCTTCACGAATGGCAATATGTTTCGTGATTCACGGCATGGGATTGGATTATTTAATCTTTCGCTGTCGGGAATCGTAACAGCTGGCTCTATATTGCACTCGCATACCATGCATGAGGCCTGCACCGTACATCGCCAGTTGCATCAACGCCCGGTCCCGGTTAGTCGGGTTATTCCTTCCGAATTTACGGTCAAAAGAAGACCCAACCATCGGCCCATCGTTCGTTCCCAATTATTTCTGAAAGCACACTCACTTCTGACACACACACACACACCGATACACCAAACAGTGGGAAAAAACACACAACAACAAGAGACCCCAGAGCCTTGGTATCGCTGCCTTGGCTCGTGATGCTTTGCACCCGATGTCTGGCGCGTGTTCGTCCTTTTGTGCGCAATAACCACAAGCGCACCGGAAAGGGACGGCTCGGCCGCGCGCGTAAAGAAACTTTGAACCGCCGGAGGGCTGATGATGGGATGGAGTTTGCTCCCTTTTTTTATATTGCTGTTATTGTTTTTTCCCTTTCTGCGTGTGTTTCGGGTATGTGTGTGTGTATTTGAGCAAGAGTTTTTTTCTCAACATGTGGCTAACTCTCTTTTTCTTACCATCGTCCTCCACCTAAGCGACTCGTCAATGGGATGAAATGATGCTGATGCAGTTGCGTTTCATCGAGAGCCACTCAGCTCGAAACATGATTGAATTACACTCGTGCGTCTGTCCTGGCAAATCCCTTTCGGCTGTGTGCGGATTTGTTGATGAAGAGTTGCGTTGAAACACGGATATCTGTTGTGATTTTTTTAAACTTCTTCTGCCCGGGTCTTTTTTATGAACTGGGTTCGTCTTGCGGTCGTGGGTGGGGGTTTTACGTGTAAAGGAGTAATTTAACAAGTATGGGAACAATTTTTTATTTAAACGTGGGCAGTATTGTTTGAAAATTTTCCTGTTTTTGTTTTATTCGGTGGAACGAGTAGTGCTAAATTGTAAACATGTTAACACGGTGAGAAATGTTTAACACTTATACTTAATTTCAACAATTGATATGAGCTTTTTGATATCAATGCTATTAAGTTTAGCATTCTGTATTTATGGCTAGAATAAAAATTGAGGATTAGGAGTTTGTTTTTGTTATAAAACGTTTTTATTTATTTCTGTAACTTATTAAGAGAAATTGCCAGAATTGTAAGAAATGATAAATTAAGTATTATTCTATGATAATATTTTAATAACTAAAGTATTCTGATTACGCCGATGTATCAATTCACGAATCTGATGAATGTTTCATGAATATTTAAACATTATCAAACCTGTTGAATTTTACCTGGTACATTATAATTTTTTTTTAACTTTGCTACTTAGTCAGAGCTCTGATTTGTCTCTAAAGTAGAGTGTAAGATTGAGGACTAGCATTAAAATGCGTGCTCAAAGTATATTTGGCGTTATATGTTTAGTCCTAACAAAAATTTTACGTTTCCATCGATGTTAAACCTCTTTTCTCTTCCATGAGTTTTGTAGTCCTTAAGCCCAGTCCAATGGTAGTGATTTTTCTCCCCTGATTTAAACGGAGAGTCTCTCTGTATTGTTTGATTAGGTTCTATAATGCTTTAAGCCAGCGGCTGGCAAACTTTTGAGGCAATGGGCCAAATTTAGTAAATGATCTAAAGCCGCGGGCCAGGAGAATGCGGTTTTTATATTATTGTGATTTAATTATTACATTATATAATTTTAGAAAAAAAAAGATTAATGATATCAAGCAATGCGATTGGTATTATTGCTGTTTTCCTATAATTATGTCATACAAGTATGGTTCAAAATTGATAATACCTACTTATTTTTTATATACAAAAATATAAATCCTAAAATTTCGTATGCGACCTTCATTTCGATAGTCTTATTGTGGTGTTAAAATAATGTAAATATTACATAACGGTTGCATTAAAAAATGGACAACAATTGTCGATTTTTTATGAGATTATCTTAACCCGCACTAACAAAACGTGAATTGCACATTGAGTAGTAGTATCCCATTAGTTAGCAGACAAAATGTAACACCTCTATCAGTCGAACTCTAACCATGATGGCCAAAAAAGTTGAACTCTAACCATGAATTAAAAGCGTGCGCGATTAAAGAATGGCACCCCGTAACGTCTAAAATGGACTCCGTGCGGAGGTTTGTAGACGTCGTATATTTTGGTCGCCAACATCTTGGCACTTATAGGCAACAATCAAAGCATCGAAAGAAAGCCCAGGTTCATTTTTGAGGTTTCAACTGCTTCACATTACTGCGTTAGCTGGACCTGGATATCAATGAAACCCACCAAACAATAAAATAATACCTGGGAAACATGAATAAACAGACCAGGAATTAGAAATCGCATCCACTGGATTTGCAGTGGCAAACAATTACGCGAAAACTCAATGCAATCATTTCAGGTGAATTTCGACAGAATTTCGATATAACACCTTTGTCCGCAAACTGGTCCAAAATCCGTCCCCTGTGTCCCATCGATTTTTTTCTACACCAACGTGATGAAAAACTCTACTCTAAAAATGTTGTAGCGAAAACTTAGGAAGAATTGATGAAAATCAAAGGTAGAATTTAAATTATGCATGTCTTCGTCCATGGTGAAAATTCCTAATAACTGATAAAAGACAATTCGCCAAGTCTTGAACTTATTTGTGCAAATAATTTGAAATAATTCCCTTTCAACCGATGTAAATGTTAAGAAATTATCTTTCCTAGTTTTTTTTTCTACAGCCAGCCGAAAATGGCATATTTTTTCATGCAAAATTTATGGGGATATTGACCTCGAGTTCGAACATACTGAACGGTCCGTCATTCCATAGTACTTTAATTAAAACTTGAAAAATTATGATGGTATAATATGGTATACTAAAAGATTTTCAGTAATTTGTGTACGAATTGTTTCTTCCCATCTTTCAAAATCAGTCAAATCCTTTCGCGGGCCGGATTGAATGTTGCGGCGGGCCGCATTTGGCCCGCGGGCCGGACTTTGCCGACCGCTGCTTTAAGCTATAACATTGGAATAGCACTTCAATGCGCAACTGGGAAAATTAAAACCAATTTTACATATAATCTTTTAAAAAGACGTTTTTAAACATTCAACAAAATAAGAACAAGCTTTGTTATAAGAATGTGTCCGTTATTATAAGAAAATGATTTCTGAAACGTTTGAAGCAATTAATTATGAATAATCCATTATACTTTATTAATTTTATCAAAAGATAGCATTAAATGATATATAAACAAAAGATAGTCAATGATACAAGGGGCTATAAAATTCTACGTAAATATTTAGGATAATAAGTTAATCCATTGCAATTTCAATGCTACTGGAATGACAAACCATTTTGGGAATGATTACGTAAATTTAAAACAACATTCCTTTTCACATACAAAACCTGAATAAAACATGTAATTTACAATGAATAATAAACAAGTCATCGATAAAGCAAAATTTGTTCCCATCTGCCTATCATGTACTTAAAACGCCATTACAGATAAGTCCATCTTTCGAACGCTTCGCCACCATTTGTCCCATATGTACAGTTGGTCCGTTCATAATGCGAATAAACGATCTGCTGATAAAAAGATATGAAAGGACATTCGCAATGGTGGCCATTTCATATTTTTTCTTGTTGTTGCTGAAATTGTGTATTGCACCGTTTGCGCGTGACACTCGCGCGCATCCTTCCAAGTCGGTGCGTGTGCGTGATGAGACGTTTCATTTCCTATTAAATTAAAACCGAGCGCGAACGTGCGCCTGGCTTGCGTTCCGGTTAGGTTTTGCGCCCTTTTGCTCAACAGGAGGGAAAAATGACAACCAAACTGATGCAAACGGGAGATAGCAAGTTGAGAATGACAAACAGGAGAAAAAAAGATGCCAGGAGGACCTTCATCTAAACTAACCCTTTTAACACAACAACCAATAATCTGTCCCTAAGTGTAGTTTCATTGTGCAGGTTTTTTTTTTTAAATTCATTGTAAATACTCCGTCACGCTTGTGCTTCTGCAAGGACCTCAAAGGCCCTCGCTGAAGAATTTGGCCGCGGTGGCCGAAGCCCTCTAACCCATCACTCGATTCAAAACGCGTACGGCGTGTTAGTTCGCACCCTTTTTGGGAAGGGTACTGGGCACGGTGTGTGTGTGTGTGCGTCCTATTGCAGAGGCCAGTTTAGGCACCCTAGAGAGAAAACACCCTCCCAATAGGATGCTAGATGAAGAGGGGTTAAATGCACCACATTCACACACACACGCACATACGCGCGTGGACTTTCAAGCCACCATACCACCGTCGCTCGTGACGGGCAACGCGTTCGTGTTCATTAAATATCCAACTTTAATCATCGAGACATTGGGAAACCATCAATTTCCGGACCCGATCCATCATTGTAGGGGTAGTTTTCCCTACATTTTAAAGGAACCTCCCACTGGTTTGGTGATGGTGGTGGTGAGAATGTATTTTGATGGGACTAACAGCCGCGGAGAATAAACAATTTACTGCATGCGGCATCGAAAGCAAGAAGTATTGTGTGTGGTTTTAGGATACGGTGCTAGAAAACATAGTTTAAATGTTAAAACTTTGCGGTTTAGTTAATTAAAGGATCTCACTGTATGGACTATGCACGCAATGTTAATATGTTTGAAGAATTACTGATGTATACTTCGTACATTAAAGATGATCGGTTGAAAATATGTAAGAAAAATGAGAGACAAAGTAACAAATACTCATATTGCTTAGCTTAAAGAAGTTTTATTCTGACGTTTGCTTTAAAAATCGGACAAAAATTTGTTGATTTTCCATGGGTTTACATTTACTTGTTTTTACAAACATTCTTCTGCATTATCAGATGGCCAAAAAAGTTAGGTAACTTTGTTTAGAAGCATGTGTGATCAAAGAACGGCACCCCGTAGCGTCTAAAACGGACACTGTGCTGTATTTTGGGGACATCATATAAGCAGGTTCCGGTATCTACAACATCTTGGCACTATTAGACAACAATCAGAGCACCGAACGAAGGCCCGTTACCGAATGGCCCACGAGTGACATGAGGTTTCAAAGGAAGCTCAAAACAAAGACTGTCCCTCAGTCTACATTGCTACATTGCTGCGTTAGCTTGGCCGGGAAGCCGATGTAACCCGCCAAACAGTGAAATAGGAAGCAGAAATCGGGTCCACAGACTTCGCAGTGGCAAGCAATGACGCCTCAAAACTCAATTCGACCATTTCGAGCGAATTACGGCTGAATTTCGATATTCAGGGGTACCCTAGTACCCCAACCGGTCCAACATCCCCCAGCTGTGTCCCATCCAAATTTTCATGAGCAACATGATGCAAAAGCTCTGTTGCAAAACCCCAGTGGTGTTCAACCTTATTGTAGCTTTTACCCCTCATGTAGGGTGCGTGTATGGTTTCATTCCCCACTTACAAGATCATGAGCATGAGGAGAACGTGGTAACCTAACGTATTATGCGAAGGTTTGATCAAACATTCCCCCCCCCAAAAAGTCCAAATTCCCCCCTTAGGGGGGAATACCGCACCGGTTGAAAACCGCTGCTCTACTTCAACAATTTTTGTCGCGAAAACTGAAGAAAAACTGTTAAAAATCGATGTAGATGTTCAAAACATGCCTGCCTGCATGTATTTGTCCGACATCACGAAAATTCCGGATAACTAACGAAATGCAGCTCGTGTGGTCGTAGATTTCTAAATAGATGAATAGATTATCTCTCTTTTTTCTACAGCCAGCTGTAAAAAAGTTATTTTATGTTTTAATGCAAACGTTTTTTTTAATGAGTAAGATAAGCAAGACGTCCAAATCGTTGATAAACTACAAATGGCAAGGCCATACATTTCTTATTTGCCTTGAATAATGAGTAAGTGTAATAATATCAGAAGTATAGTGTAATGTTTTGAGAATTATAATTACTTTAAGTGCGTTTTTTAAACTGGTAACAAAAACATGTCTTTATCATTTTTACTTTTAAGTGCTTGGTTTTAATTAAAATTACTTCTAAATAAGAGACGATATCTTACGTTTTAAGCTGGCTAACGAGCATTTAAAAGACATTGTTTAAAAGAATAATGAAAAGAGCAGAGTTTAGAGTAAGCTTAACAAATCCTAATGATATTGGATATGTAAAGAACCCTCTTATGCGGATTAAATAAAATATGTTATTTATTTTACTACATGAAAACTAGAACAAAGGAAACAGTTCGATTTGACTTGACTCGCCCACCCCGAATCGACAGACAAGTGTCAACAGTTAAATGCTGCATTTGTTAACTCAACTTCAAACCTGTCAATCGTTAAAACGTGAAAACAAAGAATTGAACACGGACACTTGCACAGCACAATGGAACTTGCCGACGCCAAACACCTTTCCACACTGGTGCAAAGACCAAGTGGCGCCCAAGTGATGCACTTCAGCAACGAAATGAGCTTTGTTCACGCATTTGTCAATTGCACATGCGGCTAGTTCGCGCTGGGTTGCGTTCCTGAAGCTCCTCCGCAGGCAGGTAGCCGAGCTATATAATTTCCCACCACTTTCAAAAGGAATGGCACCAACTGAACCGCCTGCTAGTGGAAGGCACACATAATTGCAGCACACACACACCCAGCACGACGAGGGTTGCGCACTGGAACCCTTTGCGCTATGGCACCTGTTGAAAAGGCTGCAATTGCTGCAAAAAAAAAGAAGGAAGAGCTCCCGTTTAATTGCACCTTTTGGTGGCAGTCTGTGTTCCCGGCTGGTTGTTCTGTGAGTGTGGTGAGTGGTTTTCATTCATTCATGGACGATTTTTTGTTGCTGTTGTTGTTGTTGTTGCCCAACCCCGATCCCTTACTTTCGCCCGTCTGCATTGCACAAAGTGCACTGGTCCACACTGTGCACTGCCATTAAATTCTTGTAGCGATATTGTTGTTTTATTAATAATAATTTGCATAATTTCCGCTTCATCTTTATGTGTGTAAGCGAGTGAGTGTGTGTGTGAGTGTGTGTTTGTGGTGCGTGTACTTCTTTTGACCTCGCATTTCCCTCTCCTGCTGTTGCCATTTCTTCCGGTTGATGGTTTACCTTTTGCACCACAATTGCCTCTGTTTTGTAGGCGATAAACGTTTCTCGTCAGGTGCCATGTTTTTTCCAACCCAACTCCTCTATCTCTCTCCTTTTTCTCTCTTTCGCTACTGTTGAAGGTGCATTTCGCGTGTTTCGCGTTTTCCGTTTTCGCGCAGCAAGTGTGGAATGGTGATTAGAATGCACGCGAAATGCGCTTGCTGCTTCGGTACGATTTGCATGACGATTGTTTCTAAGTGTACGATTTGTTATTCACACTCGTAGTTAGCATGTGTGTTAGCTGAGGTGAGTTTGTGGAAAAGTGCACAAAATGGCGAGAAAGTCTTGTGTTGCGGTCGAAGAGAACATAAAGCTAGTGTGGTAAAACATGATTGAAATCACCGTGCTTACGTTATAAGCTGTGTTTTCACTATTTTCAGTGTTATAGAATATAAAATGGGAAAAACAAATCTGTGATGATAAATTCAAAATTAGCGTACGTTGAAATCATATCAATGAATGGATACATCCGTCGTATGCAACTCTGAACATGAATTGGAAATGATACTTGAAACTTCATCCAGCAGATTCAGTTCGTCAATTCACTGGAAGATCTAGACCATAGAGTATTTTCAAACTTAGTAACAACAAAACATTCTTCAACGAATCTTTCTTTTAGTTGAACGATAGACAGCTTTTCAACTTCCCGGAAGGTTCTTTAGCACTCTTGAAGAAGTTTCACGTATCAAAGGAGAACACACTTATTTCCCAACTGGAAAGGAATCAACCCTTCGGATTATGTTAACCGATTAAAGACTTAAGGAATTTCTGCCTGACTGGTCTGTTTGGCACTAACTACTAACTAATTAAATGGTTAGTTTTATACCTGCCTTAGGTTAACTTATCAATCAACAAATTAAATGGCAAATAAGTAGCCAGTTGCCAGATATGTAGATTGTTCTTAGGAACTTATAACCTTGGAATAACCTGTTGTCATATACGTTTCGCAGTTGTGTCCTCATCAGTGGTAAGGCAGACCCATTCGTTAATTCTTGGTGAGTTTCGAAAAGGATAATATAGATTTTTTCGATGTATTCCATGCATCCGCTTTTCCTTGATTGAACTGTGTTGTTCGTGTGGGTTGTGTGTATGATCAGTGAATTTTTCTGAGTATCGTCCGTTGTCACCACATGTTCGTGCATTATTTACTTAAATCTACAATTACTATAATAACATCTTGAATATACTTCCGTTCTTCTCAAGTTATTCTAAATTGAGGTATGATTTAGGATTTATCATTATAACTCAAGTAGTGTGAGAAGTGGGCCGGTCTGAAGGCACAGTCGTCAACTCGTACGACTTAACAACATGCCCGTCATGGGTTCAAGTCCGGAATAGATCGTGCCCTCATACGTAGGACTGACTATCCTGCTATGGTAACAATAAGTCACTGAAAGCCAAACTCACTTCACTAGGCCTTGACCGACAACGGTTGTTGTACCAGAGAAAAAAAAAAGTATGATAATTGTTATTACGAATACTAGATATAAAATGAATTTTGAATGTTGAATAGATTCAAATTATTTGTTTGAGTAACTATTTCTTACACATTTGGTGTCTTTCGTTTGGACAATAATCCCAAAAACATGTAAGAATGCTCATTTGTAACGAAACTGTTGAAAGAAAGAAAAGTGCGTTACTTTGGTTGTAAGGGATGTCACGACTCGAATCAACATTGAAAAAATACTCGAACAAACTGTCACAAACTCCAACGCCACAGCCTCATACGAACTGTTGGTGAAAATCTTGTAAATTACATGAAACTGCCATAGTCCTCAATGTGACCAGGGTTTTTTTTTCAAAAAACGTTTCCCTGCAGAAGCACTTCACTGTAATGCGATGGCTGAAACATGATCCTATCATGACGTGTAAACTGTTAAATTTATCCAGTACATTGTGTAAAAGGCACAAAAGGTCTAATATCAATAAGAGCTCCACTATATTGTAATTAAAAATAGTAAACAATGAAAATAAATAATAATAAATAATAATAAATAATAAAAACATGAAACTGTCATAAAAATGGGGGTTTTATGTAATATTAACGTGTTGAACTATTGCATTTAAAATTATTCGTTCAATGCCTACCTAATGCTATTAAACCTTAAAGCATGGCTATTTGTGACTGATCTGCGTGTCCAGCGAATTATTAGTCCTATAACTCCTGCATATAATTTCGGGTCATATGTGAAGTCACAAAAGTCATTTGTATAGCTTGATAACGGAACTATAAGAACAGCTATAATCATATCCAAACGCATATAAGACATTTTATTCTATGACATATTTATACAATTCTTCTAAATATTAAATTGCAATGTTGTTCCAAGTATAGCAGCTTTTTCTAACTGTTTCTCTCACATAATGCGCTCCATAAATACTTGATCATTTTGTTGATTAGACATATTACATGAATCATTTTCACGCCCGCTTTATTTTAACCCCTTGTCTGAAAACTGTACTTGTTTGTGCTGGGATACGATATGCAAGCGCCCATGATCTTCAAAGAGACAGCGAAAATTGTCTAGCCAAAATTTTGAAAACCTATCACATTCATCACACTGGTGGTGCGAATCTCTTCCTAAACCCTCACCTTACCCTTCTACCGGCTCTCGGATCAGCGCTATTTGCTTAGCTCACTCTACCGAAGAGAGGACACCTTCGCACCATTTTCTCGGCAAGTGCGGTCCGCTCTTGCCTCGCACCCTGGGGTCGATAATCGTCCCGAAGCGAATCTACAAAGTGTTTGCTTTAATTGTGCGTCCGCTGCCGATCCGGTGGGAAATGGAATGGTCGCTGTAGATTCAGTCATGTGTGCGAAGGATAATTATCCTCCGGCCTAGGCCAATCCCGAAACCGTGCTCTCGTTACAATTCCACTCCACAGCTCGTGCAGGGGGAAAGGGGAAAGAATAGAGAGGAAAGACCCCTCGCACGGGTTGCTAGACACGGTTCACCGACTCGTTCTCCGCCAAGCAGAAACTTTTGCAGCAGCTGGTGTCGTTTTTTGCCAGCAAGGATTAGAAGCGGCAAGGATGATGGGACGGACGGTCGGTTGGGCTAATGGTGGGAGAACAAGTTTCTTGTCCAATGAAGATAAACTGTTTGATTTCAATGCGGTGTATCAATCATTTAGAACATCCGACGAGGGTGGTTGCTGAGTACCACAACATGGAGGTGAAGAAGGGAAACCCCCGACTAGACAAAGCCCGGCTAGCGGCGAACGACATTAGTCCCTCTCGTAGCGTGTTTGGCCAAAATCTTGGTGGGCAATCAAAGTGCTTCGTGTCGTTTGAGTGGATACGGTTTTAGTGTGTGCGTGAGACGAATATGGCAATAGTCGAATCCTGGATTTGCCGCAGTTGTGGCATAAGTTATGCCCGGATGGTGATTACGGTGCAAATTGGAATATTTTTCACACCTTCAGCTCTGCGTTTGGATTTGGGGGTAAAAAGTTGATTAGGTTATTAATCATGCAGTATGTAATTTCTCATGTATTATGTGAAGGAAGCGAAGAAATTCACTTTTTGCTTTAGCTATCATTAAACATTCTCTTTCAATTATTAAACGTATTAAATAATGCATTTGTAATTGTATCCTTTATAATAGATACTTGACTTCGGATTATTACGTACATTTAACATAGCAAAACTTCAATAAAAGACGATTGATCAAGCTATGAAACAAAAAATTGGAACAAAAGATAACCGATAGCCAATACAACAGAAAAAACTAGTTTCATAAAACACGTAAATGTAAAACCGACATTGAACATGTAAGTTCAACGCTAGTGAATATCGCACTGTCAACAATGCTTTAATTTAGACATAAGCATGTTAAAAGCATAAACATAGTTAGACATAAACATGTTCGCTAAACCAAAATGTAGTTTTCATTTGGAAGCTATCGCTTATCGTTATCCCAGTAATTTATTTAAGAAAAATCGCTTTATTTCAATTTGAATTGTTAAACATGCTTATTTCAACTTCGAAAAATATTAATTACCTTGGCAATGGAGTCAACATTAATGTGGTATTTTTACAGTTTAAACTTCTGCGTCTATTTCAGAATTTCTTTGGATAGATACATGGTTCGTGAATAATGACAAATGACACAGTAGAATAGTGAGGACATTCAGAAACGCAGTTAAAATATAACACACTATCCTCTTCAAAACGAAGAACTGAAGCTTGAAATGGATACATTTAGAGATCCAGATAGATAAATACATCCTAATAGTCCCTGCCTCATCCTTGTTTGGAACATTCATGCAACAATTCATCGATCAATTTGATTCTTAGCTCGACGCTATATGCGGTTGATTCAATTTAACCTGAAGAACTGTCACTCGATCACCTCTTTGGAAAAGATTTCAACTAAAGCCAGTTGGACCGGGTCACTCTATTTCTTGCTATCCACAATTTACCACCATCATCAAGCCGTAACTGAAGAACGCTTCCCTAGCTTCTCAACCCTCCAATTCCAACTCCAAACGAGGGCCGAAGTCTTGTCTATGTATGTTCGCTTCTTGAAATACCTCAACTGTTAGTAATCCGATAATGGTCACAATCATAAAAATCAAAACGCCCTGTGTCTGAAACAATCGTTCAGGTTTTGGGTACAATGTTGCTCTGGAATAGTTAGGATAAGAAACGAAAGAAAGAAGACTTGAGTCTAACCCAATGCCGAAGCAGCTACGTCCCCGACCTTACGACCGCAGCAGAATGACTCGTCTTCCAGGTGGCACTCCTGGACGCACGAAGGTTTATTTTAATCATCCTTTTTTCATTTATTTATTTCCTCCTCGTGTTTGCTGGCTCTTGAACACGAAAAAAGACATTCCCGGTGGTGCTCCAGCGCGCAGCACTCCGACGCTCCGGTTGAGTACAATCCTACGGCAGCGAGGCAACGTGCGCCATCCAGACGGCTGGAAACGTATTAAGTTACCGAGGGATCACACGCAAAGCACCATCGAAAAACTTCTTCCACCGTTCGACCGGGGGTTGGCCAGGTTTGTTGTACATTGTAGAAGACCTCCATTGCATAGGGGCAGCCGGTGCCGGAATGGAATCCATTCGAATGCTTTGGGAAGGCATCGGTAGACATTATTGTAGGCCGCGGTACTGCAAAAGTCACGAAACCGGGTGGATCAAGTCGAGTTGAAATAGAAAGAGCGCAACGCGGGACAGGTATTCCCGGGACCAGTTGGATTCGCACCGTATCAGCAACCTTCCTGGAAAGTATTTTTCGCCAGAAAGGGTTTAACGCCAAAAAAAAACAAAAAAAAACTGGGAGGAAAAGTGAAACCGCTTACGATGGGCTTCCAGGAATTTTCACCGAATTGCAGTACCCGCGGGTACTTTTCGGAGGGTTCTCTGTTGCGGGTAGCGTCTGCGGGCATTTGATGATAGTAGGATGATGGTTTTGGGGCGTTAGTTTATACGCCGGTCGCTTGGTGGCCGGGTGGTTTGGTGCGGCAATAATAACAAACAAACACAAATTGCTCGGAACCGTTTATGCGTAATGCGGAAGTTTGGCATATCTCTGGCGTAATGGCTGCTTAGCACGCGGAACACCATCTGACATTCTTTATCGCGTCGCTTTTGTTCGCCTTTATCCCGGCTAGTGGGGTTCTTTTTATTTGGACGGGGTGTGATCGTATTGCGGTTGCTTTCATGATAATAGCCAATTGTGTTGTTCAATAGTTTGTGGCTTCAAAAAGGCTTTCGGGTGGAATCGGAAAATAGTTTGAGGACGCTTTGTGTTGGCGGTTTATTTGACGTTATTAATGGTCGGAAAATGTATCCTATTGTACGATCCTAGAAGTTTTCTTTGTTACTATTCCGGTTTAGTTTGGGATTGACAGCTTTAGTTGAGTTCATTTTTTACGATTTACAAATAAAAATATTCTGAGTTAATCGCTTTATGTAAGCTTCTATTGATTTTCCCTAGTAGTTAGCTATCTAGACACGTAACTCATCAATTAAACAAACCCAACGTTGCAATATAGTTCCTACCATAGTAATAGGTAGATCTATTGTTAGATGTGTTGGCTCCCTTTCTATTGGTAGGTGCTGATCATAGTGTAATCCCATTCGTATCTAGCATAGCAAGGAATATCCAATTGCGTGGTACAATTAAATCTTAAACCCTGTCTAAGGTTAGCATGATTACGTCGATTCGTTGCGCCATGAAGAAGAATGAAACGACACAAATGTATGAGCCAGACGAGAAATCAATAGGAATAACATATTGAGAAATGAATTACATAAATAACTTTCCATTAAGCAAGCAGGATTTGGTCTGGAATAAATGGTAAAGAGTACTTTTCATAAAGTAAGCAGAATTTCTTCTGGAATAAAAGGTACAGAGACAAGGACAAGATAATAATAAAGAGGCTATTGTTTGGAAAAAAAACGGAGAAAAACAATCAAAATAAATCTAGTACTTGAATTTCAATAGCAACCTGGACTGTGAATGATTTATTGAACAGAAGATACTACAATGGAGGAGAGAAACATAGACATGTAGATTAAATGAACTATTTTTGTTTTGCTTTATCTCTAATTAATCGTTGGCAATTTTCAGGTCTTTCGCTCTTCTGCCAAGTCTTGCATGTTCCTCAACGCTATATCTGCTAAATTAATTCCAATTTTCCTGTTAAACGCATCGTAAATCTTACACCTTGCAACGTAAAATATTATCAATAAACTACATTTATCTCTCTTGATCAAGCTTGCAAAGGTTGCAACCTTTCCCGAGCGACACTGCTACCCAATTAGACGAAACGCTACCACAGCGCGACGAGCAATGCCAAACCAAAATCCCGGACAAAACCAATCGGTTCATGAATGAGTCGGTCGGATAAGCTGGCTCTTTCGGACAAGTTGTTTAAATTAATCAAGCTGTTCCACGGCGGGCACGGTTCTTCCTTTATCTTAAACGCTTCTATTAATGTCTTCCTTATCTCGACCACATTGGCAGGCCGTTAATCAGCAGGAGTTTGGCCGCTCGCGCGTAAGATTATCTTTCTACGTGCGCACCGAAGACCGTACCGCTCTCCCGGACCCCTGCAATCCACCTCAAGCTCATCAAAATGCACAAATGGTTGGATTTATATTGTGCCAAAGTTTATGGTTTGAAAGTTAAATTAATTTACATTCCGTGGAGCAAGATTGCGGCGCCTTCATTAAGCGAAAGCCATCGCCAACGCTGTTCTACGGTGGTTGTGAAGTAAAAGCAACTGGAAGAACAATTTTGGGTGAGAAGGAAATAAGGCTTTTTTGGGGAGGGATTATGCATAAAGGGGAATTATAGAACAGAAGAAGGGGTAGTGAAAGTAATTGAAAAATATATCCTTTTGGGAAAAAGGACTGAGAGTTGATGAATAAATTTTGTTAGCTTAAATACACACAAAGAGACAAAAAATCTTTCGAAAATCTTCTAAAGAGATAGGTCTGTTAAATTAATAAATATTAATCAAACTAAGAACATTAAATGCAAATCATAATATAACGCACTCCAATAAATTGCGAAATATTAAAGAAAAATAAAAATAAGTTAATGAAATTAACATAAAAGTTCTTGATGAAATAGTAGAGTATAATGTTTCGTAACGATAATTAAGATAAAGACTGCTTTCACACGACCATGTACACCCTAGAAAAAACATAAATCTCACCTGAAACAACATCAAACAAACAACGCAATCATAAATCATACCATAACAATACATCAAAAGCATGCAACTGTAGGAATAAAACCGAATTTGCAACATACCTTTGTACAGGTATATCCACCCTTCTCGTTTATTTATAAGCCCTGGCAGGGGTTGGCCTTACCAACCAAACCCTGTGCAGCACAAAAAAACCGATTCACCTTTTCTCTCCAAACACCACGGCCCGGACCGAATCGACATCAAACATAAGCGCTCGGCCATCCCAGCCTAGCTGGAGGTAGAAGAGCATGCCGAACGGATGGACGCACGGATAGGTAGCAAGGGGCTGGAGCGCTGCGTCAATATTTAATGTACAGAAACAAATTACAAAACTTTCGATGGCGCTGTGTCTATGGCTCACTCTTGCTGGCGCAAGCACACCCACACACACACAAACACACGAGCACACACATGCGAACTAGAGCCCCGGCAGCATCTCCGGTGTCGGTATCCTTTGCGAATGCAAACGATACTACCTTGCCCAACGGATTTCCCAGCAAGGAGAAAGTTTTCTACCATTTGCCCCGAACCGACGGCCCCGGAACCCCCGGACTGCTGGGGAAAACTTTCAACCAGTACCAGAGTCGATGGAGCCTGGCATTTGCAGGGCGAGCAGACGCGCCAATTGAACATTATTATAACACAATTATAGTAGCTTGCTTTGCTTGCTACCCTCTTGCCAGAATGCTGAGCGAAAGAATGCTTAAGCCTTGAGGAAAACCCATCAACCGGACACCACAGCACGCCCGGGCGTTTGATGTTTGATGGTCCCTGCATTCCAAGGCAGCGCTTCTGTTCGAGCGTGCGTTGATGAAAACTGTCATCTCCCAGGCGTCCTTGAGAGAGCGTTGTTCTCTACACCCCTGCCATGCCTTGTGAAAACAGAAATTCATAAACTGACTCCCATTACGCGCACTCAAATTCACAAATTGGTATTAAAGTGCCATTTTATAAATGAAACTTTAAATTATTCAAACTCCACTCCACGGGGAAGGAATGCGGTCGGTTAGGAGCGGGACCGCGAAACCGTGGAATGAGCAAGAGGAAAACAGAGTTGAGGATAGGGAGCCTGAAAGTACGAATGGGCTGTGTGTGTGTGTGTGTGTGTGTGAGAGAGAGAGAGAGAGAGAGAGAGAGAGAGTGACAGAGAGGAGGAAAAGTGTAGTGCGCGGACGTTGACAATGTAGATTATTTATAGTCAGTTTAGTTGCAAAGACTCCGGATGAGAAAACTTTCAGCGATGGTTCTTTTGTGTTCGATTCCAGCAAAGAGCACACTCTGAGGACATTTCGTTTGGCTTCAAAATTATGCACCAAACACTGGGCAGAAAGGAGCAGGAGAACATGAGCGAGAAAAGTATGGGGATCTTTTGAGCTCAAACTGTTTTAAAGTACATACAGCGGTTTTGGAAAATTTCCGTCTAGAGAGTATACGGAATGTTTCACAATGGTATAAATTCGCGTGTGCTTACTATACTTGTGTTATAGGGTAAGTTTTGGTTACAGGACCAACCATTACTACACGTGGCACAGCACCAATTAAAGCTTGTTTAGACAACATACATTGCCCTCAGGATACCAATTTTTGTTAGCTATTTGTAACATTCAGGTTCCATTGATTTGTCTTCATTAGCTTGTCTGACATGTGTATGTCAGTCTATTTTTTTTTTATTCAGTAGGGACGGCTCATATGTCAGTCTATAATATTTAAACTTTTTTGTTCTAAATGTTTTGCTACTCATGTTACCTATTTCATACTAGCCATCAGTTATTCACCATTAAAATAACTTAATACTTTTAACGATAAATTGTAAAAAATATGATCTCAACATTATAAAAAAACAAACAAATCATGAAAAAACAAATGCAGATTATTTTTCTGATTGCATATATTTAATTACAAAATATTGATATTTTCATCTAGCATATGTTGCTTATTTGTAAAAATTATTTGCGTTTTATAGGTTCATTGATATTTGTTGTTATGCATATCTATTTGCTATAACTTTCATGTAACTTTTCGAATACCTAACTAATTTTTTTATCACAATTATGTATTGTTCTTTGCTTTGCATGTTGCGGATTCTTCTTTGATGTGTCTGATCGTGTGCTAATCGTTTTATGAAAAAGATGTTGTTTAATATCTCACTTTTTATGTTAGTTCTAGCTTTATATACTACTTTAATAACATTCATAATAAATTTCCCTGGATTCCTAATTTATTTTTAATTACTTAATGATGTATGTTTCATTCTGCTTATGTTGTTACATTTGCTGCCAATTTATTTCCTTTTAATAAAAATAATCATACCATATAAAAGGGCTTTTCAGCAGTTCTAATATTTTTGCAACAGTTACTGCATTATGTTAATTAGCATAACCCTGGAACAACACAGCAAACAGCGAATAGGACACACTCTTTATGACTCTTCAAACCTCATAAACAATGTTGTGCTTAGTTGAAAAACACATACGGGTAGCCACCCCTAAAATGTGGCCCCACACCAAACCCATCGCCAATTTGCTACCGTGTCATCCGATTGTGATCTCTATCAGCGTGCCCTTATCCGACAGCCCACCAACTTATCTCACCATTATGGTCTAATTTTCGCAATTTGGCATTCATATCATCAGCTAATTGAATAATTAGCATTTACATGCCTGTCGTGTGTGTGTGTTCTGTTTCACTTGCTCCCATTCGTTAGTGTCATTTGGCTTCCCTTTCAAGCACAAGCTCACATACATCTTGAAAATGGAACATGCGAATGTGAACTGTCGCAACCCTTCGCACGGTTCCAGTGTTTCCCTTCATCGATTCATTGAAGTGGAACTTTACCGACACTGAATGGAGGAAGTTTCTTCTGTTCAGTTTTATTACCCTCGTTCTAGCAGGGTCCAGCCCAGAGCGAGCTGTGGTTTACGTCAAGAAGTTTGCACAAATTGCATTTCCCTTTAGCAACTGCCATTAGTTTTGGACGAAACCACCGCCGGCGCTGTATAAATCTTGCAGCGGTCTAGCACAAAAACGACTTCCTTTTCTCCCAAGACAATATTTCTTTGATCCGGACACCATCGACACCCTGCTGACGAAGGTGAAAGTGTTATTAGCTGTTAATTTCTTACTCTTCCTGCGAAGGGAGCAATAGCCGAAAGGAAACGACAAAATGCAGCCATAAAATGCACTCACGCAAACCAAAAGTGGTCCGATAAACGGTACCGAAAGGACGAACTTTGTGGCACAAAATCCTTATCCCCACCACACACCGGCACACCGGTGGTGGCAAGTCGGCACAGGAACCATCGGAGCAGGTCCTTCTTCCGATCAGGAAGTTTGGAACGGAAAGCACATCAAGTGAAGACGTTAGGCGGGCCATAATAAATAAGGAAGCGATAAACACGGGTGCACGGTGCACCGTTTACTGGCCGTACTTAACGCATTGGTTAACGAGTCTTGGGTGGCTATAAAGTTTGCATAATTGCAAGCATTTTCTAGTCCAGGCCCGGGGAAATGGCAGAGGGATTATGGCGGTGGAAATTATGCTGATATTCGCCAGCTTGGGGTGAAGAGCAAGGAAAACACATTGCGAAATGTTTTATGCAAACGCGCTTGGCTTCCATTTTGGCATGGGAAGCAAACACGAAGTAGCATAGGTAGTCTGTAGAGAGTAATAAAAGAGGGAAGAAAAAAGAAAGTTTAATAAAAGAACAAGTGGTTGCAGAGGAAAAAACTGTATAAAAACAAGAACAGGTAGCACTGCTGTTTGATATTGAAGTAGATAAAGATATAAAAAAGACATAAATTGTAATTGGACAAGTTTGTAGACAGATTGTGGCGGTCACGTGTAGTTTACGAACAGTCACGAACAGCTGTATCAAAACAAGGGTTAATGTTTGTCCATAAAGTTTTAGTACAATTTTCTTTGATAAATAAACTATTCGGGCAAATGCAGGAATAGTGGTGATGGAGTAAATAATTCCAGGGGCAATGCAGTATATTCGCCATGTTAAGTCAAATGTTGCTTATGTTGACAAGATGCTTGAGGTATCAGGGTTTTTATTGTTATTATTAGTGGTATAAATGTTATTATTTATTTATTTATTTATTTATGATATGTTGGCTGCAAGGGTAGCACATGTTGAGTTTAATAACAAAAACTTACTCAGCTATAACCTAACGATCAATGCAACTAAAAGTCCTGAGAATGGCTAGATGACAACGAGAAAGTTTTCGTGGGTTGAACAAAATGATATTATCCCAGCTTGCCAATTCAGCTAACAAACAAGCAGAACATACATAGTTAAATAGAAGTAAAGCTAAAAGTGACATAAGAATGGATGCATAACTTAAAAAAAATATTGATAAATCAAAAATATAATAAATTGACAGATCTAGAACGACAGAACGACAGCCTTAAAAACGGGGCTTCGGTGCTATTTTGCTCATGTACTCGAAGATGAATAGAACCGAAGAACTGCTACGCGAATTGACGAGCTTTCCCCTACGGCCATCAAGCCATATGTCAAATAAATCTTCAAATATCATTGTTTTCTTCTTATTATATCTAGGTAAAAACATATTTGTTTACAATGAATCACAATTTACTTCGGCTGTCCGGAATTGAAACCATTATAACAAATCTTACTTCAAACTCCGAACAGAATTAAATATGTGATTTAATGAAATTCAGAGCACAATACGATAAAACACTGTTGTTTTCACGTTGATAAGTACTTCCACAATTGATTACTATGTATTTCAATGAACGTAGACGCGATTCATAGGAATTATGCTAAGAATGCCTCTGGTGGTGAACTGTCCGATCGACAATTTTTACTTAATGTGGCATCAGGGCCTATAAGGGGTCACACACATTTTTATGTTATTCTAGTACATCATGACAATCATGTAAAATTAAAAAACAGTATGAACAAGAACTGGATAGGAAGAAATTCAATAAAACATGCCGAATGACCGCAAATTGAAGGTGTCCATAATTTGATTCATAGCGGTATTTCTTCACATTTTTATACTTTTCTACTCAATGATTGCATCCTTTTTTTTGTTATACTTTATCGTGATTCGATTTATTTACCTTTTCATAACATTCTCAAAAATAAATGCATCATGTACGAGTTTTTAACACAAAAACTTTCTGACCAACAAACAATAAATAAGCCAAACTTTTTCTTTAGGACCACGGAAAATGACATAAAATACTGCAAAGTCCTCCGACAGCATAATTACTGTAGCAGAAGCATTGTACCACAAAAAAAAACAAGCTAACTATTCCACGAAAACTAAATGCACTCCATTTAAGCTGCAATTTATTGCACCTCAAACTTCCTTTTCCAAACAAATTTGCGATCCGGGCGACATGAATTAACTCTACCGGCGGGCAAAAGTTTTTCCTGCTATCAAAGAGAGCTGACAAAAAAGAAACGAGTTCAACGAAAAGTTTGAGCAAACACAAACACGACTAAAGACGAGCTTCATCTTTCTTACGAGCCAACCAAACACGAAACTAATATCAAAGCAGGAAACATTACACGCTTCGGGATGGGTGTTAGTTTACCATAGGATTTTTTTTATTCTTACTCCTATCACACTACTCGCCTTGGCAACTCGTGAAAAGACTTATCATTCGTAAGAGAATCTGACAAGTATGGCTTCGTTTCAGGGCACTTCTTTTTGTGCCCGTGCAACGAGCAGCAACGCTACGCCAACGGGGCAATAAAAACGGATAAAACTGCAGCCCCAACGCAGAGAGAGGGAGAGAGAGTGTATGTGTGCTCTGGGTAGCGTCACATAGAGGAAGAAAAAACGGTCCGTTTTTTCCACGCGGTCTGCAATAAGGTCCTTATTTTCTTTCTCGAGGACGTCCTTGAAGGCAGATCATTTGCATGAATATCATAATCATCAGCAGCGTGATCATCATGATGCCGCATTTTTTGCCACCGTTTTTGCACCGCTTCGGTCGGTCGGGGTCAGTCAGTTGAAAGAAATGGTAATGAATTATCGCATGCAGCCGCTACTGCAAGTGAGTGTGATGGGGGACAGTTTGAGGTACGCTAAAGGCAACGACACTCAACGGCAACAAAACCTGGGTCTGGGAAAAGTACAATCTTTGGATGTAAAGGGAGAATAAGGGTGCTACCCGTAAACGTACCCTTACGGCGGAAAAGAATACTCATATTTTACGACAGATTGTCGACTGGTGATCTTATGAGAATTATGCCATCAACCGTCATTGCGACCGAGCACGGAAGCGGTCCTTTCTGAGACAGATAAAAACAATGCTGGATGAGTGAAAATTGCAACAAAACCATCAGGAAAGGAGGACAGGGTTGGCGTTTAGCGTCGTGTCGTAAAATGGTTTCAAAGGCTAAACGGTTTACCCTTTGCTTTATGCGAGTGTGAAGAAGGATCTTTCGTCATCAAGTGGAGCTAATTTACTTGTTGCGGGACCTGGCAAAAGAAAGCAAGAACATATCTTTCGCCTTTTTTGCGTGTGTGTGTGTGTATGTGTCCCTTAGCTCGAAAGGACGAATGCTCATCGGGGCACCCTCTAGTTTTTCCCATAGCGACAAATGTAAATTGAATGATTAAGTGAAGTTTAAAGGGAAAAGCGACCGGTGGTTGAATCGAAATCAGATTACAAATTAAGTCCACCCTGCTCGGGAAGCGCCCTTCCCCGAAGGACAAACCCGGAAATGTAGGCTGTGATTTGTCGGACAAAAAAGAAGACAACCGTTGAGCGGCAGAAAGAAGCAAAAAAAGCCATCCACCCCATTCCCAAGCAAGGGCAGCTCCACATGACCCATCCGGTCGGCAGGGAACTGGAGCATGAAAAATGAATAATCTAACAGGAACAAAAACCATTTTCCCCGGGTTTGGAAAACCTTCGGACGGGGGGATGAGAAAAATAAAACACACCAAAATAACTCCCACTTAGTGGAAACTGGTTTTTTTTTGCTGTTCTCCTATTCCTGTTCAACGGTGTTGGTTGTATTCCACTAAAGTTTGTTATCGAATTTTGTTTGCTTTTATTTCATTTCCGGTATCAACAGCCGACAATTTGGGGAGAACTTCTCGAGAGCGATGCACGAGAAGGACCCAACCATTTGACTCAATTAAGGATAAGACTGGGTTTTTTTTATGGGCCTCGCTCCGTTCTGCGCGTTGGGACAATAGGGGGCAAGGCATTTGTTTTTATGTTGTAAGAAAATCTGTCGAATAGCTTGCCTTCGTAACATGGAGATTCACTAGCAGTTGAGGGAGAAATGACATTTTAGGGGTTGGAAAATAAGTGGAAAGCATTCTGGCAACAGTTTTGACTCTGCGACTCAGGCTGTTGAAAGGTAAAACAATACTGTTTTTGTTCGTTTACTTTAAACAGTTTTCCTTTCTGGACGAACCTGAAAGAAGTAATTTAATTAAACTTAATCAAATAAGAAATGAAGACAAAGTATGAATTGGACAATAAAATGTAAGACATAAAATATATTATGAAGAATTGGTTAAATTAGAAAATTGATTCAAGATGAATTTACAAAGTAAACACTACAAAAAATCGGACTAATTGTGGTATTTATATTAAAAACGATTAAAGTCATTTATACCATTAATAGCATGATTTGTCATTAGCTGCCTTGTTGCCAAGTGTTCGAATGATATCATTCTGGTATTTAATAGTATTTAATAGTATTTAAATGAGGTGGTCCCGTGGTACAGTCGTCAACTCGAACGACTCAATAACATGTCCGTCATGGGTTCAAGCCTAGGATGAACCGTCCCCCCGTAGTACAAGGTTTGATTATCCGGCTGCATGGAATGAATAAAGTCCCGAAAGCCTGTATAGGCCGGCATGTCAGGTTAGGACGTTACGCCAAATAGAAGAAGAAGAAGAAGTGTTTAAATTTAATAAAAAAAATTCATACCCCAATCCATGATCCTTTAAAAATCTATTTCGTTATACTGGAATATTTTTCATAAAATGTATACAAATTGTCTATCAAGTCTAACAAAATCTATCAAAATTCCCTCTATACTATGTGTGATAACTGTTACATTCAATGTTTTATTCAACCAATGAAAATCAAACATTGATGATGAGTAAAATCAATAGAAAATACATTTGTTTACACAACAGTAGTGTTTCCTTTTCACGAAAAATAATCTGCAAAACTCTGGTGTATTCAAAAACATTCCATTCCGTTCACAAATACGATGACTACAGAAACTATGACGGCATGATGAATAAAATGGAGCTGTAGAGAAGAAAAAAAGCTTTTCCGTGTATTCGTTTTGTTCAATGGTGAAATTTTTTTGTCTCTAAACAGTGTTTTTTCTTCACAAAGTGTTGATTTATGTATATACGTTCGTTATTTACAGTTGAAATTCAGTAAAAATGTATGTTTCATTGTAAAATTCAGTACTTTGCAAAAAACCGTTTATTCTGTTATGTTAGCTCATTAGAGAGATTTATTTGACTGTTTAAGATCAACTATCGCTTCCACATTATGCTGCAACAAGTTTAATTCTACGATTAGTTTCATTCAGTTCAACTACGTAAAAACTCTAAACTGTAAACAGTTACATTCAAGTTTTTTAATGCCATGTGAGTAGCTAAATATTTATCATACGCAATCGTTATAATTTTCATTTGCAAGTTATCCATTTTGTTTTCAAAAACATGATACAACATATTTCAATTTACTACCTTACTTATGCCAATTTTTGTTTTTTTTTCCTATATTTGAAATTAGGGGACAAGAGTAGCCACATCCATTGTTGTTTACTTTATCATAATATTTATACAACCAATATCCACAAATTCGTGAACAAAATAGCTACTTGTATCAAGGTTTACATTTATGATGAATAAACAACAACACTACCATTTAGAGCAAAGTACATATAGAAATTGCTTACAAGTAGATTAGAGCCCAACACAAAGTCAGTCGGCAATGCTTGAACTGTGGCCTAAACCCCTATCAAACGATAATGGGCTCACGCAGGTCTGTTTGTTGGCCGTTTTTGCAGAGAGATTAAAGTGGAAAAATGTTGCTTCAGAAGCAGGAAAACCAATACAGCAACCTGGCGCACCTGAGAGCCCTGAGCAGGGATCGGTTTCCATGTCAGCTTTGCTTTGCTTTCGGGGGGAGGGGGGATACAGCAAAAGTGCGCGAAGGGTATGGCGGCACAAAGTCAAAAAGGAAAATACCGTAATAGCAGTACTTTTCTGCGATGGCAATAACAATAAAGAAATTATGATCCTAACGACCTCGACAGCACGATAAGCATCAGCGTCCGTGTGGGCCCCGGTGTTTGGTGGAGAGGAGGAGCCACGCCAGGGAAGGGAAGCGGGAATTGTAAGTGCACAAGAGTGAGGAAATTTGTTTTCCAAGCAACATGCTCCGATGGGGTGGGAAAAGCCCACTGCGGCCCTTTTATGTGGCCGTTGCAGTTGAACGATTGCTTCGAAGGAAAGGGCGTAAGATCCTGACAACGCCGATCCCCCTTGTCACAACTCGCATTAAGCACGTGCTACCTACCGGGGGCGGTGTAGCGAGTACGTCTGTCTGCTTCTAGATTGCTGAATCCCCGCGCGAGCCTGCAGCCTGTTGTGGAAAAGTAGAAAAAATGGTAATAACTAAATGAAAATGAAATGAAATCGGCTACCCAAATGAGACCGTGCGCATACAGGCACACGCGAACGGCAACCGGAAAGGGGAAAGAAAAGCCGATCTAAACAGAGTACGCTTTCGTTCCCTTGCGGCAGAGGGTGCGGAGCATTTGGCGAGCATTAATAGGGGTTGAAATGGAATATCGAATTAAAATGGCATTCAAAAAGTGTGTGTGTGTGTAATTGTGTATACGAGTTTGTCCCCCAGAACGATCCGAAAGCCACCACCAGTGGTGGTGTTGTGTTTTGCTTCCCTATTCGGAATGTGTTTTTCCACGGTACACACTGTTCGTCTCAGGCCCACGTTTTGCGTCCGGGGGAAAAATAGTGAAAAATCAGAATCGCTGTATGCCATCACTTTCGCCATATGGTTAAGGAGGATGAACATTCTCACGATAAAAAAACCCCACCCGCCCCGGGAGTTCGCGTTAGCTCGTGTAGACGGGAGAATGCCCTCGCCGGGTGGAGTGAGAGATTATCAGTTGAAAGGTTTCTACAGCTAAAGATCAAAATCAAATTGGAGTGATTCTTTATTTTGTGTCGCCCTCCGCGTGTTCCGTTGCTCTCCGCGGAGCGTGGAAGCAAAAGGAAGCAACAATTTGGAACGGTGTGGTATGGTTTTGCCGACATGGTGGCGATGGCGTGAAATCAAACAGAAGCAGTAAATCGTAAGGTTTCGCATTCGTTCAATTGGAATGGGAGTTTGCTGGGCTATAAGAGCCAGGGCGGAAGGTTGAAAAATTGTAGTTGAAATGTTTGTAACTACTTAAGAGGAGATAAGAAATATGAATCATTACAAAACCAGAAAGCGGAAACGAGGAACCCATTTCAAAATACAAAAAATGGTATTTTTTTTTTTCAAAGAAATGGTTTAAGATGAAGTAAAACAAATAATGCACTCTAATAAATTTAAATTTGTCTCTATTTTTGTTACTTGAAGTAAACGAAAACTGCAAATTAAATTAAGAACTTTTAAACATATTAATAGCCATTTTTACTTAAAAAACATATGCTATGAAATTCAACAAAAAATAACCAGCAAAGACGTGCTCATTTGAAATAATCCAAATAAAGCTCCAAATATGAAAAATAGCAGTTGAAAATCTTCCGTAAGACTCTAGCAATGTTTGCAATAATTTCTCAAATCATTGATCAATATGCATATCAGAACAATCGGTCACACTCATAATTTCCGATCTCAAAAAATAAAATGAAAAACTCACAATAACAGTGCTGCTTATCTGATTCAAACGGAAAAGTGTCAAACAAAACCAGTCTATACGAACGGAAACGAAATCGGTTTATATAAGTCAATGATCTCTTAATTTCGTTCTAAAAATGTTTCGTTGACTCGAAACATTGCTGCCAAATTCCTTTGTTTATAAAAAAACAAACTACATAGTGATAAGTAGACAGTTACGTGCAATTTTATAATTATTTCTATTGTATCAATACACGATGTAATTTAAATATTTTGGCGATATTATAGACGGTTTGACTACTTTCTGTGCATTTTGTTATTCCCACACTCTTTGCAGTTAATCGTTACAAATAATTCATTCTGTAATGTAATTTATTGCAGTTCATGTTGCTTAAACATATAAAGCTAGTGCTAAAACCGTAAAACAAAACGCTTTCCGTAGCTTCTGTTAGAACCTGACGCAAATCTGTTAGACAAAAAACGGTCTCTGTTTGAGTGAGGTAATCGTGCTGTTGGATATGTTAAACCAGAGACAAATCGCGTTGTCTAACACAGATGATAACAGAAAATCAGAATTTTCGACGATTTTTCTCTAACACTCGAGGCCCTAATGTTAATTTTTGTCAATTTTCGATAAGACCCATCATCCGAGAAAAGCGACTGAACATAATTTCAGGACAGTAAGGATCTATTCGACGACTTTTCTTTAAAATATCAAAGAACATGGACAACAGATGTAACTTTAGTACCTCTAATGGATGATAAAATGGAATGATGGAAAATGTTTAAATAAATATAATCAGAACATTGTGTAAAAGCTGAAAAAATATGAAAAAATAAACATAAAAACAGTTTACTATCCCTCGTTGGCATTTACTTCATATTGCAGTTTACTTTAGATTCCCTTTTTGTAAGTCACCTTATTTTGACACGTTCTTCTTAATAAAGCTGTGCAGCTTGCAGGAATGTCGCAAAGCAAGGATTACGCTCGTCCTGTCAGTGTCATTCCATCCCCTCTCCCTGCCATCCTCTCACGTCCAATCTCTTATCTCTAGCACTCTTGAAAGGACATTCGACTTTGGTGTTTGCAGAATAGTGCACCACGGTGCCACGCAAGCGTAGCTCATCGACGGTTTGCTTCACGACAATCCACTCCAGGAAGGGATTTGATGAACATGCACTCTTATCCGGATATTCTTCACAAATCGTCCATCCGAGCTCGGTTCCACTATGTTGACTTAGTGCCGCTGGAGGTGCAAGAAGAATCGTTTTCACACCAACACCAGACCATCACATGAAACGTGATGCACTTTTCTGATAAGATTCGCCTACATAAGATAGGATCAAATGTACCAGCTGCACACTTACGGCAAAGTAATATGGCGCTGCTGCTACTGCAGCTGTAGCCTGTACGTGCACAAGTGTCAATGAAGGGGGCAAGATGTTCGAAACCCTTGGGAGGGATACGGAGACAGAAGGAGCGTCTTAAGAAAGTGATAAATCGAGGTTATGAGATAAAATCTTTGTGCTTCTTTGTAGATACCAAGGTACGAGTAAATGCCGATTGGCCAAGTAGCAAACGGACGTGAGAGAACCGGTTGACAGTTGTGTATGTGCGTGATTTTCCATCGATCGATACTGGTGCTAATAAAATGCTTCCGGTAGGTAGTGAGAACATTCAGTGAAGAACATGAGTAGAACAGTTTTAATGTTAAGTTTAGAGGGTGTGGTAGTAAGCATAAAGACAGGTTACAATAGCAGAAGAGTCAATTTCAATGCTTATTCCGTATATCTACATATATGCAATCGTACGGCCAATCTTAACTAACTCCCTGTAGTGTACATCAAACTAAGAAGCTCTTAATGATTGATTGTGATTAAAAGGTACAATTTATAGCAAAACCCTGAAGCAATTAAGGCTGAATTTACTCAATACCCACTTCCCCAACTATCTCGTTTCTCAACTCGTTCCATCACCCTACAAATGGCCCTTCAATGGAACTGAGATTATCATTCAGTAAACTTTTTCCTTCTCTCCCTGTTTCTTAACTACTCCGCTACTATACCGTTCCTTCATTCTTACAAACATCTACCACCATTTGAATGGAAATTGAATCAACTTTTCTCTTTCCCTTCGTAAAACCACCGTAGCGATGGTATACCAATTTGCTGAAAAGTAAAGTGAAGTTTTTTGTTTCTTTCTTCTGTTTTGTAAAGATTTTCCACCATACACCGAGAAGGGCAACATCCTGCTGAAGATTTTTATGTTGTCTGTTTTGTGTAGAGCGACCGTGGTCGATGTGTTAGCATTAGCAATAAATTTAATTTGGCTAACGTCTGCAAACTTTTCGCGTCGTATGACAAGGACGTTTTCTGTGACGTTGTGCATAGCGACTGGTGTAATTCAATAAAGGACGTAAGTAATGTTTCATGCATTTATTATTGAATAAAACTGTGTTAATTCATGTACAAATGAAACAAATATATGGGTTATACAGTTATGCCACTAATAACCGCTCACGGTCTAGCGCCTTTGTCTGTCCACCAATAAGCTTAGAAATTAACAACATCCTCTAAAGTATCAATTACAGAAGAAAGCTATGATACTCAAAAAACTAATGCTTCCTGTTGGTCATACGACAGCAACATATACACATCATTTCCGGCGTGTGACACACGCTCCAGAACGTTACTTTACTATCTTTCAATCTGTAGTCCTGATTAAAGCAAAAACAGTCAGAAAAATGGGGACCAAATCCGGTATAAAGTACAGGGAATGATTAGAGGGGGTCTTGAGTTGTTTATCGATGTAAATCACCAAGCATGAGGGACGGCGTGGTTTGCGTGTTAAGTTAGTTACCTCCTCGACATACATTCACATTGATTGGACGTGATTTAATTGCTTCCGTTTTGTTCACACAAATTAGTTATTTTTTTAAACATCTTGATAAACGTTCCCCTATGAAAGTGTCTGAAAGTGGCCTTTTTTGGTATTGATTTATGAAGAGTCTTAAATAGGGCAATCAACTGTTCTATAACATATGTTTTAATTGAATTGTAAAAGTCTAGTTTTATTGCCCCAGAGTTAATGTTTGATTCTAAAACCCGAGACTCCATTTCAATACGGGAAATTATAAACTCGTATGCTTGACTAATGAAAAACATTACATTAAGCTATTTACATCTACTAAGATACGTAATTACGCATCTAGATGCAATCAAAGTTTTTAAATGGGAAAGAAGCGAGCATTTGAATCGAATTAATTTACACTTTAAATGCTATCAAATCTCTGGCTTAAAACTCACTTATCGGTTCCATCCCAGTCCCTAGCATGGCCTGACAGCGTGAAGCTCAATGAAACTTCCAACAATATCTAACGTAAGACACGCATTAGCGTTTTAATGATGGTGAGCGGAAAATTGAAAGTGAAAATGTAAAATTCCACAAGCAGGACGTGCCGAAGTCTCCAAGTGCGCCCATCCTTTGCCCTCGTTCAGCCACGTTCATGGGACCGTATCCTGCCCGTTGTAATCATGCCACATAACACGGAAGGATGTTCCGGATGGCCGCCGGGTCGATAAAAGGTACCGAGGAGAGAGAGAGAGAGAGAGAGAGGCACCGACAGGGGAACAGCAGACGGGGTAATTAAGTTTCCTTTAAAACTTTTTCACGCCCCGCAGCAAATAACCAAATTTAAGCAAGTACCGTTGGTAAAGAATCTAGTGTCGAGTGGCAGACTGTTCGTTTGCTCCTGCAGCAAGCAGGAAACTGGTAGTTTTGGATGGTGAAGGAAATGGAGATAGGGAGGAATTGAGGGAAAGTGTGTGTGTATGTGTATATATGTACGTGACTTGTAGAAGTCGAGTTTGCTGGTGGAAAAGATTGTGCAAATTTGAAACTTAATTAGTCTAGCAGTCTAACAGAACTGTTTGATAAGTTGGTGGTGGTCTCATCAACACTCCCGCACCGGCACAGCTACCGTTCACTTCCGGTGTTCAGAGTCCTTTCGAAGGATGTGTATGTAGTTTTCCTGAAGCTCATACGCTCTACTCTTTGTCTTTGTCAAAAAACCACACAGTCAGCATCAAATCACTTTGCGTTTGTTGCTCATTTAAGCTCACGCTGAAGCGGATATTGTATATCATTTCAAATGAGGCTTTAGCTCCCAACTAAATGCAGTCCACAGACATCGATGTTCATGGATAGTGCTTCTCGAAAAGACGATTAGATATATCCGACCTTTACCAGTACTGCGATGTGTAACGATGATGACGCTCCTCCATGTGGCTAGCCTTAACCTCAATCGTGTGCATTAAGCAACCGATTAGCTAAGCATTCACCGGTATGCACTGGACTGCACAGCATGCACTCACCTCTCCGTGCCGTTGTGCTGCGGCCTCCATCCTCCTTGTGCTGATCGTACCGTCTTATTTAAGACCACACACCACCTGTGCACCAAACCAAACGCTCACGATGGGATTAATGATGGAGAGTTGAGCTGCTGCAACACGTTCAAACGGCTGCTACCTGTGCTTCCCAAAACCTGCCGCTGGCATGGCGCAAGCACGGCCCACGGCGAATGATATTGATCCAATTTAGTTGCAAATGAAGTCGCCGCCAGGATTTGCGCCCGGAAGTCATTGCGCCGTGTACGGTAGCGCTTGCCTATCTGGCGTATGTCTGGCAATTGCCGCGGTGTGATGTCTAGCGAACGAACGTAGAATTAGTAATTATCGCCGGGGCGGAATTAGCTGTGCTGTTTCGCAAAAACGACGGAGGAGTGCTAAGGGTTCGGTACGATGAATAAGACAAGCATGGGTAACACTCAAGGCTCAAGATGTGACACTTGCTTGAGAATTGAGGCGGGAAATCGATTTTTTAAAGATACTGTTGTGTTCCCAGCGAAATTGAATTGTTTGGTAATAGGACAAACTAAGCATATGTTTTAAAAAGATGAACTAAACTACAAAGTGTTACACAGAGAGTTCTAAAATCTCCCATTTCTATGTTTTCGTTTTTCATTTCTATCTTTTTTCGTACAAAAATTCTATTTTAATGAGCTTGTCTGCATGTGAGTTATTAGTTTAACCATAACAGGATTAATCTACACAGGATTTTAATCGATCCTTTATTACTTCAAATGACTTTCTGCATAAGTACGTAACTAGCATGGTCAAAGTCAGTTAATGTTGACTTGTTCAATTGTTGAGTCTTAATGATATTGACAAGATCATCACTAATGATCATACTTAAAAATGATCATATGTTTTATACAGGAGGAACGAACAATTTTAATAAAGAAGTTCTAGTTTTATGGATAGAATGGCAAAGGTAACGCATGGTAACATACTTCATTGAACGTATAGGAAATTTAATTTCCTTTTTTATTCCATTTATTTCAATTTATTTTTAGACATTGCAGTTGTAAAAAGGTAAAATTGAGCTCATCTGATTACTGGGTTGTTTCATTCTGGAGAATCCTTTATTATCTACAACCTGTAGCATGGAGGCAGAATTCAAGAGGAATTATATCACATTTATACATTCTATTCCTGCTGTTTTTATCTCCGCCCTCTCCCATTAATTTAAACCGCTTCTGAGTATTACGACTTGCGTGCCACTTGCGTATTTAGAAGTCATTTGAAATAATTCAATAAATCTTATACATTCGTTTGATATTATAATGTCATAATCGTTCTATTTTATTGCAGCGAACAATTGTTTGCACAATCAATCATTTACCAAGATTTTTAAGCACATTCCTAATCGTGTAATCTCTTCTGCATAGGAAGCGTTCTTTGTGCAGCTTGCAAAGACATATTTTCCATCCAACAAAGACAGCACTCCATTATGCAGTTAAAATCACTCCGATTTGCTTAATGTACCCCGGGCAAAATCGCTCGAATGCACTAAGCCCACCCACTGGCAATACATCGAAGAGTTCAATCGTATTGCAATTAGACGCAACTTTATCGCACACCACACCACCAATGTTTGGCAGTGTGTGGTAACACAGTTCCTTAAACCACGCGTCCTAGCTGCCAACTGCAAAACACACAGATTAATTTCCCAAATCCATCGTTTCCATTTGGCAAGTTTCGTTGGGCCTCCAAATCCATTTACTGCTGATTGCATTCTAATATCCGCAATATTGTGCAGCAGCCGTTCTGTGCCGTTCCGTAGCTGTTCCTATCTTTCCCTGGAACTTGTAAGCGTATGTAAACGGCTGGCTACCGTGCCGCGTGTATTTGTGTGTGTGTGTGTTGTCCGGTGTAAGCGACACACAACGTAAAAGTGCCATCTCAGTCACCCCGGTTGGTTGGCTTTTGTGTGACATGAATTATAGCCCGTACCGTACCGAATTCCTGCTCCCTGTGCGCAAAGGGAAGGGATTTAATTTCAAATATTGAAGCCCGTTCTTTCCCATTCCAGTCCATTCTTTTCCGGTAATCGGTGCTGTTTGCAGGGTGTTCGGTCCGGTGGGTCCGGAGGGTTGCAACGGCAACGAGCGTCAGCGGAGACACGGCGGATAGGTGGATGAGAATGAGAAATTTATGTTGTGTGTGTGTACTGCAGTTCTACCCCCGGACAGCAAACACGTGAAGGACTTGTTGAATTTATAAATAGCTAATTTGCCAACGAGTCAACTTCCCCAGTCGATGACCCGTGTAGAGAGCGCCAGCAACAGCGAACTGAACTGCTGCGCTGGAACGGTACCTTGGAACACGCCGTTAGGCGTTGCAGCATTCACACACAATTTGGCCACAATCCGGGCCGGCTGGCTGACTGATTGGGTACATGCGTGTGAAGTGTCCTTTTCCCTGCACGGCACATTTGGAACACCGAGCGCAACTCATTTGTGCGTCTCAGATGTGCAAGATCTCCGATAATCCGGACAAAACAAAATGCTCACCTAAAGGTGGACCCCAGACCGGTGCGGTTGTACCAACAAGCTCGAAAAATCGTCCAGGGGTAGGTTCATTTCTAAGGTTGTCTACAGCCCTAAAGTGCACGCTGCAGGAGATATGTGTGTGTGCGCGCGCAAAAAAGCGCACACAGACCCACAGACACGCAGCACCTATCAGATGCTAATCACAAGAAAAACCGGTCCCAGCTGCATCAAGCAGCAAAGATTGCCCGATACGCTTGGAAAATTGCACTCCTCCAACACGCCACACTAGTGGCTGGCGGCCGGGGCTCGGTTCGGCTCGTTTGCTCTCTGTACCCAAAAGAGTGCCTCGGTTCGGCTGAACCTGCACTGCTGAAGTGTACTCGAAGAAGAACAAAAAAAAAACAAAATAAAAACACGCCCGAGGACATCCAACGCAACGGTGGCGCAGAAGACGGAAGACTGACAACACCGGAAGGGTAGATGGTAAAAGCCACCGCAGCATGACGATGATGATGCCGGTAAGCATCCCCTTTCGCTGCTTCTTCCTTGCTTGACCGCACTCAGGCACCTTTCCCGTGCAGGGTTGCAACCCCGTAGAATGATTCCGACCGTCATCCCGTTGCTGGAGAGATGCCAAGTCAGACAGCGGGGGTGGGTAGGGTTACGAAAGCGACTAAAGCTTACGGTGAACGATAGAACGAAGACCGTAGAGATGGGAAGACACCTCCTCAGGTTGGTACTCGTATCCGTGATTCTAAGCCTTCGCTTTACACGCTCGCTTGGGCACGGTTGTTTGGATATTTGGGGATGGGATGGGGAGATCCACTAGATTTGTCAGCTGGATGACCGCTCGATGGAAGTCAAGTCAACACCGCTGTGGTGACTGCGGTGGCTGCACGATTGCCGTTGAGATGACACCTTGGAGAAAGCCGCTGAAAGGGCTGGCCAAAGTAAGGCTAGTAAGCCTAGTAGCGTATGTACAAGAGCCACAAACAGACAGACACACACACGCAAGCAACTTGTTTAACGAGAAAAGTCATCCCAGGTCAGCTGAATGTGAGGCTACGGTTTGGGACAAGCAGTAAGACTCCATGCCCTACTCCCAGATAGCCGTCAGATTCAGCCAGAGCTGGTTCTGGAATACTTGTCTGCTGCCAGCTCTGCGTGAGTGTGTGTTTTTCTGGTTCTGGGCTAAAGTGGTGAAGAAATTCCAAGAACACCATATTCATTCATTTCGTTCATTATGTATCCGACATTTGAAATCACTGCTCTTCAAATGGTTTCTCCTTAGCATATACCGGACCGGCTTAGAATGATGCTAGTTAGCAGTCGGATTTAGAGATGAGCGATGAAGAAATAGTTGACCTCCAGTGATGATTGACTGAACGTTTCTCGTAAAAGTGCATCCGTGCAGCCGTGGTATGAGCGGTAGGGATGACAGGAAACTGGTCAAACATATCTTGTCCGGTCAGACTAATTGTACACCACGACAGCAGCTCCAGTACAAACATTTACATTGACCCGTTTTCTCCCCTACCCGCCAGAAGTTTTCATCGTGTCTTCGTCCATCTTCACCGACTTCTTCACTTTAGAGTGGAGCTGGAATAAGTGTAGGCAACTTGTAGAGTTCTTCTGGCTAGAAGATGTGCCGTGATTCGCTGTAGGACGATGACAGGCCAGTGTTCGGGCTTACACTACCCATCACACAGCAGCTGGTGCCGTCATCAAATCAAATTACATCTGAAACCACTTCAATGTGTCGGAATATCCCATTCCTTCAAAAGGGTTGATGTATGAGGATTGGTCGGTCAAGCGTGTCGTGTGTGTGTGTATGAGACGCAGAACGAAAGGGGATCATCGGACCAATCGGGCACTGGGAGAGAAATTCTTGGACACAGGTGGGTTTTACAGTGTTTGGATTAGAAGGGTAAAGCATTGAAGATATCGGTTATCATAACTGGACTTTTTCATCAATATTTGAGATGAGGTTATGTGATCCATGAGAACGGTATGTATTGACAGCACATGCTGCTTCTAAATTGACCATAAATGGATTAAATGGATGTGTTTATCCTTTTAGATTTCAGAACATCGTTGTTCAGATTGTTCAACGATGTACTTGTTGTTTTGTCATCAGTTACAGCAAATTGATATTGCAATCCCTGCACTGTTTGGAGTGTCAGCAAAGCCAGCATCTTTGCCTGATCGTTCAAAGTGTCAACACCAAAGCCAAGTACCAACTTATGTGCTGTGAAAGCAGTACCTTTCCAATGCGTACTAAGTCAAAAAATCAAATGTCAAATTAACGATACACTTCCCAGATAGCAGGCAATTAAAACGGGACCAGCACGATCCTGCCAACCGACTGATGGATTTATTTATGACATTAACGTCACTGACAGAATACACCGCTCGCTGGAGCGTATTTTGCAGTCGCAGACAGAGAATTATCATTGCAACCGGTTCAGTAGTAGCCCCCCATCGCCCGGGAGCTTCTCGACTCCGTACATCGGCTACATATTCCCCCGCAATTCTACCCCTCCTTTTTGCAATGTACCAGCCACTCATCACTCACTCTCAACTCACATGTCACAGTCACTGTGACGGGACAGATTGTTCATTGACTCCCGTGTGGCGCTAAACTTCCTTTACACACCAGCCGCAGCAGCAGTTCCACACAAAAAGACGGCCGAAAGGCACGGGGAAGTCGATTGCATACGGACAGATTGCAATCATCGGTTCCATTGCGGGTGTTACAAATTAGCGATCGCGCTCTGGTCTGGTCGTTGTTTATCGGGTCTTTTTTTCGCTCTCTTGTTTGTGATGCCTTTTTTATGGTTGCTTTAAATCAGTTCATACGATAGGAAGACGATGGCAGAGGTTGTCGAAGATTGGGGCTTCGTGATTGCGAACGTTACACTACTGTGTTGACAGTTTAAATAGGCCGTGATGAACACAGGAGCAATAAAAGATAATAATAAATTATGAATTGATCGTGATTGAGCGGCTCACTGATCTTGAGATCTGGAACTGTGGAAGAGATCGTAAAATATAAATAAATATATTCTGAGAACATATTGCTGCATGGAGAGAAAATATTGATACTATTGACGTCTGACTAGTCTGTAGAGATTGTAGAAATTATTTTTGATTTATATTTCTTACTCCTTCTTAACTTACCTTTTGATTTGGGAAAATCGCAGTTTTTCGTTGTTTAATCGAATGAGGATCAAATGAGAAAATCTTTAATACATCGTTAAGTAGCCTCTTCGATTTGAATATTTCTTGGAGTATAACTGAGAACCTTAACAATAGAACAAATTGTGTTCAATACCAGTTCTCAATTTGGCATATTGTTAAAATAATGGAATATTTTAAATCCCCGCTTTTATTACTTACCGCAACTTGTCAGCTATAACAATCAATATGATTGATTTAAATAGAGTAAATTTTAGAGCATTTTGTTTGAAAAGATTATAATTCATATTTTAACTATAATTTTATGTTTTTTAGTTATTGTGTAATTATTAGATTCTTTCTAAACTCTCACATGGGACAAATCTAATGAACGAGCACAGACAGAAGCTACTAATTTATTTTACCCACGATTATTTTATCGTCTTGACACGTTTTTCAACCGTTTTGCTTTACGGGAATAAGAAGTGTACAAATTCGTAGAAGTGTACGGGAATAAGAAGTGTACAAAGTGTAGTAATTGATGGAACCTGTCTTCGTGGGGATAGTACATTTGTTAGGCGTAAGCCTCACCACTTGACCACGATTAATAGTCGCACGTTCCAACGACTACGCACAGGCCAACGACCACACACTTGCCCGAGTGGGCGCACAGGCAATACCCACAAAGTGTGATGGTGTTCTTTCTACTGCTTCTTGTGCGTCGTCCGAAAGTCCGGGAACCAATTTGCAACCTGATGCACATTCTCCCGTTTACCATTCACCATGCACCATTTCGCCCCACCCCATGGACGACGTGTGAGCGGGTGGTCCACCCCATCCCAGTGAGAACAATCGATGCGCATCGCAAAGCTACTTTCGGTCGTGCCTTTTTGGCTTGGTGTGGTTTGCTTTGCGCTCTGTGTTTTTGTTGTTTTTTTTTGTTTTGGTTTATACACACACACACACAGACAAAACTCACAACCATGTGGTGCAATCTATCGCGATTCGCACATTCATGCCAATTTTGATGCCGCATTGCGCAACGTCTCACACCCGACGCCGGTTGAGTCTGCGTCCGTCACAAGCGGCTGATGAATCTGCGGCACCCAAAGCGCACCGATGGCGCTGACAGGGGGAGTGCCCCCCCCCCCAAGCAACGCATGACGAAGCCGTACAAAATTAACATAAATAATCACTTAAGTACCAAGTACCATTGGGTTGGCTTTTGGTGGGTTCCCTCAAGTGCAGGGCGATCCGTCGGTCACGATTACCCTTCTGTTGCAGGTGAGCAAGCAATCCTTTCTGGCAGGCTTAAGCCGCGCCGCGCACTACGCCAGCTTCACCTCGAAAACCGTTTTGCATATGTGTGGGTATGTGGCTATGAAGATTCGCTACGATGGCTGCGGCAGGCAGGGTAAGGGAAATTGTGAGTGGGAGAGAGAGAGGGAAAGAGTAGGCGGGATTGGGGGGTTCAGAGTGCTATTGAACCTATCCCAAGCTAGGGCCGGGTTGGGGTAGGTTCTGCACTCACCCGTGTACAATGTCGGCTCATGCGTAATTCGTTCGTTTGTTTGTACTTGCTGCGCATACTTTTACTCATTCGCATGCCGTTACACGGAACACAGGAATGGGTGACAGGGTATGAGCATGACAGCGTGTTCGGCGAAACATTGGTGTTGATATTATTTAGCTTTTCCATAGTTGCTGGTAATTAAACAACATTTTAAAGATATTGAATAAGTTACTTGAAACATGACGAACACATTTTGTACTAGTGTTATGTACTGGAATATAAAAAAGGAAGAAAATTTTTTGAAGTCTATTTACTAGCCACACAATGAGAAATGTTTCAAAAAGTTTAAGCAATATAGCAAAAACAGGAAAGAAAGAAAATGTATACCTAAGAACGCTAATGATAAAGATGCACCTATAAAAAAATGAGCTAATAAACATGAATCGTACATACAACTAATTACATCGTTTAGTTACGCTACAATATAATGCACACAACTCAAGCAGTGAAGTCTGAAGGTATTCTAGTATGAAAAAGGAATGAATGGAGAAAAAAACCTACTTGCGTCGAGCAATTTGCGTATTTATTCTTCCACATGTATCCATGCAAGGCGAGCCGACCCAAGAAGGTCGAACGTAAGCGATGTGTGTAATGAATGAAGTTTTGCTCTATAAATATTCATAGAAAAACGATAGCTACAAAACAGCTGCGTCTACCTATCCTTTGCCAAGGGTGTCTTGTTCCTATGTGAGCTGATTTTTGTTCGTTTTTTTGCGCTTCAACGTCAATGAAGCTTCCGGAATAAATTTGTAAGCCAAACCATTTTTTTCTCTCTCTCGTCATATGCACGTCCAACGTTTTACGGGGGGCTTTTCACCAGTCAAGTGCAAAATTGAACTAATTCAAGTTCAGGGAAGCGAAGTTCATGCATAGTAGTGCAATCGGGGTGAATGCATTTGGGGTGGAATAAAGCTGTTTCGTGTTCTGTAGAGCACATTACAAAATTTGTACCAGATTTGTACCTTAAAGAGTAAGATAAGAGAAATGCCAATCGTTACTATCACACACTTTTTTTATGTTAAAAAAAAAAAGATTTCGTCCGATACAATCAAACTAAATGACAATTTATTGACGTCTACAAAACGAGCATACACGAAGAAGACTTGAAGTAATTTTATAACAGAAGAATTTTCAAGAATACTTAGCACAAATTTAGTCGACAACATCATTTAAATACAGTAGAACGTCGATTATCCGGGGGCGGATTAACCGGCGGGCAGCTTAACCTTGGATTAACCGCATTAATTTGACAGCTATTCAATCGTGGCGATCACTAGCAGTGATAGTCAAGTTAGTATACAATTTTTTGTGCTGTTATCTAGTGTCAAGGGATATTTTCTCATTTCATTTTTATTCGAGAATTGTATTGATTAAAATAATATTCTAATAATGATTAAACGAAGTGATTTGTCATTAAAACTATTAAAATTTAAAATTTTCTTATGAATTAGACATTTCTTGGATTCCTTTATCCGAGTAAATCGAGTAACCGGCAACGATCAGTCCCGAGCTACCCGGAAAATCGAGGTTCTACTGTAATTTAATTTTCATATGCTTTCATCATATTTTTCTTCTTCTTCTTCTATTTGGTGACGTCCTACGCGAACATGCCGGCCTAGCCTGCCTATACAGGCTTTCGAGACTTAATTCATTACCACGTAGCCGGATAGTCAATCCTTGCTACGGGGGGACGATCCATTCTGGGCTTGAACCCATGACGGGCATGTTATTGAGTCGTTCGAGTTAACGACTGTACCACGGGACCGCCTTTTCATCATCAGTTACATTTAATACCAGTTCAGTGCTCCATGCAAGGCCAATTGCATTGTATTATTTCTCAAAACTAATCAAAGACTTCACTTATGGGATGATCACTGATAACAAAAAATTGTTTTAATCATAAAAATAACAATGGAGAGCTAAACTGTTTAATTTCTACACCAACCTATCAACAATTTAACCTATTTTGATGTAAGATGAGTTGCCGTAATAAATTGTTTTAACAAAATTAAATTTTGACAACGCGCATTTGTCTTATTGGCCAAACTACAAAGAAAGAAAAATACAAAAAATCAATTAATTATTTAGTAAAGTCAGTCAACTCAGTGTTAAGCCATCTAAAACTTAATGCATATTTGCAAGGTGTGTGATGTTTAAGTTCAGCTTATAAAACTAAAGTATATGAAAAAGTACAAGAATAGACACCAACAAAGGATGTGATAACAGGCAAAGGAACGACGTGTTTTCACTAAATTTTAAAAATGTTATATTCTTAATATTCTTATTTTGCAAAGTAAAATATTACAAAATCATCACAATTAACTTGTTTTTTAATGTTTTTAAATTTTGATTTCTAATAAACTTTAATAATAAGCATCATGCATACTACATAATCATACTTGCAAGTATACAAAATTCAAACCCATCAATTTTGAATGCTCTTTCGCTACCTATGGCCACGTATGGCACCACCTAACCACACAACAGCAAACAAAGGAAACACCTCATCGAACGCGGTTCAATGAACTTGCGCGATGCAGATGCATTCGCTCATTTGCACACTCGCTGCTCACGATCCCCAATCACGGTCTGACATCATTTTGCACTCTGTTTGTGTGCCGTCTGGTCGTTAAACAGAAATCGTCGTTTAGCCTTTTTGCTTTGTCCCTAAATCAATCAACCTGTTGCAGCGCGATTACGCGACCACGCTGTGAATGGATGTTGCTGCATTTAACCGCGAGAAACACTAACGCACAACAGCAGCCTGCCCACACTCGTCCTACCCGCATCGTTATCAAATGAGCATTAACTCATTCCGACTCACAATAATTAGAACTCGAGGTCCGGATCCTAATGCTGGCCGGATCGGGTTGGTTTGTCCGGATCGATTAAACCGACCGTCGGTAACGTGTTGTTTACCGTCTGGGAACGGAAGAATAGAACGCCGCTCGGTCGGTGTTGGTTGGGTTTTAAATTAATTTTTACCCCGCACCACTGCAACCTGGTCCCAGGCAGGATGTGTTGCGAAAACCAAGTAAAAAAGGAACAGTGTAAAACAAGACACAAGTGTGTTGAGTTGGATTTAAAACGATACGGACTATTTTTCATTCGCAGTGGTGTTGTGGTAGTTAATTTGAAGGTTTTATGTCCCATGCACGTTTCTATCTACTCGAAACGGTGAGGTTTATTCATTATACACTCTTCTCGTCCTTTTTAGCTATCAGTAGTTAGTAGCTTTTGATTAGGTTAGTGTCTATTATGTGTATTTTTTTAATGTTTGATTAACTAACTACTACTTAATAACGAAAATTACATTTTACAATGTTATATTAGAATTAACACCTATATAGTACATTAATTGAACATATTGATTAAACATTCAAGAGCATCGTCCTTGGGTTCTAAACAATTAACACAAATATCAAGATTTTTTTTTATATTTCATTTAATTCATTTGTTTATTTATATGCCTAAAGTAATGTTATGGTTTTGATAACGTACTCTCCTAAAATAATTCCATTTGTCGATTGGTTCTTATTTTGAACTCCAAGTTTTGGATTGAGTTTTATTTATTTTTGCAATGCCATTAAAAAATAAAATAAAATATAAAAAATGGAAATAAATCCAACTGAATTTTGCAAACTCATTTACAACTACTTCAATTATTATATTACTTTTTTGTCTCGTTGTGCTTTGGAAAGTGTTTAAAACAATTTACTTATTGCATCCCCTTTAGTCATCAATTATATGCTCTCTGAGACTTAGAACATAAAATTAAAAAAAAAATCTCTTGCCTTTTACTCTGACCGTCTTGGCAACTCCTGATCCATCTATTGCCAGCTAACCAATTAACCTCGGCCATTGAATTAAGCTCTAATCTGTAAGATACTATCGGATCGTAGGAGATAACAAAAATGTGTTAATTGAATCCGAAGAGCGAACTATCTCAAATGTACACTTTGTTTTTACGATCTCTAGATTATACACTCATGCAAACATGGCAAACAAAACAAAAATAAAAACACTGGCTTGAAAAAAACAGCCGGCTTTCGTTAATGCAGTCACAACTTGGAAATGTGATGGTGCATAAAAAAGCTATAAAATGGGTATGTCAGCTATGAATGTACTTGCCTGCAACTTAACCGCATTATGCGGCTTACGACGAAGCTGACGTATTTATATCTGCGCACTGTTATAAGAAAGGCATCCAAACTCGTTTGTCATTCCATGGGTTAGTGTTTTGGAAGCAAAACTATTTCTATTTTAAGATGAACGAGAGCATTATCATGTGACTTCTTTTATGAGAATGAAAATGCTACAAATTTGCCTATTGCAATGAAAGATTTGCGTAATTTGATTTCACTGTTATTCTGTATCTTGACTTCATTTTTTATTGGTTTTCCACATTGAGTAAATAAAACATGCATTTACTTTCTTCTTTTT